>NC_135791.1:25696901-26027616 GCF_051106095.1 Pogona vitticeps
GAGGGCCCTGCGTGCTGGGTGCGGCCACCACCCGAGTCCTCGGAGGCAACGTTTTCTCCACGGCTCACCGGAAGCCCCAAGATCGTGCTGATAGGATGGTGGTCCCTTTCGATTTTGCCTGGCCGGTAAGAGGGCTCGCCCGTCGGCTGTCTCGGGCAAGGCTCAGCACCACCACCACCATCATGTGGGAACCGGCCCAAAGAGAAGGTGGTTTGCTATGTGCCAGCAAGTGGTCTTTGAGTCATGGGAACCCTATGAATTAAGGACCTCCAGAAAAGTCCTGCTCAAGTCTTGCAAACTAAAGTCTGTACAGTAGTTTCCTGTCTTGGATCGATCCGTCTCCTATTTCATGCACCACTGGATAGCTCAGTTGTTTGAATCTCTGGTTGGGAGTTCAGTTCCCCCACTGGGCCTCCTGGACAGGGGCTGGACTGGATGACCACAGGGTCTCCCTTCCAGCACTGCAGTTCTAAGATTATAATAATTATAAAGGCATACCTGTTAGTCCTGGGAATTCTGAAGCTCACACCAGTAATCTATATTTTTCCTGCCCTCCATGGGTATTTGAGTTGGGGATGTGGTGCTGTGGTTGGAGAGAGGGTCTCTCCCGGACCAGCTGTTTCCTCCAATTCCAACCTAGATCATCTCATCACAGCGCTAATTAATTAAAATGAGAAACAAACACACACCTCCACCTCTTCCCTCTGTAAAGCAGATGCTCAAGAAATCAATAAATCACGACACAGCTGGTTTCTACGGGCGCTGTCTGGCTCGATTGATAGGTTGGGTGAGATGGAGCGTCTGCCCCGGCTTCCTCAAGGGAAAAGAGGCTACGGAGCATCCATCTGGCTCCTGCCATCGCCTGTCCCTTGCCTCCAGTCCCAAAGCACCTGGGTCTCGCTGTGGAAAGAGAATCCAGTTCTGATTGCAACATTTAAACCTTCCCATTTTGTCCCTTTCCCAACAGAGGATGGCAGCTTTTTTTTGGAGTGGAAAAGACAGGGATGCTAGGGAAAGCGGGAAGCAGAAGGAAAAGAGGAGGATGGGGATGGCAGTCCGTGAAAGTAACTTCCTCAATTCCTCCCTTTCGCCTCTTCCTTTCCAGTCCTGCTTGTTAAGGCCAGAAGGTAAAACCTGGACGAGATCTTAGCTTTTTCTATACATGGGAAAACCGAACGCCTTCTGTACACGTCCCCATGGCAGTCTTAGCCCACAGCAGGGCACCTCTTTGGGGAGACTGTGACCAAGTCCCTTGAGTTTGCCCCATTTTTGCAGATGTTCAGTTGCTGCTTCCAAAATAGTGGGCCTCAAAGGCAAATCGAAAGCACCTCTCTGCCTTAACAGCTGCACAAAAAAGGGCTGCATTTCCACTTTTCCAAATTTTATTTTATTTTATGTATTTTAAAGTTTATTTAAACACAGCGGATTGATGACTCGAGATGCATTGTTCCCAGTGCATTCCTCTGGATGTGGCCTCCTTTTAGGGTGGGAAGTCCTCCATTTCCCCCCTCCGGCCACGGGAAAGTTCATGAGGCATGGATGCCCTTTGACCCTACAACGCCTTCTGCCAATGCCTGCTCCCTTCCCTCATCCCTTCTAAAGGCACCCTTGGTTCAAGCGAGTGGGCTTTTTCTGCACCTTTTCATAAAGCACAAGCTGCTTTCTCTTTGCTGGCCCTGATCCCACCTCTGGCCCCGGAGTGAATCTCTTCAGGATGCGGTTTTAGAGCTACTTGGATTCACGGAGCAGGGGCACATCGTAGGTTTATCAGAAAAAAAACCCAGAACCCACGTCAACATGCGGAGTTCATGGGCCTCAGATCGTGGCTTTCCTCCTGGCATGGCACCCCCAGATGCCTTCCCCGGCCTCGTGGTGGCTGATGAACCCAGCTGCAGAGGGCACTTTGAATCCGCTCTGGGTTTTAGTCTGCACTTTTAGAAGCATGAAAGGCAAGGCACTGCAATCTCTTCCCCCAGTGAATTCAGTACTTCTGAAAAGTTCAGACAGAAACCCGGAATGGATTTGCAGAGTGGATTGCCGAGTTGAAGAGATGCTTTTTAGAACAGAAAAACAGCCCTTAGGATGGTGATGTCTTGTGAGATTCTCTGCCTTTGGTAACTTCATCCTTTGGTCTCAAAAGGTTTGTTAATTACTGCATGTTACGCCACTGAGGAAGATCCTTTGATGGAGACGGGTTTGTTTACTTTGAGGTTGGCTGGCCTTGTTACTTCCAGCGTGATACATTCAAATGTTTTGAGACTTCAGCATTTTAGACACTCGTGTTGCGCTGCGTTGAGGCACGTGTTTATTGTTATGACTTTTATCTTATCTGCTTGTATTCGTTTGTGTTGCGTTTTGGTTACTTTCTTTTCCTCCTGTTACCAGTTCTTGCAGCTTTTGAATTGAGGCATTTCCAGGTGTTTATGGGGTTAGGAGGGAAATGAAAACAGAAGGCCCCTTTCTTTATTCCATTCCATTTTGATGTGTGGTTTATTTTTTCCCAAATTTTAGTTTGGGTTGCAGTTCATTTCCTGTGTCGTGGTTACACCAGGGAAGAGCCAGGGTGCTGAAACGGGCATCTTTTGAACACCCGTTTCAATATCATGGCGGGGCGGCGGGGCAGCGACGGCTGATGACTCCAGCTTGGAAAAGCAGCCCCGGTAAAGAGTACCCCTGAGCTTGAGCAGAGTGCAGGATCCCAGGAAATCAAGGAACCCACAGCTTCGCCATGCCTCCTCTAAAAAAAGGAACATTTTCCAAAATGGAGGGCCCAGCGGTCGGGATGGCGTCTCATAAGAGCTGTCTTTGATTTGTGAAAAGATGGCATCTGATGTTCACTTCCTGCCTGATGAGGTAACAGAGAGGAAAGAGGAGCGCTTAACGAAGGCCCTCTTCATTTCTCCCTCTTCCTGAGAATTTCCACAGCTGGGAGGGCAAGGAAAGCCAAGGGAGTCTCCCTTTCGCTCCCTGTCCTTTTGCCAATTCTTTGTGTTGTTGAGTCCCTCCCTACCTCCCAAGTAGTCAGTGCTGGGGGGGGGGGAGAGAACAAGGCAGAGATGTGAGATCAGGCGATAAATAACTTAATTAAAGTCTCTCCTGAATTGATGCAAAGTCACCTCCCCATCCGACTTTCCAGTTGCTCCCCAGAAGGCGTTTTGTTCCTTCTCCAGCTTTAGCCTGGACAATGAAGAAATTGAAATAGTTAAGAGATTTTTATCTGCCTTGGTCCAATCATCCATGCAGATGGAAACTGAAGCCAAGAAATCAGAAGACTTGAAAGGGCACCAAGGAAAGAACTAGGAAAGGTCCTCCAGGGGAAGGATGGGTCCCTGGAAAACCAAAGACCGGGATCATCCACAACCTGATCAGTGTGTATTCGTGTGAAACGGAATAGCAAAGAAAGTAGACGGGGGGGGGGGGAGGATTCTTCTCAGTTTGGTGCTGGAGAAGAGTTTTGTGGATACCCTGGAGAACCAGAAAGGGACCCTCAACTTTGGTTTCATTGGGCCCGATCCAACATCGGATCAAAACTGTTTCTGTGAGCGGGAGATGAGGAGGAAGGGAGCCCAAGACTATGTCTTGGGTGTCCTGCGGCTGAGGACATGGAAGAAAGTACATTTTCATCCAGAATCCGATTCCGAATCCCATCACCATCATGGATCATTGAGTCCAGCCCCCATCAAGGCGGCACGGAGGGGGAATCAAACCCCCAACCTCTGACTCTGCAACCAGAGACCAATACCAGTGTTCCTATAATAATAAGAACAACAGAGCTGGAAGGGACCCTGTAGATCATCAAGTCCAACCTCTATCAAGGAGGTACCAGTGGGGAATCGAACCGCCGACCTCAGAGTCTCTGAGCTATCCCCCTAGCCTTCATTGCTAGTGGAATTCTGGGCGTCGCTGTCCACAGCATAAAATGTTCACACTACAATGCTGCTCTAGCAGAGGCCAGGCTTGGAGTCAAAGAGTGTGTGTCTTACTGACTCACAGCGCTCTCACCCACAGCTTGGAAAAGTTCCTCTTTTTTTTGGAATTCCAGAATCAGAATCCCCCTGCCAGCATTACTCGTGTGTTTTTGCTCCCATCTTGCAGGTGGGGGCCAGCAGAAAATTAATTTTTGCTTGTGGTGGATTACTGTTTTTTTCCCCCATATGCCAAAGGAGGTTGTGAAGATTGGAGCCGGTAGGGAGAAGGTTCTGGTTTTCTCTACCCCAGTTTTTTTTCACTTCTTTGTGAACCTCAGTCTCTCTGTCTCTAAAAGGGGGAGACGGACTCAATGAAGGAAAACACGGGCGGGGGGCCCTTCTCTGTCGCTGCTCCCAGACTCTGGAACTCCCTCCCACTAGAGGCCAGACTTGGCCCCCGTCTTTGCTGAACTTTCCACAGGCAGGCAACGACCTTTCTCTTCAGGCAGGCATTCCCTCAGGGACCGGGGGGCTGGAGTTGGGGTTTAAATTCATGATGGCCTTACTGCAATGAATGTGGTTTTGATGTTGCTTTGCTTTCTATTCTGGTATTTTTTTGCACTCGCTGTTCTTGCTTTAAAGACTGTCTTTTAATGACGTCAGCCCCATTGGGTCCTTTTTTTTAAGGAGAAGGACGGGGTAAAAATATTTAAAATAAATAAATACAGCTGGTCTAGTCTTATACTTCCCACGTTTCCCGCCAGAGCTGCTAGAAAGTCAACTGACCTGAGGTTTCTTCTAATCTCACATCTTATCTCTTCTAGCGCTCCTACTCGCTGGTCCTGGAGGCGTGGGATGCTCCGAATGACACGGATGTCACCACTCCAGGTAAGGACCTGTTCTGCCCCTCACCGGAGCCGTGGCAGTGGAAGACGCACGAGACCACGGTGCCGTGTGTGGCGTTGAATGTATAAGAGTGGAAGTCAGTATCTGGAGGTCCTGGAGGCATAACTGCCAGCTTGCAACCCAGAGGCAACCGAAGGCCCGGTTTGTACCTATAGAGCTGGATGGTTCACAAGGAGAGATGGGCGTGAAGTGGAAAATCAGTGGTTTGTGATGGTTCGTGGCTGTCCACAAATCACGACCTATCACAAACAGCCCTCGCCTCCCGGAAGATTGTTTTGAATTGATGGTGGAGGCAACCCTTGGAAATCTAGCAAGGGGGCAGATGCAGCCCCATTAACCCTCCCCGGAAGCTAGATAATTCAGCAGGAAATTCATAAGAATGCATAGTTTTTTGTTTTTACATGTTGCACTGGCTGGCAGCTGCTGCATCAACCTTCATGTGGACTAGCACCTTGTGTAGACTCCTTTGCTACTGTGGCCGAGCATGTCTGGAACTATGGGCCGGTGTCTGCCTGCCTTTTTTGGAAAGAAGCTCAGTGACGTGACAGATCAGTCACCATCTTTGCACCGTCTGTTTTCAGGAGCCGGGCAGCTGATGGAGCGGGTGACGCGCTCGGGGATGCTGAACCCGGGCGAGGGGTGGCAGGATCTGTGGCACCACGGCCGTGGCACTTCCCTGGATTACCGGATCCGTGTCCGTTGCCAGGAGCACTATTACGGCCCAGCGTGCAACATCTTGTGCCGCCCCCGGGATGATTTTTTCGGGCACCACGGCTGCGATGCCGCCGGCAACAAGATCTGTCTGGACGGCTGGACGGGAGACGAGTGTACGACGGGTATGTCCCCGCATGTGTGGGGTGAGAGGGGGCACAGTGGGGCTGGGGGAGGGGAGAAAAGGAAAAGAAGCCTGCAACTCTGGGCTCCTGCAAGGCTCGCCTGAATATTTTGTTTTTTTCTGGATTTTAACCCCCAGATTCTGGTTTTCTTGGATTTTTGGGAGTTCAGCTCCAAAATAAGTAACTTTTGCAAACTCGGCTCCTTACTTATAGAACCCAAGAGTTTGGAAAGCTACTGGCCTTTAAAAAAATCACACCCAACACCATACCAAAGTAGGGAAAGGAGGCAGAGCCCTAATTTTTCTGCCGTAAACTTCCTGAAGTTTAGAAAGATACATCTTTGGACTATGCCAGAATCCTCCAGCCAGCGTGGCCGAAAGGGTTGGGGTTTGAAGGAGATGTAGTCCGAAAAAGGAACCTATTCCAGACATTTGCCTGAGCCCCCCCCCCCCGCCCCAGTCCTTGTGCCCAGAATGGGTTCTGTTCCCGGATTTCATCAATTCTTTATCTTTTGTAATAGAAACCATAGCAGAATTTCTTTTCTGTGAAGCCTTGGGCAGAGCCCTTTCCTTTTCTACTCCTCTGTAAATAATCCTAAATACATTTCACTGGAAGAAGTGACTGATATTTTCCCCAGCCCTTTAACCTTGCGTTTCCCCGGTTGCCTTCCCTGTGTTGAAAATTTTTAGCAGGTAGCAGATCATTTACGGCCCTCTAGATGTTTATTGAACGGGTTACCCGTTGCATCTCGGATCAGGTTCAAGGTTTTTGACACTCACCTACAAAGCTCTCCACGGTTTGGGGCTGTAGGTGTTGTGAACATCCAAGAGGCAACGGAAGACACAGCCTTTCAGGGAGACTTTCCGCACTGCCTTGCGCCCCTTCACGCCATTTTGTTGTTCAACATTTTTAGCGCCATCTGATTTTATGCGTTCATTATTATTTTGGTTTTAAATAGCTTTAGTTTTAGTGTGTTTGGATTTGTTTATTCTTGTCAGCCACCCAGAGCTGCACGCACTGAATGGGGAGCAGTATACAAATTTAAGTACTGTGCTAAATAAATAAATAACTACAACGCCCATCGGTCTTAACTGGCAAAGCTGAGGAGGCGGTATCATGGGAACTGCAGTCCAGAAACCTCTACCGGGACACACTCAACCCACCCCGGATTTAGACCGTGACCCCTTTAGATTACATAGGGTGGAAGCGCATTGAGGGCTTCGCCGACAAGGTAGGAAGAGATAATATAATCGGCTTCTGCATCTCAGGACTGGGCACAGAATCTAGGAGTTCTTGCATCCCACCAGTTCTTCTAACCGCTAGTCCCTCCTCCCCTCCTCTTAGAGGTGCACCTGGGTGGGGGGTGGCGGTCTTCTTCTTAATAGGTCTGTCTACAGCCCCAGCCAGGGGGTGAGGACGAGGGTTTCTACCGAAGGGCAATGGGATGCCTTAGCCGCAGAAGCTAAGCCCCAGCCTGCGCGGAAGTTGCAATGCACCCCTTTCTTGGTTCCTTCTAGCAATTTGCCTCCAGGGATGTCACGAAGCCCATGGCTATTGCGAGGAACCTGGCGACTGCAGGTAAGTCGTGCGAGGGGCTTGGAGAGGCTGGGCGGCAGGTTGTAGGATCTCTGCACAAAACCCTCCGATCTTCATTAGCAAAGGTTTCCTTTTTTTGGCACTGGCGTCTTGTCGGAAACCCTTTGGGGGGTTTCTGGTTTCTAGCCATTTCCCAGTTAATGCCTGCTTTCCAGGCCCATCAGAGACACCGTTTGGGGAGCCGAGAGTAATAGCTCGTCTCGCCTGGGCTGGGTCATAAAATAGCCCCAGCAACCCTGCCAGGAAGCGTTGACTCTCAGCCAGGAAAATTAAGTCACCATCGGAACAGAGGATGGAGGCAGACGAGGTGTGGTGGGGAGCGAGGAAGCAGGGTTACGGGGGCCATCCAGACCCTGGTGGAGGAGGTTTGGCATGGGTCAGGAACCTGCCCGGCCAGCCCAGGTGCTCCCAAAGTGAAAAGGAGACCCAGGAGGTTCTGGAGAGATAAACAAGGTGACAGAACCCACATTAGGTCCCGCTCCCTATTCTGCCCTGTGGGCCTGGAATGGTGAGCTTGACAGAAGCACATAAATGGGTGGATGCTCAGGATTTCCTGGACTCGGTCACTAACAGAGCTGTTTCAATGTTGTATTTCTGTTGCGCTTGTATTTTAACGGGTCTTCCCTTTTAATTCTCCTTGGGAGGGCCAGTGGTGGGAGAACAGGGGAGGCAGAGGAGGTGCAGATTATTATAATAAAACAGGAAAAGACTCCAGAGCAGCATTGTGCGTTTCTGGACGACAACTAACCATGCCAGCTGGAATTTCCAGAATTGGTTGGTACTCTCCGTCTGGGGATGATGGCCGTTAACTTTTTTTGCCTTTGACACGGTTGTTTTCGGTTATGTTTGGGACCTTCTCTCTCTCTCTCTCTCTCTCTCTCTGTCTGTCTTTGCTATGATTGTTTATGACTTTGTTCTTCTTCTTAGCTGTGCAGAGTAGTAGCCTAGTGGTTGGTTGGTTGGTTGGTTGGTTGGTTGGTTGGTTGGTTGGTTGGTTGGTTGGTTGGTTGGTTGGCTGGTTGGCTGGTTGGCTGGTTGGCTGGTTGGCTGGCTGGCTGGCTGGCTGGATGGATGGATGGATGGATGGATGGATAGTCTTTGAACTACAGAGCTGGAAGGGACCCTGTGGATCATCCAGTCCAGCCCCTGTCAAGGAGGCCCGAGGGGAATCAAACTCCCAACCTCTGGCTCCGCAGCCAGAAATCTAAGCCACTGACAACCCTCGCTCTCATCAGAACTGGAGGGAAATTTGGCCCTTAGCTCCTGCCTGTAGGGGTCCTGTTGCATTCCCTGTGACCTTCCGCCTGCCTTCCCTCCCTCCCTCTCTGTCTCGCCAGGTGCCATTATGGCTGGAAAGGCCCCCTTTGTGACCAATGCATCCTCTTCCCTGGTTGCGTCCACGGGAGCTGCACTGAGCCGTGGAAGTGTGACTGTGAGACCAACTGGGGTGGCCTCCTGTGCGACAAAGGTGAGGCCCTCTCCCGCGGGGTGTATGTGCGCGCGCGTGGAGTAGAAGGGAGTGGTGGAAACGGGCTAGTCTAGATGTGTCCCGTGAGCTGGTGCTGCTGCTAGATTTCTCACCCAAGCGCTGCGTGTTTTCTCTATAGGTAGAAGGAGGATAAGCAGGGAGCCCACTCTGGGTTGAATCTGAAATTTACCAAACCGATCCAAGGGGCTGAACTTATTTGGAGGCTCACGTCCAGCACCTTTGGAGAAAGGTGCTGATAAAGTTTGGCTTAAAATGCAGAGCGGATATGTATCCGGTCCAAGAATGGCATCTCCTGCCCAGCTGCTCCATTTTTCTGTCTGCTTACCATCGCTGGAACTTTCGGATGATCCTGCCAGGAGACTCACAGAAACTTTTCTTAAGTCTTAAGTATGCAGGTTAAGTGGAATGTTGTCGCACACCCTTGAGGAAGTGCAATGGCATTCCCATTGCAGCCCATTTGACCTTGCAAAGTCACCAATTCCCAGTGTCTAGGTTTGGAGCTGGTAACTGGGATAACCTTTGAGCGTCTCCGCCGCGAGTGTTGTGTGGCGTGGAGCCAACGGAGCCGAAGAGACGTGTTTGCTTTCTCTCTGCCCCAGATCTGAACTACTGCGGGTCACACCGTCCGTGCAAAAATGGAGGGACGTGTGCCAATAAGGAGCCCGATGAGTACGAATGCCTTTGCTTGGAGGGTTTCCACGGCCGGAATTGTGAGAATGGTGAGCAGTGGGAGAAAATGGTGCCCAAACATCGCTCTAGGTCAGATCCTGCCGGAAATGCTTTGCTACACTCCAAACGATTCGCAGGGAGTTGAGGGAAGAGCTAGCGGGTGGGGTAGATCAGTGGTTAGAGTCGGACAGAGGTTCAGCGGGTAACACAGCCCCCCGTTTTCCAACTCATCCTATCTCACGTAGCTGTTGTGAAGCTCTGACTAAGAGGAAGGACGAGACTGGAATCAGAAAGGAAAATGTGGAAAGAAAATCTAGAACTGCAAGGGGATCCTGCCGTATGGCTTGAAAAATCATATCCTGATGTACTGAGATGGCTGAAAAAAATCAGGAAGTCCTTACAATTAATCCATTCTGGAGCACTTCAGTAAACCTTTTCGGGTTCCCCGGGGAGCAAGGAAACCTCTCCCTTTTCTCCTTCCATCTGAACTGTTTTTCCAGCTGTGTGATGGGGGAGGCTGGAAATCAAGGGGCAGTCAGCATGTTCCAGGGCGTTGGAAGCAGACTGCCTGGGGTGGGTGGTGTTGGGGAAGGGAAATGACCCCCATCTTCCTTCCGGGAGGGCGAAGGAAGGGTCATGGATGGAAGGGGTGCGTGGAAGGAGGGCAGGGTACCATCGGACAGTTTGAAGCCCAGGTTGGGGAGCAGGGTAGAGTGGATAGAGGGGAAATCAGGGTGTGTTAGAACGATGGGGTCTCAAAGATGGGCACAAGAGGGTGGGGTGGGGGTCCTGGTAGTCCTCAAAAAGTAACTTTTCCAAACTCTTGGAAGATCTTTGAGAGAGAAGAGGTCTTCTCATTAAAACTGGGATTTGTGGATGCTGGGAGATAAACCAAGTGTTTATTTGAAAGATGGTGGCCTTTCAGGCTTTCTTTTTAAAGCTTGGAAAAGTTTTCTTATAAAATCCCAGTTCCTGGAATCGCCCAGTTATCAGGGCTGGGAGCTGTTGTTAAAACCGGTAAGAAGATTTTTGTGGAAGGTGGGTTCTTTGATGCCAGCTGGTGAGTCACAGGGAGCACGTGACGAGTGGATGGACCTTTTTGAGGTCCGGCAACATGCGGTGGCTTGACTTGACCAAGCTTCCTTGCCAACACTCTGCTTTTTTGCTGCCTCCCGATTCCAGCTCTCCTCCTGCTCCCGGTCAACGAGTCAACCTGCGCTCCCGAGGTTTGTGCCAACGGTGGGACATGTGTCCAAAGCCCATCCGGATCCCGGTGTCTTTGCCCCACAGGGTGGAGTGGAGAGTCCTGTCGGGAGGGTAAGAGGCTTCCAAGTGAGGGGCATCGTGGGTGGGAAAGGTGCGATCCTTGATGTCCCTTGATCTTTGCTCTTGCAGTGGAATCCAGACCCTTTAAAGCCATGCCTCTAATCCCCACCCTCCGAGAGGTTAAGGGCTCCCTTGCGAAAGGATTCTTCTGACCGCTGTCTATGTTTTGCTACCCCCTAGGGGTGACCGCTTGCCTCTCGGAGCCCTGCAGCCATGGGGGAAGCTGCAGAGATGTCTCAGGTGGCTTCAAGTGCCTCTGCCCACCTCAGTGGACGGGGAAGACCTGCCAGATTGGTGAGGCTTTTCTTCTTCATTGCACGGCATTTGTGATCCTAAGCCAGTCCCTCCCTCCAGCTGCCTGGATCCTGTACCATCACATTTGGGGAGCTTTCCTCCCTTACCACCAAACTTGACTTCTCCCTTCCCCAACAAGTGCCTTATTTCTTAACATCCTGATTCTTTGCCTCCAGAAGTTGGAATTTTTCTGCGCATTCCGTTACCTCCCGTTTTCGGCCAGGAAAGGGTTTTGTCACGGTCAGACGCAGAAGAGGTTAAACAGGGTTACTGATGGCCAAGCTGTTTTGAACTATAACACCTGCCAAGCCAGTAGGGCTGGTGGAGATGCTGTCTCGGAGCTGTATTTAAATATATATACATACACACACACCTTTTTCAGACTCTGCCAAGTAAATATGAACCTCCAAGTTCAGAGGGCATATATCTGTGGCTGGTGAAATGCTTAGGTGGAGAGGGTTGTGCCTTTTCATGCCTTGCTAGAGGGTCTCCCACAAGCCTTTTCTTAGCCACTTTTGGGAACAAGGTAATAGATTAGAAGGCTCCTGCGCGGGCAAGGCTGGCACTACCCTTAGGCAGACGGGCACGGCTGTGTCATGCAATGAATCTGGGGGGTTGTGAACAGCTGGCAAACTATTAAGCTATTTCATGGAGTCTTATGCTGCCGTACTGGTTTGGATTTTATGCACCTGGACTGGGATCATTCTGGGAAGGACAGCTTGCTGTGTTGCCTCAGGCAGCAGAAGGCCTTGGGTCAGCGCTAAGCAAGCTTCTTTTTCTTTCTTTCTTTTTTCTGTTTTTTAAAATGTTCTCCTTTCCAGATGTCAATGAGTGCCAAAGGAACCCCTGCCTCCACGCCCGGGGGTGCAAAAACCTCATCGGGAGCTATTTCTGCGACTGCCTAGAAGGCTGGATGGGGACCAACTGCAGTTACAGTAAGAGCGGGCGGGCGGGTGGGTTTTTTTGGGGGGTGCCGATGGTTAGGAGCGGACGTTTCTTGGAAAACAAGTCTTAAACTGGCAGAGCAGGTCACGCAAGGAAGAGGGGACAAGTTCCATAGCTGGCGGTCAATCACGTTGCCTTAACAGAAGGACCACCACAGATCATCACATCTTCCTGAGGCCCCATAGATCTCTGGGTCACCCAGCTTTGAAGGATATGGCCCCTTGTTTCATTCTTCCCCAACCAGGTGGGGAAGCCCTCCAGAGGCGTAGTAGGATGACCGTCCCCAGCATCCTCTCGAGCCAGCTGTGCTCAGCGGATCAGTCAGGGGGAGAACGGCTCCGGCATGTGGGGATGCAGGGAAGGGCCGTGGTGTGGGGCCAGCTCAGAGGCTAGCGGGTCAGATCCTGCAGGCCACATTTGGCTCAATGGCGTGCAGATTCCTGAGCCCCACGAGCCGTCTTGGACCAAACAGCCGGTCTCGTGAAGTGAGGCTTCCTTCCTCGATGGGGAACCAAACCAGTCCGAACCCTGATCTCGCAGGATTTGGGAAACGCAGCCGAGTCATGCTTGGCTGATCCTTGGATGGGAGACACATACACACAGACACACAGACACACAGAAACACACACACACACACACACACACACACACACACAGAGAGAGAGAGAGAGAGAGAGAGAGAGAGGAAATCCCAGGGATGTCCAGGCATGACTAGGAAAGGGGATTTTGTCTTAAAACCTACAGATCTACATGGGCTGCTCAACGTTGGCGTGACAAGAGTGGTCATATAGACCAGATGGGCGGGATATAAATCAAATAAATAAATAAAATAAATAAATAAGGAGATAAAAGGGCTGGACACGGACCCATGTTTCTGAAGCGGGGGGGGGCTTCGTCGGTGACTCTTTTTCACCCTGTGCCCATTTTTCTCCTTTGCCTCCTGGATAGGAGAGGAGTCGTGCCAGAGACAGTGTCACAACGGAGGGACCTGCCAGGTGAGGAACTCTCTCTCTTTGTCTGTGAATGAGAGAGAGAGAGAGAGAGAGAGAACAATCATCAGACGTTGTGGTCCCGCCTTGTTGCCCTAAGAAAACTGCCTTTGGGAAAGGCACAGAAAGGGCAGCCCTCCAGGTGCAGTGGGACTACCACTCCCATAAGCCTTAGCCCTCCCAGCGAATGGGGAGGTCTGCTAGGAGTCGTAGCCCAGCCGGGGCCTTTTCATCCCCATGCAGTGGCCTGATTTTCTTGGGATCCTCCTCGGGGCTTCCCTGCTTTATTCAGAGGTTGGACAGGTTGACGTGGACCAGTTGGTCAGACTGACTGGGGAGGATTCTGGGAGTTGTAGTCCAAAAGACGGGGCTTCCCCAAAGTCTACCGAATGGGGAGTTCTGCGAGTCGTGGGTTGGAAAGGGCAGGCTCATCCTGACCTTCGCCAGCCTTTGTCCTGCAGAGTCTACTACGCCGGCTGGCCGCCGGGAGTGGGCCCCTAGGGACAAATGAGGAGCTGGCCTTTTGTAAAGTTAATGGCTCTTCATGGAAGACCAATCCACCTTCACATACTTTATAGTTGGCTTGAAACAATAGGTTTGCTGGAAAATCCATTTCTCTGCCGCCTTGTGTAAGGACTGCAGCGAAGCGCCGAGGAACTGGGGAAGCTTGTAAGGTGGGTGGGGTGGCAGATGGCACCCTAAGTCCCTGCTCCTCAGAAAATCCCGAGGCGTCAACCTATGGCCTCGGACTCTGCTACCACCCCCCCCTCAGGTGTCCTTCCCCAGATGCCCGCGTTGGGACAGCCTGCTTTCTGCAACCTTTTCCCATCCGAAGCTCCCACCTCCTTTGTCTTCCTAACTCAACAGGTGGAAGATGGGAAGCCCCGTTGCTCCTGCCGGGCAGGATACACGGGGGCTGAGTGTGAGACGGAGCTCAGCCCCTGCAGAAGTGCCCCCTGTTTGCACGGGGGGCAGTGCCGGGAGACCGAGAACCGGACCTTTGCGTGCAGCTGCCTGCCGGGTCGTAGCGGCAACCGCTGTGAGGTATAACTGTGACTCTGACGGGAGGCTTGGAAGGGCTGCTTCCTGTTATCTGCAGAGAAGCGCATTCCGCTGACTCTCTGGACTCCAAGTCTTTCCGTACCTCTGACCTCGCCCTCCGTGGGTGTCCCTTGTTTTGATCCCGCAGGTCTCCGTGGATCTGTGCTCACTGAACCCCTGTCCCCAGGGCACCGCTTGTGTAAGTGGAGAAGGCAGCTTCATCTGTTCCTGCCCGGAAGGTGCCCTTTGCCAGCAACCGCAGGGGTCCTGCCTGGATGGCGTGTGCCAAGGTAGGCACCAGGAGAGGGCATGAATGTGGAGCTCAGGTTTTTTTGAGGAGGGACGTAGCTCAGTGGCCGTCGCCTCATCAGCCTTGAGAACGTCGTAGCAAGAAACCGGAAGCACTATGGTTGCCAGCCTCTCTTGCCAATGCTAGGCTGAGCAGACAAAGGGTCTGACTCCGGACCTCTCTTTGTGCCAAGCTGGCTGGGATGGACCGATCGTCTGATTTGGCCTAAGCCGGCGTCCCATGTTTGGAGGCGAGACGAGGGGTGGTTTGGCAACAGCCCTAATCCCTATTTCTTCCCTTCTAGGCGGCGCCACGGCACCCCTCCTCTACGTGGCATTGCCACTAACTCTGCTCCTCTTCCTGGCCGTCCCTGCTGTGACCCTCCTGGCACTGCGCCTTCGCCACCGATCCAGGCAGACGCCGCCGGGGCCTCCCGAGCCCGCCGCCAACAACAGCTTCCAGCCGGACGCGGTCCACCTCATCCGGAACATCAACCACAGCGACCTGGAGCGAGGGCTCGGGGAGGACGGGGGTGGCGCCCAAGACGGGGCTGTGTCCCCCTCGGGGTCTCCCGAAGACAGACATTTCCAACGAGGAGAGAGCCAAACTCAACCGACTGAACACTGTTCCGGCCTCACCAGGGCCGTTGCTCTGACGGAGTGAGAGAGAACGTGGGCACCGTCAGCATCGGGGAGAAAAGGAGACGCGTTGGGGACATGAAAGCCGTAGCGGGGGTCTCTTAGCCCTGAGTTAAGCCACTGAAGGGCCCTCAAAATGGGGGTTTTAAGCCCCAAAGCACCTTACCTATGGCCTCTTAACGCTTTCTCTATGGAAAACCATTTTTCCTCTTGCCACATTGAGGTGGTAGGGATAGAACTGGATTTTAGACACTCTCTCTGGGCCCTTTTTTGGGGGGGGGGGATTGCTACTCATCTGCAGGCAACGCTGGCCAGGATCCACGGCACATTCTGTGCAACAGGGACAGACATTCTACAAGTCGGGCGGCTGGAAATCCTTGCTGGAAATTCACTCTTGTCGATGCAAAGAGAAGTCGCTTTCCTGATCTTTGAAAGACGGTCTGGCCAAGATAACCAAGACACCAGAAAGACTGGATTATTCTTATTCCTTTGCCAAATTTCTGTGGCAGGAGGTTTGGGAAGTCACGTTGTCTTTTGTTTCTGCTTCCTACCGTCCAGAAAGAAGAATGGAAATGGTTTAATTTAGAGCTGTAATTCAAAGGACTGGACCACCCTTATTTGATCTGGCCACTGATTCACTATCAGGTCTGGAAATCTACCCTGTTTCCCCAAAAATAAGACTTAACCTGAAAATAAGCCCTAGTAGGATTTTTCAGGATGCTCGTCATATAAGCCCTACCCCAAAAATAAGCCCTAGTGAAGTGAAACCCCCTCCCTCCGCCCTTGTGCAGCAACCAGAAGAAGACGACACAACTGTATTTGAATCCATGTAGATGGTTGTACATGAAAAAAAAAATTAAAAATAAAACATCCCCTGAAAATAAAGCCTAATGCATTTTTGGAGCGAAAATATAAGACCCTGTCTTATTTTTGGGGAAACACGGTATGTTCCGGGCGACGCACTGAAGCAAATGGGGCCGGCTCTGTCATTAGACAAAGTGAGGCAGCAGCTTCAGGTGGCATGGAGGAGAGGGATGGAAATGAAAGTGAGGTGGGAGACGAAGCATCCCCTAAACTGCCCCCTGTTGTCCTCAGGTGTGGGGTTCGATGCGGTCTTCCCATTATGTCAAACAAAGATTCTGTTTGTTTATGGGATACACGTGGAGGGGGTGCCATCATAGGCTTCTCCTCAGGCTGTGGGTTGTCTTGGGCCGGCCATGTGGAGGGATCTGGTGGGTGCTACGAAGCAATCTTAGTTCCCTTAATCGTACAATAGGCAATCTCTTTACAGACCACTAAAAAGAATTGTATGATACACAAGCTTTCATGGATTAAAAAAAACCCCACTTCATCAGGTGTGTCCCAATGTGAAGCAGTGTAATTCCAAAAGATCATGGCACAATGGAATTTGCCAGGAAAGTTACTCTTAGATGGAAAGTCCAAAAGTTTTTGGCACAATGGAATTCTCCAGGCACATCTCTCTTAGATGTACATGTCTGGCAAAATCCATCGTGCCATGAACTTTCCGTGTTAAGTGGTGCCCCGATTCCCGGCTGAGACTGAATGTATTTAAATTGTAATATACTGTAAAGATTTATTAGCTTCTGTTGTTGTTGTTGGTCTTCTGGATCTTTAATGATAGCAATCAATGATTCTTTCGTACCAGGGCGAGGCTGATAAAGCACAAGTCAATATTTTATTTGCCTCCACTTGTTTTGTTTGAGAGCAGTGTGCTACTTTTGAGGCTGGGCTGGGATGTTGATGGGCATGCTTCAGTAATGGGTTACTCCTGCTTCAGAATCTGGAGACTTGACTAGTCTCATTAGCTTTGTGGAGGACCAGGTGAAACCCTATTGGGCTGCCCCGGGTCATGTGACACCTGCTGAGCCACTAGCTGTACTAGCATGCCCCAGCCATCATTGTTGCTGGTGAAGGAGGTCAGCACGGAGCAAACTCCTGGCAAGATCTTCAATGCTCTGCGTTGTACAGTGCTGTCCACCACGGGCTGTGAAGAAAGTCGAAAAGGAAGGGGTAGAAAGGAAGGAGAAAAACCCAGATCTTGGACAAGTTACTTTTTCTGGCTGGCTGGGGGATTTGAAGATTTTAATTTTAAAAATGACATTTATAGGCATCTTAGAACTGCAAAGCTGGAAGGGACCCTGTGGGGTCATCCAGTCCAGCCCCTGTCAAGGAAGCCCAGTGGGGGATCAAACTGCCAACCTCTGGCTCTGCAGCCAGAGACCTAAGCCACTGATTTATCCAGTGATTCTCTGAGCTACACAGACCCACCAAAGTGGATACGTGCAAAGCAGGATTCCCACGATGGCCCTGGAAGCAGGCAGGCTGGGTCTAGACATGCCCTCTTTTATCTTTCTTTTTTTGAGCGTAGATCTTGATTGACAGTCGCTGAACCCTAAAAGCCGGGATGGATCCAGGCTAGTGGAATTTCCTTTCATTTTCCCAGAGAGCGAAACTGCCCCGCAGGGCTCCTTCTCTTCTTCTTCGGATGAAGTCTCCCGTCTCCCGTCTTGCCACCCTGACCTGTTCTGCCTCCCGCTTCCCCAAATTTCACCCGGTCGCTGGAGGAAGAACTGGTGACCAGCCAACGTGGAGTGCAGGTGGGAGCGACCGAGAGCAGGATGAAGCCTGCCCCGCTTTGCCGTGGGCGTGCGCGGCTTCTGAGAACAGCACAAGCGTGTCCTGGGCAGGGGTGGAATCTCGGCTTGCAACCTGTACGGGCAGAGCGGGCTGTTTGCAAACAGGAGCACACTCTTGGCCCACCGTCATCGCGAGCCAGCTGTTGGGCCCAGTGGCGATACAGGGTGGAACCTTCTGGGATGAAGAACTCCTGACAGGGCTGGGAATCTTCAGGAGCATCGTTTCAAAATATCTGGCCACCTGGAGGACAGAAGTGGGCGGCTTTCTCACAGTACCGACACACCCGACTTTCTCTTCCAAAGAGCAAGTTTCTAGACCTCATGGTGGATAGAAGGGGCCATGGTGGAGCAAAGGAAAGACCTCTAGGATCCAGAATCCCATTCCCTTAGTGGCCAATCATGTGCCTAGGAAGAAGGGCACGAACAGGACGTGGATGCCACAACACTCTTACCCGGACCGGCCTTCCCAACTGAAAATGTGGGAGCTATTTCTCCTCTCCTCGTTTGAGAAGGCTGCGGTGCCGGGTGGAAACCAAAAGGGATGACAACGTTGTGGGTCAAAAGGAAGCCTTGGATGGGCAGCAGCCCCATCCATGTAGCTTTGCAGCTGGGCCGGCGAGGCCAGAACCGCCAGGGGCTGCAGGAGGAATGTTATTCGGAAGCCTTCTGGAGCAACCCATGGTTTGATAATAAAAGGGAATACTGTATAAACAACTCAGCGACATGGTGGGTATAATGGATATGGAGGGTGGAATGGATACACCTCGAGACAGGTTGGGCTTGAAATTTGCTTTTTGCAGATCCATACTGTTAATTCATTTTGCCCTTATCGTATTCTCTAGGCCTATATGCACCTACCAGGGGTGTGCCAGCACCCAAACAGACTCAGGTAAAGGTTCCCCTTGACGCTGAGTCCAGTCGTGTCCGACTCTAGGGCACAGTGCTCATCCCCATCTCCAAGCCATAGAGCCAGCGTTTGTCCGAAGACAGTTTCCGGGGTCACGTGGCCAGCGCGACTAGACACGGAACGCTGTTACCTTTCCACCAAGGTGGTCCCTATTTATCTACTTGTATTTTTACATGCTTTCGTACATCTAGGTTGGCAGGATTGGGAGAAGTGACGAGAGCTCACTCCGTCGCGTGGATTCGATCTTACGACGGCTGGTCTTCTGACCTTGCAGCACAGAGGCTTCTGCGGTTTAACCCGCGGCGCCACCACGTCCCTAAACAGACTCAACCCTATCCTATTCATTCTGTGCTGCTCCTAAACCTTACGCTGGTTCTCCACCCCTGTCCGCAGGAGCCCAGGCGTCTGTCCTGGGTGGTATCTGGACCTCCAGGTTCATGGACTGTGAAAGCAGCAGCGGTGCCTAGCAAATTCCTGCCACCCTCTCCCAAGCCATATTTCCTGCTCGGAGGCTCCAGGGTAACTTTATCCTCCCCTGAAAGCCCAGTGGAAGTCCATTTACAAGTCCAGGAACAGCAGTTGAGTCAGCGAGACGGGAGTCTCCATTACAGGATCCATGGCCTTTGAGCCATTTGCGAAATTGTTAATAACCTCTGAGCAGGGAGATCAGGATACCGGCGGGCGCCAGGCCAGGGTGCATGTGTGTTGACCTACACACCGTTGATATGGGTCTGGCTACAATAATGAAGTGCAGCAAGCATGCTGGATAGGTCTCCGGTGCTTTAGATCTGACTGCAAAGCCAGAGGTTTGAGAATTTGATTCCCCCACGGGGCCTCCTTGCCAAGGGCTGGCATCGAAGAGCCATAGGGTCCTTTCCAGCTCTGCAGTTCTAAGAAGATGATGATGGCCAGGACAGTGATTTAGGTCTCTGGCTGCAGAGCTAGAGGTTGGGAGTTCGATTCCCCCACTCGGCCTCCTTGAGAGGGGCTGGAATCCATGGTCAAAGAGGCAGTAGAAAATACCTATTTTTATAAAACTTCTAAGGAAAAAAGAACATTATAGTGAGGAAGGCCGACAGCTGAATTTACCTGGCACACCACGACTGTAAGAAGGGCATGGCAACTGGCATGGAAGAGTCTACTGCCGAGTGTGAGGAAAATAAATGCAAATTCCCCAGCCCTTTTTCTTTCTTTCTTTCTTTCTTTCTTTCTTTCTTTCTTTCTTTCTTTCTTTCTTTCTTTCTTTCTTTCTTTCTTTCTTTCTTTCTTTCTTTCTTTCTTTCTTTCTTTCTTTCTTTCTTTCTTTCTTTCTTTCTTTCCTTTCTTTCTTTCTTTCCCTTCCTTCCTTCCTTCCTTCCTTCCTTCCTTCCTTCCTTCCTTCTATATATGGACAGTGTAAAAGTTCTCTTTAGTTTTTTGGGGGAGTGGGATAGAGATCCCATATTTTCCTCCGCTTTTTTTCTGGCCCTGGCTTGCACCTCTACTTCAGGTGGGCAGTACCTGAGATTGTTCTGCTTCCCCCTAAGTGGCAAAACGGCTAGTTACAGCTCTGTTCCGGATCATCAGCTAGCCGGCTGGGGGTTCCATTCCCCCACTATGCCTCCTGATTAAAAAAATACAAAAAAACAAACCAATCTGGAGGGAATCAGTGGTAAACTTCTTCTGAGTATTATCTATCTAGGAAAACCTTAAGAAAAGGTCTCTATAAGTCAAAATGGTCTTGACAGACACATGTTTATTGTTGCTGTTTTTAGCATTGATTGCTGTTTCTAGCATTGAAATGTTGTCTCTTTAATTATGTAAGTCACCGTGGGTCCTTTGAAGGAGAAAGATAAAAAAAATACTTTAAATAAATAAATATATAGCATCTAGAAAAGCTTGGAAAGGATCGCCACGACTCTGAATTGACTGGACAGCACGCTGTTGTTGATGAACTGTCGCCTGTCCTGCAGAAATTGTAATGCATATGCATTATGTTCCTCCAGGTAAGGCTTAAAAAAATAACCCTGCAGATCGCTGTGTACACCAAGCTCCTCTCAACGTGGTGCCCTCTGGATAAGCTGGACTACAATTTCTATCATCCCCAGCTGGCCATAAATGACATGGCACTGACTAGACAGACCCCTAATTTGAAGAAGCAAGCAGTTTTTCTGTACTCTTTCATTTGGCCAGAGCGAGAACCTTTAATTCCTACAGAGCAGGCGGCAGTTCAACAGGAGAAGCTCCCACTCTGCCTCTGTCCCCTGGCTGCGGCAGCCAGCGCTGGGTCCCCTCCACGTGACCAAAATAAGCTGGTCTGGGGAAAGACCAGAGAGGGCGGGGCTCCAGCTGTTAGGGCGGGGCTAAAGGCAGGGGTGTGGCCAGCGCCATTGTGATAAGCGCATGGCTGCTTGAAAGAGGCGGGGTTATCGCCCTCCCTCTCGATCCAAGATTGATCTATTTGTGCTGGGGGGTGGGTGAGAGGGTTCGATTGTACTAATCAAAACGAAGAAAAGGGGTTTCCTTTTTCCTCAAACCGTTCAAACAAGAAGCCTACTGTCTCCGTGGCTATCTTACGGCTTCCCCCACTTCTCCCATTTGGGTTCCTCTTCCCTTGCCCCTTTTTCTCTCCACAACATGGTTCGCTCCAATTTTGACGCATTGCAGGTGAGAGGCAACCAATACCCGCAGGAGTGTCATCCGGCACCTCCCTCCGGAGCCAATCGCGATGCGCGGCACAAGAGGGGCGTCACGAAGAGGTGTCCTTCCGCAGAGAGGCGATCGGAGGGAGGGGCAAAAGCGCGCGAGGCGCAGGAAGGGGGGGGAAGGAAAAGTAGTCCCTCGCTTTTCCCCGCAAGGAGGAGGAAAGTGGGCGGAGCCGGAGCCGGGGGCTTGCCGGGACGCGGGCGGCGAGGGGGCGTGGTCCTTCCTCCAGCAAGATTTGGGAGCGGCCACAGCGGCGGGCGAGGCCGAGGGCAGCCGTTGGCGGAGGGATCCCGGCTCCCCTTCTCCCCCGTGCGTCGGTGAAGCGGCTCCGCAGCGAGTCCCGGCCAGAGCTGCTCCCACCTCCTTTCGCGACGACGCCGTTGCTGCTCCTCCTGGAAGCCGAGGCTCGTTCGACGCTGCGGCTCCTCTCGCTGAACCGGACCCGGCCATGGTGAGTGAGGAGCGGGAAGGCGGCGGGGGGGGGCTCTCTTCCCCAAGCGGGGCTCCTCCCGCTCCCTGCGTGGAGTGGGGGGGGAGGTAGTAAAAGAGAGGGGCGGTGGGGGCAGCAGTGTGAGGGAGGCTTCTGTGAGGGGAGGGAGTTGGGGGCGAGAGAATGAAGGCCCCCCCTCACAGACACTTCGGGGGGGGGTTAGTGGGTTGAGGAGAAGGGGCAGGTGGGGGGTGAGGGGTGCCACCCTCTCCCTCGGGGGGCAGGGCAAGCGGGAGGGCTGGGGGGCGCCATTGCAGATCCGCGGGGGGGCGGGGTGGGGAGCCCGGGGGGGCCATCGAGGGAGGGGGTGAATTACTGGGTGTGTTTTTGGACTGGGGGCAGTTTTGGGGTGCAAGTTGAATGTATTGGGGATCAGCAAATGGGGGGGTCTGGGTGGAGATGTAGAGGGTGGGGTGTTTGGGAGAAGGCATTGGCCCGGGGGGGGGTCGGTTAGGATGCTCGTTTGGTTGCAGGGAAGGGCGATTTGGGGGGGGGGAGGTTGTCAAGAAGCTCAAACAGTTTTTTTGGTGGGGAGACACTGAGAAGTAAGAGATGGCACGGGGCTGGGGGGGGGTCCTTTCTCTCTCTCTCCCAAGTGGTTCTTGGCGGTGGGGAGGATGATGATGGCACGAGTGTTGCGGGCAAAAGAGTGGAAATGCGTGGTTCGGGGTGTTGGCGCGCAAGAGTGTCATGTGGAGGCACCCGTGGGCCCAGAGAAGAGGGAGCCGAGGGGGGCGGGTGGAGGAGGACTGGAGGGGGGCAAAATGGGGGTGGGTGGCGAGGGGGTGGGTGGGATGATTGAGCCCCTGGCAGGTGGGACCAGGAAGCAGGGGAAGAGGCTTAGGTAGGGGAGGCAGAGGTGGAGGGGGCTTGGGAGTCTTGGGTGGAAGGTGACAAGGGGTAGGTGGGTGGTTGGGGGTGCCAGGAGGGGGGGGCGCAAGTGCAACTGTTGCAGCATGGAGGTGGGAGGGGGTGGCACTGTGGACAGATGGCCTGGCTGGCTGGTGCTTGACAGGAGGATCACATGCCCCCCCATGGGGTAATGGAAAGGGTGGTGGTGGGCTGGCCATCCCTAGGCCAGGGTTGTGGGGCCGGGCCAAGGGAGATCCTTGGGGTGGGTGAAGTCTTGCACCCCAGCGGTGATGCAGAGCGGCTGGCGGAGGGAGGAGGGCAGTGCCAGATGCCGTTGGGCGTCAGTTCCCAGAAGCCCTGACTAGCCTGGGCAGCGGTCACGGTTTCTGGGAGTGGAAGTCTGATGATGCTTGAACCTGCCCCGCCCAGATTAGGACCTTTGCTCATTCTGGTTGCCAGCGGTGGGATGCTTGTGAGGAAGAGCTGCATCTGAAGAAAGCGCAACTTGGGCACAGGAAGTTTGGGTGCAGATGCCTGGGGTCGAGGGCAATGCGTGAGGGAGGGCATCTTCTAGCTCCCTGTAGCTCTGGTGACAGACTGTGGGGCTAGGGAGAAGGGGTGCCTGCTCTGAAGTAAGTTGACGGGTTGTTGCTCAGCAAGAGCAGACACAATCCTGGAAGATGCAGCTGGTATCTGTAGCATTGCAGGGCCTAATGGGAGTGTACGCATGGCGCAGGCAAAACTGAGAGGGGTCGGTGCTCTTTGTCTCCCGTGAAAGGCAGATCTGCAGTATAGGACAGAATACAGCGTGATTTGGTGTCCAGAAAGAACAGAATTTCCTCACTGTCCAGAGTGCATTTGATGCATCATATATATTTAGTGTGGACAGTATGTTGGTGTGGGTGCTTCCAGATACATAGGAACCCATATTCTGGGTGGTTATCCGTAAGAAGCTGTATTTCTAGGACAGGTGTAGGTACCAGATTTTAAACCGGTGTTTAAAAGCTGGTACCATATGTGTTGGTTGTTTCCAATTCAAATGATTGCTCACTTCCACACCTGTCTTGTTTTAACAGTGGTGTGCCATTTGATCTTTGCAAAGTGTTCACGGAGTCTCAGAAACAAGGAAATTCAGAGCACATGACATTTGAAACATGGAACTGAGGCTTTCCAGGACGCAGTTTTAACTAATGCAGTGTTTTTCTCCTGATAGTGACCAGTAAGGGGAAACAGCAGTGGTGGCAGTGGGAATCCAACTGTCAGAGATGACTTCAGATGAGATTTAAGCTGACATAGTGTAATAAGATTCTAGGGTATTTGCATCAGAGCAAGCCATAGAGCAGGATGTGGCCATCTGGGGGCTACTTTGTATGCTGTGGGAAGTTTTGAGGAGGGGGAGTCCTTGCATGGAGAAGAGGAGCCAGCAAATGTGAAGCACATAGAGGTAGAGTGATTCTAGAGGAGCAGTTGATTAGGTTGATCAATGTGGGACTTAACCATATGTCACATTTTTGTTTTTTCCTTCATTGGAAGTTTTGAGTTGATGGCTGCTTCCATTTTGTTCCATGTTGAGGGTGCATTTCGCTAGGTTTGATGTCTGAAGCTGGCAGTGTTATTGCTCTCTGTGTAGAAAGATGGATCGGAATGGAAGAAGAGTGCCATAAGAAAAGCTGGTCACCTGTGAAGATGCTCAGGGTCCTTCCAGCTTCCCTTCTGTGCCCGCTGCAGCTTCCGGCTCATGAATGATTCACTAATGGCTTCAGTCTGTTGCAAAAAAGAAAGTCCACACGTTTGATTGTGCATTTCCCTTTGGCATGTCCTAGTAGATAACCAAGGCCATTATATTAATATTTTCTCTCTGGTTCTCCTTGTTGTGTTGACCTACTTTTAAGAGCATCTTCCTCTCCAGTTATCTGAAAAGCCTCTCCCGGAAGGTTGCTGTCTTATTTTTCTCAGAACTATTGTAACACATACTAGAGACAGTCCATGTTAAGTAAAACTGAACAGGGAGCAACACAGTTTGGGTTTGGGGGCCACAATGGAATTCTCTCTGTCTTGATCTCAAAACGGGTCTTGGCCTGATAAGAGTTTTTGGACCAAAAAGAAAGCCAGTTTTTTTCTTGTGCCCTGCTCTTTTGTCCCTGTCAATTCTGTGTGGTTCACTTCAAAGAAAGGATAAGCCCAGTTTGGTGAGATGGCCATTGTGCTGTGCTGCCCCTCATCCTGTGCTTGTGTGACCTTTTGAGGAGCATTGAGATGAAACCTTCCCCAGCTCTCAACCTCTGTTGCTAGCCCAGAATTGCTTTGTCATCCTTGTGGCGCCGGGGGTGGGTGGGTGGGGGTGTTGTTGAGGCCACTGCAGTCTGTTGAACTGAGCACCTCTCCTTCTGGTAAAGGAAGAGTTGGTCTTGCCTTCAGCCAAAATGGATTTTTCCAGAAGGAGGGCGTGAGGGGACTTTCTGTGGCCACATCAGAGCTTTTATGTGGGCCTTTCTGGGGCCTTCCCCCCCCCCCGGCATCATTTTGAACCTTGCAATCCTTTGGTGGCATCTGCGTTTTCCAGGGAGCAGATCTCCCCCCCCCCCGAGGCTAACAGGTTTGTTGGGTGCCTTCTGCGCTTCCTCTTGCGGCACTGCAGCGCTGGAGCGGCTGCGACTGCAGTGGAGGCGAGAGTCCAAGGGATCCTTGTGTGACAGACAGCCCCTGCGTCCAGAGTCAGCAAAGTCCATGGAAGGCTTGAACAAGGGCTGGGGGGCTGGGTGGGTGTGAGCTGCAGGCAATGGCCCAGTCCGTGCACAAGCATGACTGAGTGGCACATCCCGCCCTGAGCAAGGGGGACGCCGTGGAGGCACTGCTCCTCGGGAGGTGCCCAGAAGTCCTGTCATGTGGTGCTAATACAAAGGCCAGAGTGTTTTTTTTCTTTCTCTCCTTAGCACTTTGTTGGTGTTGGTCAACACCTGCACTTTTCCTCAGGCTGGGATATTGATTATGCTATTCCCAGGAGCCCAGCATGGTGGCTTGTGGCTTCCTCTTGCCTTCACAACCGTGCTCTGAGAGAGGTTAGGCTTGGCCCAAGACCACCCAGCAAAGCCTCGGGGAAGAGTCAGGGGCTGAACCCGCGTTTTCCTGATCACAGTCTTTTAACACACCAGCCGTGGCAAAGTGGCATGACTTGCTGTCCTGGCTTTTATCCCAAAGGCCTACTTTGAAGGAACAAAACTGAAAGCGGTCTCCTGAAAATACTGCAGTTGCACCTTTCTTGTCTTGGTTGCCATTGAGAGGGCAGGGACAGCTGGACTCCCCCTTTGCAGAGAGGGAGTGAGTGAGTGAGTCAGCAAGGAGATGCTGGCTTTCATTCCCTGAAGTTGAATGACCAGGGAGCAGAAGAGAGGCTCACTTTTTCCACTTTCCGTTGCGGTTGCTCCAGGAGCCTGTCTAGCAGGACTAGGAGGTTTCCATGAGGGGGTGGCCTGAGCTGCAACTTCCTTTTCCTGGAGGATTTGGTATCTGCTGGATTTCTATGTAGCCTGGATGCAGTTTGATCCAGGGTGTTCAGTTAAGCATCAAGATGTATGGAACCCAAGTCTGCAGATTCCACAAATAGTCACGTTTGTATTCATACTGCTTGTGTTAACTGGACCCTTAGTCTCCATGTACCCCACACAGTTGTCTGTGTGTGTCTTGTGGTGCACTCTGGTCTAGTCCGTGTAGCCTGACTTGTGAGGCACCAGCAGGGATTGGGGGCACGTGCAGGGTGGAAGGAAATGGGTACAGGCACGTTTTGTTCAAAACAGAGCATGGAGGTGGTCGCTAGGCAATCAGGCATTCAGTCCAGCTTTGACCTTACGAAGAGTATCGGCAGGCTCATTAAAATGATTCCTTGTTAGGATCCCAACCTCATTAAAAATCCTCCTTGTTTGCTCTTGGGTCTTGTTGTTCCTTCCTAACAGGAGTTGGAGTTGGCAAAAGTAATGGGAGGCAATGCATGCTAAGTGGGAGGAAACATTGAGTGACAGTCAGGGTGAGACCCCAGCTGCTCTGTGGGGAGCAGTGCGTTGGAAGCCCCTTCTAGCCCTGAAGTTTGGGATACCTGCTGCTGTCTAGAGGAGGAGGAAAGTGGGTTTTTAAGCAGGGCTTATCTTGAGCTGCAGGAATGAGGGAAGAAACCACACCTTTGCGTCTCACTAGGACAAATGCAGGCATGTGCGACAGCCAGCTTTGTAATTTTTTTTCCACAGCCACAAGCTGGTGACAAATAGGAGGCTTCTTGACATGTAGAAAGCATGTTTTCATAGCTGCCTGATTGTGTTTATTTGAGCAGGTCACAAGCTGAGTGAACTGGGACTAGGAGCAAAAAGGAAAACTGATAGGAGAAATGATACTGCTCCTGGTGCCTCATCTGCAGGAGGTCTGGCTTGAGTGGTTGATGAAGATGCCAAAAGGACTGTGACTCAGCAGTTAATTTCTCTTCTCTCTCTCTCTCTCTCTCTCTCTCTCTCTCTCTCTCTCTCTCTGTCTCTGCTTTTAGGCTGACCAGCTCACTGAAGAGCAGATTGCAGGTAAGTCTTCATTTTGCAATGGCCGTGGATACAAATTCAGGTACTGCTCTCCTGCAGGCTGAACACAGGAGCATCTCCTCTTCAGCTGGAAGTTGCCTGTGTCACTGAAGGGGAGCTGTGTGTCAGTCACACTTCACAACCAGGCCCGCAGTGGGGCCACCAATCCTCTTTTCTCTGCTGAGGAGAAGCTACCTTGGGCCTTGTGCTGAGAGAAGGACAGGGTGCGAATAAAAGAAATAAATGTAAAAATACAAGGATTAAATAAGTACAGGGATGAATCATTATCTCTGGTCATCTTTAAAGTCCTTTTAGTGCTTCCTGTGCTGATAGTTCTCTGCCTTTGGCCTTCCAGATGTTTGGGCATCAGCTTCCAGCATCCCTATCTGTTGGCTGACTCTAGCTTCTGGTTAGCAGCCAAACCATCTGGAGAATCAAAAGCTGAGAACCACTTTTCTTTCTATAGGACTGGTACGAAGGGTTATTTCTCCAGCTGTTGGGTCCAAGCTGCAAAACACCCCATGATACTCTCAGCTGGAAAGTTAAAGAAACATGGGTGCCAAACCTTTTAGGGATTTCAAGACCTCCCTAGACTTGGTCTGGTTTCCTTTTCCCCCAAAGAATTTGGGGTGGAGTTGTCTAGACCTCGTGATTGTTCAAGGTTCCAGGATAACTTCTGAAGGTATAACAACACTTGAATTCTGGATAGTTTCCAACAGTCCTCCTTTCCCCTAGAATTCAAGGAGGCCTTCTCCCTCTTTGACAAGGACGGGGATGGCACCATCACCACCAAGGAGCTGGGCACCGTTATGAGGTCTCTGGGGCAGAACCCCACTGAGGCAGAACTGCAGGACATGATCAATGAAGTGGATGCTGATGGTAAGTGGGTGCCGAATAAACGAGCTAAAATGTGTGAATCCTACAGGTGCTTGCTCTAATATTTTAGCTTGGCTTGGTCATGGTGGAGCAGAACACCGTGTTCTAATGAGTCAAGTCCTGCTGCGTCTCTTTCTTCTGGTGGCTGTCAGTGTCGTGGGCAAATTATGGCAGAATGTTAGTTTGTTTGATGTAGTGCTAGCTATGAGAACCGCCAGCAGTACTGGCTTTTAATAACTGCCTAGCTTATAGTAGCTGCCAGTGAGTGAAAGGGGGCGGTATTCTGAGGATTGGGGACAGCAGGATATTGGTTAGCAGATGGTGGGAACATTGGAAGAGAAAGTAGTATGGGATATATGAAGAGTCCTCTGTTGAGAAGCAACACTAGGGTTCCCTCCAGGAGCATCAAAATGTATAGCGCCCCCCCCCCAAGCACCTGAAGAATTAATTGTCTTGGCTGGCAGTATTACTTCTCAGGCAGGTGCTCTGTAGATGTTCCCTTCAGTGCCTGGCTGTGTCCCTTGTGGAACTAATAAACCAGAAAGCTTTGTCATGATTCTAGTCCTCGTTGTCTCCTCTTAAAATAACGCATCTTCACTGGCTGACTAGCACATGGGGCTTCAGCCTTCAAGGTTGACTCTTCTTGACCATTTGCGCCTGTATGCTACTGTTTTGGTTTCTGTTGGCTTCATCTCATCTGTGCCAATTGCTGTTTTCAGGGAATGGTACTATTGACTTCCCAGAGTTCTTGACCATGATGGCGAGGAAAATGAAGGACACAGACAGTGAGGAGGAGATTCGGGAGGCGTTCAGAGTGTTTGATAAGGTGAGGTTGCAGGCAAGGGCCACCGCCTTCCTGGTGTGAACATGGAGACAGGACTGAGAGCTGTTGTGTTCTCTTTCGTGGAGCTGAAGGTGCCAGAAGGCAAAAGCAACATCTCCTGCCAGGATCACCACTGAAGGGGCTCCCTGTTGTGCCTTTGGACCGAACGATTTCCTTTCTTTTCAGGATGGGAACGGCTACATTAGTGCAGCTGAGTTACGCCACGTGATGACAAACTTAGGGGAGAAGCTCACAGACGAGGAAGTGGATGAAATGATAAGGGAGGCAGATATTGATGGAGACGGGCAGGTCAACTATGAAGGTGAGTGGGAGAAACTCTTGCCTTGTCATCGGTAGGCCTTTTTTTGTGCCAGAGCGCTCCCTGTGGGCCTCTGAGGGGCTTCATGTAGACTAAACCTCAGCTTTCGGGCCGGAAGAACACTAACCACATTGGGATATACTTTGGAGTCCCAATTTGAAGGTGATACATCTTGGACTGAAATGTGCCAAACTTCAGCTGACCTATTCTTTAATTCTCTCGTGGGTCAGTGCATGAGACCCCTGTGCCTGCAGACACTTAAAGCACGGGATGGCTGCATTTTCTTCAGGCCTTGTTTTAATAAGTTTAAGCAATAGGACCAGGGTTTTCTCTCTACCCCATTGTGGCCTGCCTTGGATGTGCCGTTCTCGACCCCCTCTTATGGTTCAGAGAAATGCTGCGCTGGTGTTTAAACATTGGCCAGCTCTTTAGCTCACGTGGTGTTCCTTGGTTGGGAGAGGCTACCTGTCTTTGGTGCTGATCATGCATTATTTACAACAAGAGGAAGTGCATGTGAATATTCAGTGAAAATATCCCCCTGTCCTCTACTGTTTCTGGGTGGAGACATGTGGTAAAACGGACGGTGCAATCACATTTCTGACTGAAACCTCCTTTCACCAAAATGTGAGATCCAAGCGAGTGACTCAGTGTGACCATTTTCTGAACGAACGGCCCAGACAGCAGGTTAGGGGATCTCAAGGTGGCTGCATCGGTGTGAAAGCTAGCAAGGTTGGTGGGGGCAATTCAGTTGAATTCCTTGTCCTTACAGTGGTTTCTCTTCCTGCGTCTCTTGCAGAGTTTGTGCAGATGATGACCGCAAAGTGAAGCCCGCAGAGTGGGTGGCTGGCAATGCCCATTCTCCTTCGATACTTTTCTCCAACACACTCTCTCTACTTAAGTAACCTGGTTCTCTAAGCAAACAATCGGCTGTGGAATAAATCTGACCAAGCAATTAAAGAAAAAAAAACTTCCCAAGCTGCATGATTGCACTCATCTCCCCCTCCTCTCTTCTGGCTCTTTCCTTCCTTCCTTCCTTCCTTTTTTCCTTCCTTCCTTTTTTCTTTCCCTCTTTCCTTCCATCCCTCCCTCCCTCCCTGGTGCCGCCCCCTACAGTCCCTTTGAGCCCCCAGCCTTGTGGATGTCTTTGTTTCCATCAGGTCTCCTTCTGTTCTGCGGTCAGAACTGGCCCGTCTCCCAGGGCGCAGATTTTCTTTCTTTCAAGAATCCACACGATGGGGTGGAGAGAGCGCAAAAACCTCCTTACTCGTGTTGCATGTGTCTGGCGCTGTGGTCGTGTGCGTTGACATGGCTGTCGCCACCGAAGGTCTTGCCCCAAGGAACACCAGGGGGTGCAAGGAAGACACTGGGCTTCTTTTTTTTTCTCGCTTCGTTTTCTTGGAGGGTGGGAAAGGGGAGCTGTCCCACCCTCTGGGTGGGTGCCGCTGAAGGTGGGCTCCAGAGAGCTCTGTCGGCAAGATCTGGGGAAGAGGCTGATAGAGAGGGGGAAGGGAAGTGTCCGATACTGTCCGATTGGCTCTTTTACAAACGCAAACTCAACCACCCACAGTTTCAACTTCTGTCTCTATTCTTTAACCCTGTATAAATTGTAAATGTCCCGACAGTTTCCTAGGCATTGTGTCCAGACAACAAGAGCTGCTATGTAAATATCTGATGCTACAAGCCCCTTTGGGGGTAGCGATGGTGGATGCTTTTGATTGGCAGCTTGGGGGGAGGGAGTGGGGGAGGCGTTGGAATGGAACCGCAATAAAACAGTGAAGCAGCTGCTGAGTAAATGCCAACTGCGCCAGAACGCCCTTTTCTCCCTACCCTTTCCTCGTGCAACGCTTCTTTTCGTAGTGGCTCTCGGTTTAATGCTTGTGCCGCACCTTGGCTTTTGTGTCTCTGCTCTTCAATGTTGCTTCCTTCCTTCGCCGGTTTCCCTGCTCCCCCTTTCCTGGCGGCAACCAGCATGAGCCGCAGACTAAGTTGCTTCTCTTTTTCACGTTTATTTTTTAATCAAACGAAAATAAAACTGTTTTGGAAGGGAAATCGAACCGATCAGCAGGATTTCCCTGAAACCGGGTGAAAGAAGAGTGCTTTGTGTGCATCCATGGTGCATTGGACCACGCTTCCTCTTACTTGCCTGTCTCCTGCACCCCTTTGTGAGTGGAGGGGGGAGAGATCTCGCGTGAGAGCTTGGGAAGAGGGCGTGGGGAAGTATGGAGCAAGAATGTCTTTTGAAAGCAGGTGGTGTTGTGTTCAGTTCAAGCTGTGAAAATAAAATTATATCAATGTTTTCCAATAAAATGCAGTGACTACCTGAAACAGTTGTTGTTTCATTGAACGTCCTTGCCCCATTAAGGGGACTCCTAATTTGCCTGTTTGTTTCACAGCTGCTGGAATAGTTTAGATGATGCAGGTCTGTCCTCCCCTCCCCAGTGGGTAATACGGCCAAAACATCTGTGGGAATTGCCTTTTCAAAGCAACTTAAAAGTAGGGAAAGCTTTTTTGGAAAGAAAGGTTTTTGTGATGCTGTTTCCAGTTGCAAACGCTGGGCCACAACCTGTGAGCGCTCTTTCTGTTTTAAGCCGCAGCCTGGTGCGATGAGGTGATTTCTCCCGGTTGTGCTGATGGGGTCCCCCGCATCCTTGGAGCACAGATCCCTGGTCTGCAGAGGCACTCTTGTCTGTGCTGAGCACACACCACACTAGAGTTGAGTCCCTCCACCTGGTCAGGCCTGGCTGTGATGAGTTCAGACATTGCAAGGTAGAGATGCTGGCAAGGGAACGCTGGACCGGGCAGCTGCCTCGCTGGGCAACCGTGTCTCTCTACCAAGGCCTAGAAAGAGCCATTAGTAATACAGTCACTTGGCACATGGGTGCAGGGAAGTCTGGAGGCACTGAAGAAGAGGCTGCCAATGGGAGGGCAGTTTGCTTCCTATGGGTCGGGTTGCTGTGCCCATTGCTCCCCTATTGAGTCGGCAGCGAGAATGGTCTTGCTGCAGAAACCTCTGTTCCCGGATGCGCCCCGCATCCCTTACTGCTCGATTTACTGGCTAGACGTGATGAAGCTGCAGTTGTGTAACAGCTGGAAAGAGGGCAGTTTCCCCACTCATGGCCTCGGGCACAGCCATGCCCCAGCCTCCTCCACCGCCACCAGTGCTGGCTGGGGCTCATGGCCATTGTAGTTCTGTGCATCACAAGCGCACGAGCCTGGGGCGAGTTTGCCTCGGGTGGGAAGTGCGCCTCTGCTGGAGAGTGGGGCAGGAAGGTATAGGACTGCTGTTTTGTCTCTGGAAATGCTTACCTTCTGTGCTTCCCCCACTCATCTGTAAAGTAGAAGACGCGGATGGCTGCTCGTGTTTGATTCTAGAGGCAGGTAGAGTTCCAGTTCCATGTATGTATGACCCAATACTTGAGTGGCTTTGCTGGCCGTAAAACTCCTTGGGAGTTTTAGTCCAGGAAAGCAAAGGTTCCCATCTCTCTACCTGATTCGCTGTTAAGGACCAGCCAGTGGGTGAATGTGGGGCTTCTGCCTTCTGAATGAAGGGTCATGGTGATTGTAAGGGACGGGTGGCTTTTCAGTGGTGATTGTGCAACACACAAAATGGGGAAACCAATCGAGATATATTGGGCCTGCCTTCAGAATTTGAGATTCACCAGTCCATAGCCTGCTTTTCCAGGACAGTTATTTCTGTCCTTCCTCCCCCCCTTCTTTTTGGCACTCCCAAATCTCCAAATTGTAAGGTTGCAAAAATCCCACGGAGGGAAAAGGAATATTCATAGACGTTTAATACCTAGTGGTGTTTGCAGTTCTGTGAGAAATGCAGGGGAGTGGGCTGATCAGTCGTGGGAATGTTTCTGTCCTCCACTTACTCTCCACTCCAGCAGCTATTGTTTCCATGGTTGTATCAATATCTACTGATGGGCGGTTAAGTGTCGGCTCAGCTGGCCGGATAGGTTTAGATTCAGGCATCTGGCTGCAGAGCCAGATGTTGGGAGTTCGATTCCCCACTGGGTCTCTTGCATGTAGAGCCAGCCTACGTGTTCTTGGGCAAGCTGGACAATCCCAGGGCGCCCCCCAGAAGAAGGAAAGGGGGAAACCACTTCTGAGTATGATCTGCCTGGAAAACCCTGAAAGGATCATCATGACTCAGAATTTCCTTGATGACACATAATTATTACGCCCGGGCTTAGCCATCCTAATAAACTAGTAGACCCTATTAAACTGTGTTCATGCAATACATTGCACCAGGGGAGAGCACTTTTCTCAGCTTTGACTCGGAACCAATAATGCATTCCTGTGGTTTTATAATTAGCAAGGGAGAGGTGCGAAAACGACACCCTGGTTTGCGCAACGTGGCAAAGACCTCTTGGAACTGACGAGAAGCCTTAGAAATGTGGGTTATTCGGTTACAACTGCCAGATGGATGCCAGCTCAGTTTCTTGGCAGGTCAGCAGCAAGCGAGGTGCTATGAAGAAGACACATCTGGAAGATCTTGCATTTCCCCTGAAAACCACCTCTTTCAAAGAGTTCAGGAAAAGGGGCTCGTCGTTCTGCCATCTCTTTTACCCTTCCAGCTCGGCGAGGTAGTTTAGACTAAGAAGAGTTTCTTGGCTAGGAGAATTTAAACCTCAGTCTATAGGATCTCAGGTCTCCTTTTGCTGGGCTGTTTCCTCTTGTCTTGTGCTGTCGTGGCCAGACAGCTCCCTCCCAAAGGCTGGCTGGCTGGCTGGGATCCATGGCAAGGTGAGAGACGGGATGTCGGCTTCTTCCTCGGGAAAGAAAACCCCTCCTGGCCGAATAGCTGACAAGGCTAGTGATGATGCCAGGGCTGCAGGCCAGCAACCTTCAGACGCATTGGGTTGTGACGGTCCAATTTTCAAGGATGAGGAAGGAGGGCATCTCTAAGCGGGACCCATTTATGTGAACATGGGCATTGGCGGCTTGTCACGGCACTTCACCAGATGCAAGGAGCATCTGTATTCCAGCCACAGTATTTCCACCTGGGGCAGAGGACTTGTGCATACCTGGTACATATGGAAGGATGGTTCGCGGCCAGGATGTCAGACCTGCAGTGGCTACGAGAGGCCAGCAGAGAGAGCCAGCCTCCACAGAAAGGACGCGCTTCCAAAAATCCTCTTGGTAAAAACATGGGGTTTTTTTCCTCCTCCTCCCAGGAAACTTGGTAAGTCCGCTAATCTTTTCCACTAACTGTGAGCCTCCTCAAGGCCTGCACGGAGCGCAGCTTAGACACATTACTTTGATGGGCCATGATGTGCAGCAGAGACTGGCTGGGGGATTCTGGGAGTAGTTGTCCCAAGAAATGAGAGCTTTCTGGAGAGAGGGATGCTTGGCCGATGGACCCTTCTACAGAGGTTGGGAGTTTGATTCCCCTTTGGTGCCTCCTTGGCAGGGGCTGGGCTCCATGGCCCCTTCCAGATCTCCGGTTCTATGATGATGATGTGATGATAAATCACTAGGGTTTGGGCCGGTGTGTCTTGGGATGCTGACATGTTCCGTTCTCCTAGGCTGCCTGATTCTTCTTTTTCAAAAGGCCACCAGGGAGCTGTGGTCTGTCTCTTGCTTCCTTCTTAGCCTCTAGTCCTTTTTTAAAGCAGGAGGTGGGAACAGAAAGGAGAAACGGTCCGAAAATGACAACGATAGCAGCAGCTGCAAAACAGGAGTAGTGGAACCAGCAAGGCAAGGCGCACATCTGTTCTCCAGGCACGAAAGTAAAACTCTGCGACCGCTGCCATCAGCCGCCTCCTTCCTTGGGTTTGTATATGTTAAGTGGTTTTTTAAATTTATACATACAGTAGGTATCCATCCAAGCTGGAGCAAATGGAAAGCCAGATTCTGATTTAGGAGCAGCTGTAGCCAGCACCTCCCACCCCTGCCTTTATTTTTTTAATAAACAGCCCTGGATCCATTCTAAGTTAATTTGAGTAATTAAACTGTGCAGCTGGTTGAGGTTGAAGCTACAGGTAGCCATGTTTAAGCTGGAGCAGACTGGGTGAAGCTTTCGCAAATTAAGTTAGTGGTAGTTAAGAAGGGAATGATCCAGGTGAAAATTAAAAAGAAAAAAAACTTTTAAAAATGTGTCTTCTGTGATGGGACCAGGCATTCAGATTCTTCAGACAGACCGACACAGGATCTGTATCTTAAATCGCCCCCCCCCCGCCCCAAGTTATTCCAATGGCACATCTTGCTGTTTCTAACTGAACCATTTCCTCCGAAATTCACGTTTGGGATAGGACGAGTGTGCATTAAAAAAAAAACACAAGCAGAATGGAACTGTAGCAAATAATATGAAAAGGGCATCATGCCCCCATAGAAACAGCTCACACCACTGATTTCCAGCAGCTATGGCTTGTAAGCAGTCAAATATTACAGAAATTTCTCCTCCCTTCTTTAATTTTATGAATTTTGCACGTTGATGCAATGGGTCAGGAGCCCTCCATCTGTATATCTGTGTGCACCAGCTCCAAACCGAGGACATGGAGGGAGGGGGAATCTGGAGGTGATGTATTGACATTCCACCTTAGAATTGATGCGATGCAGGCCCCGTTGTTTATACCCAGATGCCAGGTTGATGCCTTCTTTGGTGGTTTTTCCATTGCACCAGGTGCCTCGGCCCTCTGGTCTTAAAAGAGATGCCATAGAGCAAACAACAGGCAGTGGCTTTGCTCTTCTTGCTCTCCTTCTCTGGAACACAGCTATGGAGTGCTTTCCAGTTTCATCATCATCATAGAACTTGAGAGTTGGAAGGGACCCCTATGGATCATCAAGTCCAGCCTCTTTCAAGGACGTTCAGTGGGGGAATCGAAATCCCAACCTCTGGCAGAGACAGAGCCCTCAACCCTTGTCCTAGCTCTTACCAACCTAGCAGTTCAAAAGCATGCAAATGCAAGCAGATAAATAGGGACCACCTCGTTGGAAAGGTCATGGCGTTCCGTGCCTAGTCGCGCCGGCCACGTGACCACGGAAACACTGGCTCTATGGCTTGGAGATGGGGATGAGCACCACACTCTAGAGTCGGGCACAACTGGACCAAATGTCAAGGGGAACCTTTACCTTTACCTATTATTTTTGGCGGCTGTCTGGTAATGAGCCAGCCTCTCTGAGCTACCCTTCAGATGCCACTATTTGAGAAGACAAGTCGTCTGTGAGGTGCAAGCATGCCACATAATATTGGGGGGGGGGGGGGAAACAAGCCTGCAAAGTAGGCCGGTAGAGGGGCAATGATGTGGTGTATGGATGATGGTTTGTCTAATAATACACTATACAATTGTTGGTGAATGAAGACTACAAAGACATTAATCATAACAACAGAAATAATATAGTCTCTGTCCTTCTAGACCGGACTGAAAGTTCATCTGTTTCAGTGTTTAGTTTCTAATAATGGACCTAGATGTTTAGAAGCAGATGATGGAACAATCAGAGTTCCTGGAAAAGCCGTCTTTTCTCTCCCTCCTCGCATGTATCATCACATGCAAAGGCAGGACAGCATCACTGAAACATCAGGCATTCACACCCCTCCTCCCCCCTCCTCAACTTTCCTGTTATGTTCGGTATCTAGCCACTTAAACATCTGGGAAGGAGCAAAAGCTTGTACAACCTCCGATGACCTTTTCCGTAGGGCTAATAAAAGTGATTAGCTTAAAATGGAGGTTGCATTTCTTTCTTTTTTTGTCAAGCACAACCGTTTTTCATTTTTATGGTCCGAAGGGTGCTAGCGGATTTCTCCTTGGCTTCGTTGGGCCCCTTTCTATTACACAGTCCATCATCCTCTTCCCTCTTTGTTTCTCCTGGAAAGAAAAGCAAGGCAGGCTTAGTAACAGAGTGTTTTGACTCCCCATGGAAAAAATTTTTGAGCATGTTTCAATAATTTAATAATGAATATGTTTTTATTTTCGAACAGGCTTTAATAAAGACACAGGTTTTGAAAGCAGCACTGTCATTTCCTCTCCCTCTGTGGGTTTCTTTACTGCTTCAAAGAACAAGCCGATAACACTCAGCAGAAGCCACAACAGAAGGGTGAAGGGTGGGGAAGAGTCCGACCATCCGTCTCCGGCCACTGACCAGCAAAAAGTAACTCTCTAGGGGTTCATTGATTAAAGCAGCCACCCTCCTCAATTTTTATAGAATTAATTTTGTTTTGTTTTTTTGCTGCTGTACATAATTTGAAATCTTTGATTTGGGCCAGGGTTCATTGTGGTGGAGAGAGAAGGGATGCTGGGCGTTGTGGTCCGAGAAACTAAAAATCAGCACACCTCAACTACAAATGGCGTTTGCCATTTCATCAGGGGAAGAGGGTGTTCAGAAAAGTCGCATGCCTGCTGTTTAATTTGCTATCCCAGCTCCTCACTGGGGATGATGAATAAAAGACAGCCCTCTGAGCTCCTTTATTCTGGCCGTTCTTTAGAACAGACTCACCCTGGACGGTCCTGCCAATGTAGGAGACTTTGAAACGAGGATTGTGCTCTAACAATCTTTCCAGTGGAGGACCGCCCTCCCTAAAGGTAGGCACCTGGTCACCCCCAATGAGGAGGACGAGGCAATCCAAACCCCTCCCTCCGGCAGGCTGCAGGAGGTTCTGGTGCTGACAGACGCTCTTGGGTAACTGGGTAGTTTACAGCTGCTCTGTACGTTTCCTTTGGCCCCCGTCTTCCACCGAGGGCTGTTGCAAACGAGGCTGGTTGCTCAAGCTGTCAGCCCACAGCTTCTTGGAAGACAACGGGGAAAAGAGGAAGCGCTCCTCGCTTCCTGCAGACCATTGATCACGGAGGATCACGGCCTTTTTTGCAACAATGTTCAAATGCAAAGAAAGAACACACTCTGCCTGATGGTAGGGCTGGTCCTGCCCATAACTAGAGCAGGATGTAGACTGGTGGTCTCCCCTTAGACTTCGTGGGACCTTATCAGAGGAAGCGAGGAGCAAATTGCCCACTTGAGGAATCTTTTAGGAGCCTAGGATTGAGGCGGCCCCTAGATCTATTGCATGTGTACCCTTTGCTTTGCAGTCTGTGGAATTCCGGGAATTGTGGTCCAAAAACTCCAGGTGTCTTATTGCACTGGTCTCTGGTGGCTTCCCCATATGCCATCCTGGAAGCTTATTGAGAAGCCTTCAGGTGGAAAAGCATCAAAAGTGCAATGTCCAGCCTAAGGGCCTTTGGCAAGTGGCTGTTCCTCCCACAGAGAAGTTACCTTTTTTGCGCAAAAACCTACAGAATCTTCCCACACGGTCTGGGAAGGTTTTGAGACACATCGTCCCAAAACACGAGTCTTTGCAGGCATCAAAACGCCCCCAGAAGGCATCAGAACGCCCCCATCAGAAGGCATGGCCATCCAAATTCCAACACTTTATCCCGAGAAATGGGGAAGTTTTGTCAAGATGCTTTTAAACTAATGAGTTGCCCAGTCACCCTTGGGGAGCCAGAATTGTGTCCAGGAGGGTCATATTTGAAAATGGATGTTCCTTTTTTGGGGGCCCATGAAGGAGCCAAATTTATTCCTATATGGACTTTGCTTTCATTGGGACGATCCGTCGTCTGTCCAGCACCTGCATAAAGCGTCACAATCAACTACAGGAAACTGGGAACACAGCGTTGTCTCTGAGCATCACTCCTAGTTCTTGCATTCTTTCTGCTGCTAGATACACCCACACACACAGAGAGAGAGACACACACACATTTAAGATGCTTTTATCACTCCCTTGCCAGCTGTCTCTCCTTGCCGTTCAGTCCAAAGCCATTTCCTGCTCTGGTGTCGTTTGGAAGCAGCAGCTGGATGTTCTGAATCCCGGCTGCTGTATGTAAAGATGATCTGGTGTCTCAGTTCCCGGAGGAGCTTTTAACCTGTTAGTGCTCACAGCAAAAAGCTTTTAGAAGTGGGATGCAATGGCTTGGTGCCCCGGGCCATCAAAGAAGTCTGCAATGATTCAGCCTTTGGCTGCAGGAGGACCAGGCACAGAAGCTATTTTCAGCTTCATGCCATTCCTTAGGATCAAATCTTGCCCCCCCCTCTCTGGGCTGCTGTGACCGCCCCCCTTCTCCATGCCTGACCACCAGTGGCCTGCTCATTCCTGACTGGTTTTGGGGTAGCTGGCTGGACAGATTTCAGATGTTCTAGAAGCAGAGAGGTTTCCCAGATCCATTTCAGCCAGGCGGATCTTCCAGGATCTCTCAGAAGGACTTGATACTAGTGTTTGTGGTATTTTATTCAACCGGCTCAAGGGTACCCAAATAGTAGCCAGCCTAACGTCCCTGTGGTTCCACTCTTGGGCCAGACAAAGAGGGTGTAATTGGGTTACTTCGGTTTCGCCCCACAGCTTCTTAAGGTGGGCTCCGTTCTGCCCAATTTGCCACAACGGCCTCTTTTGTTCCAAGGCCACCTTCCTTTGGCTAGTTTTCACAAGGTGGGGGCCACATCCAGCCCAAACGTGGCACCCACTGAGGCGGCTTTTGAAGCTGTAAACATCTTCCAGTCAGGAGGGGTGGAAAGTAGGAAGAAAATCACATTATTTTTGATGGCTGGAAGGCTTCGAGGTGGTGATTTTGCCCCACCCCCCAAAAAACCCATCAGGTTGCCTCACACCCGGAAGAACGCTGTGGACTTCCAGCGTCACTCAGTTTGGTCTTTCTAGGCATTTCGCTTATTTTTTTAGGACTGGTGGCCCCCAGTCCCTTCGAAGCTGCCCCCTCCTGCCCTAAGGAGACAACAGGAAGGAAGAGCGATGGAGGCAGGCAAGCCAAGGCGAGGCGGATCCTTTCTATCTGCTCTTCATTTTGGTTTTGCCCTCCGTTAATGACTTTGCCCCCCCCCAAAGGGCAGTGGCTGTAATGGTTTTGGACTAGGAACTCCCCAATCCCCCCCCCCACTCACATGCTGGCAGATTCTGGGGAACTGGAGTGGGAAAAGAAACGAAAATGAGGCCTATAGATATATATAATAAAAGACCACCCCCCCGGTTCCGTTTTCCTCCTGCCTCAGGATGGGCCCCAAGGGCCGAGGCCAGGATTCAGCCGCCTTCCCCACCAGCAGCCGCTTCGTGCCCGTCCTTTTGTCCCTCTTGGGACTTCACTTCCAAATATTTAGACAGGAGCGGATTAGGACGTCAAGGGGCAAATGGGGGGAGAGCGCTGGACGGACACGTGTGGGGATTAGTCAGGGATGGAAATATTTATTCTGGACCTTTTCTCTTCTGGAGCATATGGTGAGTGGGCTGCCATGTTACCAGGTGGGAGGAAAAGGGAAGAGGGAGAGAGAGGGAGAACATGAACTGCAGGTGCCCAGTTGAGAAGGCATCGTGTAACCCCGGCGTCTTCATAAGGGGAGGCACAAGGAGGAGGTTTATGACGGAGTCGGCCACTATGGCCCTCCAGGTTTTTATGCCTCGCCATTCATTTCAAATTGCGATCCAATTCCTGTATCACTTCAATCCGTATTGCTCGGTGCATGTGAACATTGCCGTCGATTTATATACTTTATGAACGGGTTGATTGGGGGGGGGGGGGACACTATGGCCACTGCACTTATAGACTTTAAACTTTTTTCTTTTTAAATGCTTAGCAATAATTTGCTTAAAGGTAAAGGTTCCCCTTGACACTTTGTCCAGTTGTGTCCCACTCTCGGTGGCGGTGCTCGTCCCCGTTTCCAAGCCGTAGAGCCAGCGTTTGTCCAAAGACCAAATTCCGTGGTCACGTGGCCAGCATGACTAGACAGGGAATGCCATGACCTTCCCACCGTGGGGGTACCTATTTATCTACTTGCATTTTGAATACTTTCAAACTGTTAGGTTGATGGGAAATAATTTGCTTACTTTATATATATATTTCTCCACAACAGTTTACCAATGTATCACTTAGCCAACGCTTTCCTTGTGTGTGTTTCCTATTAACTTAATGGCCTGTTTCTTTTCAATCTTGCTGTAGACTGCCCAGAATAGTGCATTGCATGAATGAATGAATGAATGAATGAATGAATGAATGAATGAATGAATTTCCTATAATCCCTTACCCACTTGGGTTATGCTGGCAAGGACCGGAACCGAGAAGTGGCTGGGGGATTTGGGGACTTGTAGTAAAAAACAAACGAACGTAACAGCTCTGAGCGCTGGCTATGACGGATGGGAGATTAATTCCAAAAACATCTGGATGGCTTCAACTACTCATCCTTATTTATTTCTTTAAAATATTTCTAACCCGCCTTTCTCCTTAAAAAGAACCCAAGGCTGCTTATATCCTTGGAAGGCAGTATTTAAAGTGGAAAGCAATGCGTCAACGATGGAGGTTTGCATCATTACAAAGTGCTGCAACGAGGATAAAAGTGAGACGCGAGATCCCGTCCTGTCTTTGCTGCGGTACAGAAGGCTTCGCTCTCCCCGCAATTTGCGCCAAGCTTACCTTTACACATGGAAAGGCTATCAAAGGGATTTTCTTTTCAACAAAGGCTAAATCGGTGTCAAGTCCATGAAGCGGGCAGCAGGTTTTCCTCAGAGAGCTCAAGGTGGCTTGAAAAAGCAGATTTGTCACTCACTGTTCAAGAAGCCAATTTTTGGGTGTGTTCCTTCTCCCCCCCCCCCCCCGAGAGGACTCTTTCAGTTGGAACATATTATATGCTTATTTCATCTATTTTTGCTTAATAGGTTTCTTTAAGAAATGATGGTGGTAAGAAATGGAAAGTTCTCCAGGGCCTCCTGAAAAATTCCAGGTATGAGACAGGGTGACGGGACAATAAAAACCTGGAAGCAACTCCCATTTCTCTGGTAAACAGGTGGAACAGGCTTCTGTGTTGTTTCAAAAACCTGCTGCATGTGTTTCATCAGAACAAAACAATTGACCATGTACGTTCACAAGGGGAAAACAAAGCCTCTTCAAACTTCCTTAGAAGTAGCCTATGTAACACCAAAATCCATCGGTACACAGATTTTTAAAAAATAGAAAAGGCACACTGCATATGATGTCTGTGTGTGTTTATGGTACAGCCACACAAGTCTGATATGAACTTTTATTTCTAGCATTTCAAAGGTTCACAGCAGCTCTTCACACCCGGTGTGCTTGACATTCATTGATACTAGAAGCGTGAAGTGGCTAAATGAAGACTCGGGAACTCCGATGCAACTGGGGTCCCAGGGAGTGAATCCACTTTGTTTTGTACTCTGAACTTTATGGGGGGCTCTCCAAAGCAGATTCAGGACCCCGGAGAGCTCCTGATTAAATGTTAGCTTGATCTGGGCCTTAAAAGGGGAAAAACGCAGGCAATGGCTAGCCATGCAGGAGACATGCATCCTTTCAGGAACTACATCAATCGATCCCATTTTAAAAAAAAATTCTCCCTGTTCTTCTATATCCTCTTTCTCTGTTCTCTCTTTTGGTGGCTGAATTGGAGATCCCCTTTAAACCTGGCCTTCCATCTCCTTCTTGGGGTGGGGTGGGGTGTCATGCATTCTCTCTCTAGAGAACAAAACATCACGCAAAGTGTTCAGTGGGAATATTTCCTCCTGGAGTCAACCATCACAGCTCAGCTTGTGGTCCCCCCCCCCGCAAAAAAGTGTGCTGCTTTCCCATTAACTCCCACCAGAAGTTCTTGGATCTTTCCTGAGATGGTGGGCAGGAATGGAAGGTTGGTCATTCCTCTTCTTTCTCTTCCTCCTTTCCCCATTTCCTCCACGAAACCATCCTAAATGGGGAGTTAAGACCCTTTAGCTTTACAAAAGACCACCTCGAGATGGGGATGCCCCTTTCCACCTACCCGGGCCAAGGGGTGCTTGCCCTAGCCGCGTGCATCCAGGCCTCTCTTGCTTTCAGCAGGCCGACTGATCTTGGAAAGGGAGGCTGTCTTGCATACCAAACGCGGCCGAGACTTTCTGTGTCCGGGGCCAACAGGGCCACCAGGTGTGGAAGCAGAAGAAGTTTTTCAGGCTGCGGAAGACCGTATTACGGAAGATAATGAAGAGCCAGGGGTCCAATATGGGGTTGAACGCGCTCAAGCGGAAGGCCATCATGTCCTCCTCCTCTCTGTGGTCTGGGTTGATGCCACCAATGTAGGCACGGATCTTGAAGGAGAGGGGAGGAAAAGAGAAAGAAAAGACAAGAAACCAAGCAAAATAATTAGCAACTCGCATAGATATGCCTTCAAATGAGTGGAGATTGATGGCTCCCTTTGCCAACAAGCCCTGTTGTAATCCAAAGTCATTGTGGTGGCTTGATCCTAAACGGGGAGTTAAGACCCGTTAGCTCTACAAAAGACCCCCTCCCAATGGAGAATTGGTTTCTTGAGATGGATCTAAACAACTGCCTGCTTTGGCGGACTTTTCTTCAGAGTGGTGGCTCTGGGGAATGCCAGGATGAGTCCCTCTGGTTCAACCACCACCCTGACGCTGTGGCTGCCAACCTTTCAATGCACGATGGCCATGCACCTTTAAAAGGCAGCTCACTGTGCTAACATTAAAATCCATTGGCCTTATCTCTTAACCCGCTGACCTCTGCCTGCTACGCTACCTTTGGGAACAAGGAACAATTGTGTTGTTTTTCTTGTCATTTGGGCAACCGAAGGCTGAAAGGAGGATCTTAGATTGCATTGAGCAGAAATAAGGGGCACCTGTCCAGATGGAGCAGAAAACACGGGGAATCTCATGTCTTGCTCTTTTCCTCTTTTAATTGTTGGGGGAGCAACCTGGTGGATGAGGAAACTAGAACAAAGCAGGTATCTTCCTCCTTCCGTTTATTCCCAATTCTCCTGCAGGTAATACAATCAATTCTCTCCAGTTCCTGGAGGGAGTTTAATGACTCTCGCACCCTGGAGTTTATCACACAGGAAACTCCGGGCCCTTCCGTTGGTACGATCGTAATCATACCACAAATAATCCACCTACGGTTTTATTACTAGACGGTTAATGAGATTGTGAGGTAATTGCAAGCAACATCATAATTTGATGACATGAATTAAAGTCTGTGGCTCAGAGCCCCAGCGGAGCGGAGCTTCTGCGTCGGTTCAGAGGGAAGAGATCAAGAAATAATTCACCGGGATTTGGACAGATCGAACGGGAAGGGTGTCCCCAGGCACCATGCTCTGAAGGGGGCCCTGATCCGGATAACACAGCGTCTGCTACTTTATCAGAACTGATGGATAATTAGAGGTTATTTTTGTCATTGAAACAGTGCCTCACCCTCGATTGAGGACGACTGGAACCAAGCGAGCCACGTGCTTGCTGAGGCAATTGTCCAGATGATGCTCCAGGTGGATGAGGACATCTCTCCTTCTTTTGCTCCTTGATTTTCCAGAACTAGGGAGGACAGTCCTTCGTTTCTGGTCTGTCCAATCCATCCATCAAGGAAACGAAAGACTGTCCTTCCTAGCAGAGGAACACATGGCCACCCTACAAGCAGCCTGAGTTTGGCAAATGTCCTCTTGAGAAGAGCCAGTGTTTTCAAGAAGAGGTTATCGGGAGCCACGTTCCCACCTGGGCTCGGGCGCGTGCCCAGAAACGCAACCTGCACCTTGTGCATCAGTGGCAATCCATTAGAAAGCTCTCCAGTCCACATCCAGTCCACGGATTAAGGTCCATTGGGTGGAGGGAGTGATGTGGGACCTGGAAGTTGCCCATCATCTACAGGGACCATCACCTGCACAGCTGACTCAACCACAGGCCCACGAGTCATCTAGCATCATCCTCCCCAGTGCACTGCAATTCTGTTCAGGTTATTAAAAAAAAAAACCACGTCTCTTTTGGCATCTCTCCATATAATCCATCATATGCAATCTATACAAACTGGGACCATTCCTCTCCTTTTTTTTTGGTGTGTGATGGAGGTCTCGCTTTTCGGCGGTGTGCGGCCCGCCAAGCACTGGGACATCCCATCAGCCGTCTCGTAAGGTTGGGTCTTTGGAGTATCCAAAGGATGCCCTGATTGCACCAAGCACCCGCTACTAATTCAGGGGGAAGATCTTCCCACGTCAACAGGAAGCATGGCTGTCAGGCAGAGCCGAGGAAGGCGGGAAGCTTTTCCTTTCCTTTTGCAGAAGAGAGGGTGTCGAAATGCAGCTGAAGGCTGCTGAGGACGCTTTTCTTCCTGACTTTAAAGGCTGGTGATCTCTGTCCCACTTGGGGGTTATTTTAAGGAAGGCAATGAATCACAAGAGGACCTTGGCCAGATGGGGAGGAAGAGGGAAAGGGTTGCGAAAGCTCCCCCTGGCCTCCGAAGTGGCGCCCTCTGGGACTGAAACGAACCATGACGAAGTGGCCACAGCAGGGACCCATGGCGACCGTCTGAGGATTTCATGGGTTCCTTCCAAAAAACAGGGGCTGGAGCCCAACATGTTGGCCTCCAAGGGAAGGTAAAGGTAAAAGGTAAAGGTTCCCCTTGACAATTTTTGTCCAGTCGTGTCCGACTCTAGGGGGCGGTGCTCATCCCCGTTTCCAAGCCATAGAGCCAGCGTTTGTCCGAAGACAATCTTCCGTGGTCACATGGCCAGTGTGATTTAGACACGGAACGCTGTTACCTTCCCACCAAGGTGGTCCCTATTTATCTACTTGCATTTGCATGCTTTTGAACTGCTAAGTTGGCGGGAGCTGGGACAAAGCAACGGGAGCTCACTCCGTCGTGTGGATTCGATCTTACGACTGCCGGATCTTCTGACCCTGCAGCACAGGTTTCTGCGGTTTAGCCCACAGCGCCACCACGTCCCTGTAAGGGGAGGTCTAATGGGAGAGAAGCTTCCCTGGAGTGGGACACGCGAATGACTGCAGAAAGGAAGAGGGGATTCCTTGCAGTGCCACTTGGGCGATGTAGGAATGGAGGCAGATGGGCTTTTGCGGATCAAGGCCCGTGGTCTGCTTAGTAACAGCCATGCAGGCTGGCAGAAGCCCTCTGCTGCTCTCTCATCCGAACAGGAAGTCAGGTCTCAATCATAATTACCATGGGCTATCAGGTCCATTCTGACTTACAGTCAGATCCTTTTCAGGGTTTTCCCCAGTAGAGAGTGTGCTCAGAAGTGGTTCCCCCCTTCCCTTCCTCTAGGGGGAGCCCTGGGACTACACCCCTTGCCCAAGGCTACTCAGGCTGGCTCTTCTCCTGCGACTACACCAGTGGGGGAATCGAACTCCTAACCCTCTGGCTGTGCCTAAACCACTGAGTTACCCAGTCAGTCCTCCTTAGTTCCCCCCAAAATCAAATGGAATCAGGTCTATCCAGGGTGATCTCATCAGAGAAACTGTAGAAGAACGTCAGTGGTCTTTTTTTTGCTGCTGCGTAAATAGGGTTGAAAATTACAGGAGCTGTGACATAAGCTGGTAGAACAAGGAGTAAAGCTTTTCTTGGAGAGAGAGAGAGAGAGAGAGATGGTCACTCCCTATTAAATTATTCCTAAGACCTTAGGAAATTCCCTGATGTATCTTTCCTTCTGCAGATCAGCTTGTCTGGAGTTGGTGGACTTCCATCCATCCATCCATCCATCCATCCATCCATCCATCCATCCATCCATCCATCCATCCATCCATCCATCCATCCATCCATCCATCCATCCATCCATGCGCTTATCCTTGACCGCTAGCTTTCAACTACGAATGACAGGTGGACAGAGACGAGACATGGCTCTCCTCCACTCCCAACCTCCATCTGCCGGGAAACTACATACAGGAGACGCTCAGCTGACTCTGCTTGTCTGGGTTTTTTCCTGATCTGCTCCGTTATGTTTGTTCTCTAATTGAGTTTATGTTACATTTTGTTTTTTTTGTAATTTGCACGAAGCATTGGGTTTTCTTTCGTTTTTTTTAAAAAAGAGAATGGCTCCATCAGACCATGGAGAGGGGGAAGATGGGATGTCTTAGTCTAGGAAAGTAACATTTCCAAGCTCTGAGTACCATTTTAAGATGGTGCATATATAGTATTTGCACTGCATGGGTGTGTGTGTATGTGTGCAATGTATCAGTATTCTCTCTCTCTCACACACATACTGTACAGTGTTGTGGTAGGGGAACTTCCATTCGTTTGCGATAGATTAAGATCTGCTGCGTATAATTTTTCAGTTCATCTGAGCAGATATGAACAGAAAAAGTAAAAAAAAAAAATAATTGCAGTACATTACAACTCCCTGCTTCTACTAGCCAGCAAAATCCAGCCAGATGTAATGGTTAGTGTTCTTGCTGACCATTTGATCTGCAAGATGGAGATTGTGTTTCATCAGAAAAAAAAGGAAAATGTCCAAGTATCGGATCGCACTGTATTCCCAGACATTGGGGGCGTTTGGAGCAGGGGGTTGGACTTCATGGTCTTATAGGCCCCTTCCAACTTCAGTCTTCTGTGATTCTATGAACATTTTCCGCTGCCCTCCATATTTTGTACCACTTCTAGCTCAGTGAGTTAGACACCCGGCTGCAGAGTCAGAAGTTGGAAATTAGCATCGGAGGGCAGCCTGGGTCATCCACCCCACCCCCTGCAACCGTGATTTACAATCCTGACTTTTTCTGGTGTCTCTTCCAAGTTCTCAGTGTTGCGGAGAGATCTTAATAAAATCTTTATTTACAAATGGGCAACGGAGAGCCCCAGTCACTCCAGTGTTAGCAGTCAAACGTCCTATGTGAAACTGATGCTCTCTCCCATTTAATGCAGTTTACGGCCTCCGTGCTTCAGGCGGGGAGGGGGGGCTTTGCACAGCAAAGGCCACCAACCCCCACCCCCGGCATGTTTTGCATTTTCTGCAACAACACTGGGTTTGGAAAGCGATGCATTACTGCCCGCCCTGCCTTTTGCACTGTGTTGTTTGTTTGAAAATTAAAACAGGGATTTATTTATTTATTTTTTAAATTGGAATTATTGCTATGATTGGTAGCTCTCAGAATAAAAGAAGAGGAAAAGAGGAAGACGGTATGAGAGAGGCTCAGATGATGAGATGCAACACACATCCTGTTTACTTAGCAGAAAGTCTGCACACGGTCAGAGAGAGGCTTCTCTGTAATAAAAAAAATAAAAATTCAGACTATGCTACTGCAGTTAAGGATACACACACAGACCCGTTTTGTCCCATATAAACCTGTCCAGCCACCGGCTTCTTCTTGGAAGGCTCTTGGCCAGATTTCATTAATCTCATGTTTGCTTGAACCACCTCGGCCTGCTTGCTCCTTACATTTAATTTCCCCAATTAAAACGGGAGGCCATGGAAGACAGGTGGGCCTGCTGTGCTCTGGTCCAAGGGGTCACGAAGAGTCGGACACGACTTAACAACTAAACAACACCACCACATATAAACAGTGCAAATATTGTACTGTGCTGCATCTCTCCTTAACAAATCCACCTTAGAAATTTCTAAGGAAAAGCATATTTTTTATTCTGCCCTTGTAGTCATCCATTGTCTGGGGCAATTCAGACACTTTATAGCTGGTTGCCAAGGAAAGCTTGGAGGGAAAAGTTTATCCGATCAACATCATTGTTACTCTACCATTGTTATCTTATCATTATTATATTCCCATTGTTCATTTATGACAGAGGTTCTCACATTCTTTACAGCTGCTACTAAGGACCTGCAAATCAAAGCCACTATCATCACAATGTTCAACGCCCACAGACTTTCTCACCAACCAGCCACAAACTTGATGCCATGTCTAAACATTTGCCATATTGTGTGTCGCCTTCTCTAATGTCTGGTGAACATTGCAATGTCTTCTTCTTCTTCTTGACTGGTATTATATAACAGATACAAGTTTTCACCAAAGGCTAAGTATCTTTTAAATATTGGAGCAGTAATATTGCCATTTTTTGTAGCTTTGATGGTGTGCTTTCTGAAATCTGAAACTGTTTATAGGACTGTATGAAATTTCTTGATCTTGTTCCCAAAGCCCCAATGACTATGAGGATCACTAAAGTGTGTTTCTTCCAGAGGTGAGATGTTTCGATAGCCAGGTCTCTGTATTTCGTTAGTTTTTCCAATTCTTTATTTTTCAACTCTGGCATCCCCTGGAATTGCAATGTCAATGATCCAGACATTTCTTCGTTCTATCACTACTATGTCCGGTGTGTTATGTTCAAGTGTCTATCCATTTGGATCCAGAAATCCCACAAGATCTTGACTTCCTCTTTTTCTGACACCTTCTCTACCTGATTTTCCCACAGGTTTTTGGAGGCTGGCAAGTTATTTGGAGGCTGGCTCCTTGGTTTTGCTGCTTTCAGGTCTGCCTCTTTGACTCGGCCTGCTGGACAAGGATCTCTTCAAATTGGGAGAGACCAGCATAAGAGATACTGGCACAGAAAAGCCAGGCTTATTCCTAAGGAGCAGTGTGTGGGTGTTTAACTCACTAACGCCATTGGGGACCCAGCCAGATTTAGGGACCGTCACTTGCTCTTTGAGAGGAAGAGAAAGGGGCCACTGTCGTCTCTAGACATTGTCGTCCTGCCAGTGGACGTTGAGGCAGGAGTATCGCCTTCATCCGGACGGGGGATCCGCCTGCTCCTTTCCAGCTACTGTTCTTCCGCCCATGGCTTACAGGTTCCTTTATTTGCGTAACCCCTGCCGAGAGGCCGGCAGACACACCCTAGAGGGAAACGATAAGAGGATCCGCCTCGGCTGGAACACAAAGTTTGGGCTGCCTCAGTCTTCCTTTACTTTGACAATCAGATCTGACTAGAGCACATAGTCGCGCTCAGAGTGCGGCCACATTCTCTCCGCTCCTCACCCTCCTCCTTCTTGACTACAAACCCCAGGATCTCCCGCCAGTCTTTGAAAGGCTACCGAAACGGCCAGATCTGATTAGATTAGTCCTGGTAGTGGATGGGAGACAGAAGACTCTTGGGGGGTCTGCTCAAGATTTGGTGAGGAGCTGCTGGCCAAGGATTCATGCTGCCATATTGGTTATCTCTCGGGATGGGCTTAGGCAGGTTGGAGACCCTGCCCGCCCTACTGCTTCTTACGCCCGGTGGTCGTTCAACCCTAAACCCCTTATGTGGGACTTGGAAAGGTCTTTCTCTGCTGGCACGAAGCCTCCAGTTGGCTCCCAACCCAACAGATAAGGGGGTTTCCTAGGACAAATGTACCTGAGCCCTCCCCCAGACTCATTGGGAGGCGTGTAGAATGCAGGTTTGTCAGAAATAGCCAAACTCAAAACCGCCTCCTCAGAAGAGACAGCCTGATGCCTCCTCCTCCCCCCCCCACTCCCCTGCCCATGCTGCAGAAGTAATTAAATTTTCATAGCCACGGTTGGCATGGAAGACAAGCGGGATCCCGGGGGTGTCGTACATTTCCTGAGCATCCTCCTCCTCCTCGAGCCAGCTGTGGCGAGACAGAGCCGTCTGTTCCCACACAGCATTGGCCTGATCATGCCAACCTTTTCTGGAAAATCAGCTTCGAATGTAATCAATGTTACGCAACCCTTGTGGGAGGGGATCCTTACTAAACAGAACAGACCTTCACCTGGGAGACCGGAGAGAAGGCAGGTATTGAGGAAAGATGGGCCCCGTCGTGTGATTCTTGAAATGCATGCACAAAGGCTTTGAGAAGGAAAAGGAAGTATTGCCAGATTTACAACCCTGTGTCTGCCTGGATTTCTGAATTTTGCAATATGCGAATTTACACAAATTAGTATCCTCTTATGGGTGGGCATCCTACAAGAGAAGCTTCAACAACCCACTAAATTTCCATGAATCCAGTGATTTTTAAGGATGCACGAGAATAATTTTAGATTTGCAGAAGAAGAAGGGGGCCTCTGGAGCATGGATGCCAGCCCCTGTCAAGGAGGCCCAGTGGGGAATCGATCTCCCAGCCTTTGGCTCTGCAGCCATAACTGTCCTGGCCATCATCATCTTCATCATCATCCTAGAACTGCAGAGCTGGAAGGGACCCTCTGGATCATCGAGTCCAGCCCCGGTCAAGCAGGCACCAAAGGGGAATCGAACTCTCAAACCTCTGGCTTCGCAGCCGGAGAATTAAACCCCTGAGCTATCCAGCAGTCCGTGATCTGGGCTAGCAAGTTCTGATCCCAAATCCCCTCCAGAATTACAGAACGGTAGAGCTGGAAGGAACCCTCTTCCCCCCCACCCCGCCCCACTCCCAAAGGAGAATCCATCCCCTTTCAAGATAATCTATAAGGTGCGTTCTGCCATCTCGTGCCAACTGGAGGAAGTCTAGAACTGGCCGAACAAGTTTTGTCGGATAAAACTTTAGTTCGCTCCTGGCCCTTCAGGGCCACCAAAAAGCTGCAGGGATGTGCCTCTCCCACCCCCTTGATCTTCTCCCCAGCTAAGTGAGTGTCTACAAAAATGTAAGCAGTATTGAGGGACCTCCAGGGCCTGACAGCTACATGTTCACAGATAGATATGGGTAAATAGATATCGGAGGAGTCTGGCAAGACTCCAGTAGACAAACAAAGGAAGTCAAAGCTTATAGTGCGTCCAGTCCTGGAGGTCTGAATCTCTAAGGAATTGTTGGGATGCAAGAACATAAGGACACTCAGTGTTGCGTAGTGGATCCTGTGACAGATTAGGGACTCAGGAGACCTGGGTTCAAATCCCCACTCAGCCAAGGAAATTCAGGAGGGATGGGAAACTGGCAAAGCCACTCCTTAGATGTTTCGTTTTCCTTAAAACCCCAGTTTATGTTTCCCAGGAAATTCTAAAGTGGGAGGTTTAAATTTTTCCTGCATTAAACTTTGCCCAACCGTTCAAAAGTTTGCAAAAATCCGGGGCTTTTTAGCTTAGGAAAGAGGCAGGTAAGAAAAGCTATGGTCCAAGTGTCTCTAGGATATGTGTTGGGAAAGAAAAAGGCAGGGCAAACCTTTCTTTCCCCTTTCCGAATGCTGGAACCAAAAGGGGATAATGATCAATGAAACCAAAAGGTGGGGAAATTTAAAAAAAGAATTCCATATACCATTCTGAATAAGCTCCAGGCTAACCTTAGAAGCTAAGCAGGGTCAGACTTGGTTAAAATTTGGATGGGAGACACCCAAGGATGGCAGCGATGGGAATTAGCAATATTGGGGTAGGTGGACCCAAGCGGTCTTGTTCAGTGGAAGCCAACTATCTTAGATTCTTGAGTGGTTCTTCAAGAGATGATTTTGCAACGGCCACCAGTGTGGACGGCTTTAGAAAAGGACCGGTTGAATGGATGATGGGGAAGGCTCTCAAGACCTCCCCTGGTTGGCCACGGTGGAAAGCTAGGATTCAGGAAGACTAGGGAGGCCTCTGGCCTCAGCCGGCCCTTTCTGCCTTGCTTGAGGCTGATGTTTCTTTTTCCAGTCTTGGAAAAACACGGTGGGGAAAACCTCACCTGCTTCTTTTCAGTATGATGGGCTGTTTCTAAAGCCGAAGATGAAATGCCCATTTTTGGACCATAGCCATGCCGAATTGGCCATGCCGGCTGAGGAATTCTAAGAGTTTTTAACTCCAGAAGTAACTTTCTCAAGTGCCGGAGACGGTCGGCTCCCATGAATGGAAAAAAAAAGAGGGGGTGCCACGCGATGGTCCCACAGAAGCAGCTTTCCTGTTGAGCTTGCTTGCTTTAGCCTCTCGACCTGTCAGCTTGGCTGTATATCCGTGGTTTACGTGGTCATCCGCATAAGGGCATGCGGATTGTCAATCTTGGGACCACGTTTTGCCAGGAGGTTCACATGACCCCGTATGCTTGGGCTTGCTCAACCTTTTCAGCTGGCTCGGTTCCTACGCCTTGAATAGAAACCCAATACTCAAAACAAAAAGAGAGGAGCCTGTGAATATTTCTCCGCTAAGTATCTTAATGCCAAGAAAAACAGAAACCCTTCGCATGTTACGCCTTTTGTAGGTCCGGGGGCTGTGAAGGGTTGTGGGAGCCGGTTCTGCTAAAACGGCACTAAAATCCCAAGAATAAGCTTTGAGTCTGATGGACAGGCCATGTAGTGTAACGGTTAGAGCAACTCCAATAAGAGAGAACTCATTAATGCCACGGGGTCTCCACTGAACTGGGCCAAGAAGCTAACTCGAGAAGCCGAGGCCAGTCACTCTCCTACCCTACAGGGTTGTTGTTAGGATAACCATGGGATTTACCCTGCCCAAGCATGCTGTTCTGAAGGTCTCGGTGACGAGAGAACAAAGACCTTCCTCTTCTGGGAGACCCACCAGGCCTTGATAGATATTGTGTCTCTATTTTCATTCTTACTGCTCAAGTGTTATTTTTGGCAGTTGAGGTCCAGTTGTTTTAACATTTGACCTCAACACCATTTGTAAGCCAGACTAGATCCTTGGAATCAAAGGGATTTACAAAAGGGTTGATTCAACCATGGATTTAGTGGGTCTACTTTAGCGGCAACTAGCCATTCCATGTAGGCCTTTTACATTGTCCGCCCGATTTACTTTTTATCGTAACATTTTTCTCTTGATTAGTCTTGTTTGTACATTCGTAGACTGCCTCAATGGCATGGCTGGTTGGGCAGTGTGTGTGTGTGGATTTCCTCAACAGAAATCAGGCCAGGATAAAATGGGAGAAATGAGTCAAAACGATGGGGGGTGGATCTGCAACGGACAAGTGTGTAAAGACAGCAATTTTCCTACACCTTGTTGACCACCTTTTAAAATCTAGCCCTGCTTCTTGGGAATAGTTACCTGTGTACCGTGAAAAGCATCCGTTCAAAACTGGCACACCACTAGATGAGTAGGATTTAAAAAAAATCTAAACAAACAAACAAATAGATCTGTCAGCTGGCAAGCCCGGGGTATTGCCTAATCAGGGCAGAGTGGAAGTGATGTAAGCTTCCTCTCATGAGACTTTGGGAACCAGCCCAATCGTCTGATCGGCTTCCCAAAAATGCAAGCCGACTCATAGCGATCCCCCTTGTTTTTTTCTAGCCTGCACATGCACCGGCAGCCTCGGGTGTGTGTGTGTGTGTGTGCTTGTGTGTTACAGGGCCAGGCTCTCGCCCAGACTGATCCACCCGGCTCTGAGGCGCGATTCTCCCACGCCAGCCAGAGAGTCATGGTGGGCAAGCATCTGCCCTGCCCTGTCAAGGCCAGGCTGAAGTTCACAGGGGGCAGTTCTGGACAATCTGAGGAGGAGAACTGGGGTGGGGGGGGGAGAAGCAATGACAAAGCTTTGGGGGAAGTGATGACAAAAGAGGAAGAGAGAAAGAACAGACGTTCATGTGGCAAGAAGTTGAAGTGAGTTTCAGCCTAGTGCATGTTGCACTGATGACCGTCAGATTAAGATCTCACTTCCTGATTACGAATGTGTAGGTGGGAAAGTGCGCTTCGTCTGGGGTTGCCAATTTTTTTTCTAGCTCCTCCTCCTCTGCTTTTAATGGTTCCTTCAACTGGCCAATGCTGGCAGGTGAAATTGCTCCTCTCTCTATATCCTCGAAACTCTTTGTTTCCAGCTGGCGTTGTTCAAGGCACGAGGGTGAACCGAGTCGGCTTTGTCCCCATAATTCGGCCACTTTGTCTGATCACCACGAGACAAGCCACAGAACCCTGACGGGAAGGAGGGGTTGCACGAACCATCCTCTTCCATCCGTAACCTTTCCATCCCTTTTTCTTACGATGCCAATAACCAAGGAGGGAGAGAGAGAAAAACGGAACAGCTGCCCAAAGCCCTTGAGATGGTTGTTTTGGCAGAGCTGGTATTAATCTGGTATAGGAATAAACCAAAGACTAAATACGACTAAAGGAACGCTAAAAGGAGGGAGGGAGGGAGGGAGGGAGGGAGGGAGGGAGGTAGACAGGTAGACAGGTAGACAGGTAGGCAGGGGAAGAAAATGGGGAAAAGTGATAATTCATTGCTGTAACACTGGAGTTGGCAGGGTTTGTTCACGTATGACTCCTGCCCCCCTCCTCTCTAGGGAGCTGGCTGAGCAAAAGGGAGGTTTATCCACACAGACAGGTGAGTAGGGGCCAGTTCTTAAGAATACTGGACCACCATACAAGCTGACCCCATGAGGACTAGAAACTTCAGACACTGTAAGAAACCTCCTGTTTTGTCTGGGGTGGGTGAGAACTGGAACCCAGCAAAATCTCAAAATCTCTCTCTCTCTCTCTCTCTGTGTGTGTGTGTGTGTCAGGTTTCCCATCCAGATCTCAAATGGGATGGTAATTATTATCTGCTTGGGTTTTTCCATAGCTTGTGTGCCTCTCAGAGGCAGGGACAGAGTCATGCGATTTGCAGATTGTCTTATGTTTAAAAACTGCTCCACATTAACCCACTGGTGTTGACTCTCAATTATGCTGTGCTTTTGCTTCACACCAAAGATCACTTCCAGCAGATCCTTCAAAGGCAAGAAAAAGCTCCCTGCGTGTGGCCCCCTTGAAGACTAGAAGCTTCAGACCTAGTAAGGAACCTTCATGCAGTAAAACCCTGGCTGGCATGGGAGCACAGCTCAGCCCCATCACCCAGCCCCAGCTGCACACAAACACCCACGGATTGGCCAGCCCTGCCACCAGCCCTGCCACAGCATGGTGTAGGCGGCTTGCATTGCTAATCGCATTTGGGGTGGGAAAACAATCCATGGGTCACAAGGTGGAGACACTCAGCCAGCACGAGAAGTGGTGTGCCTTTTGCAGACTATGCAGCTGCCAGAACTGGTGGCCACGCTGGCTAGGTGAACACTGAGATGTCTAATTTGAAAAAAAAAAAATCATTTGCCCAAGTTCTGCATTCCAAGCCTCCTCACTTCCCCTCCCTCGGGTGTCATCTCATCTAAAGGTGGACTAGACTCCTTTCTGGTTCCTCCTCTCCTTCCGCACTGCCACTGACATCTCCTACCATTTCCAGCATCCTCGTTGAACAGGGCTGGGCATCTTGTGGTTCTCTAGATGTTGCTAAACAACAACTCCCACTCTTGTCCCCCCCCCAGGAGCTCTGCCAGAGGGGCATCACAGGGAGCTGCAACCAACCAAGATTTGGAGGGCCACCAGCACACACACACACACCCCGCACGACCCACCGAAGGAGGAGTTTTGCTCTTACCGTGAGGGGCAGCGAGCAGATGACGAAGATGACGGTGATGAGGGCCAGCAGGACGAGATGGTCCACCTCCTCCTCTCCCCGGCTGAACCAGCTCTTGCGCCGCCGCTGCTGGGCCACGTTGACGGAGCCACGCCGGCGGGCCTTCTGCTTGCGGTACATCTGGCACAGGCTGAGGATGACCATGCCGTTGCAGATGAAGATGGCCAGGATGAGGAGGGCGGTGAGGGTGGCGTAGGACAAGGAGAAGGCCGCCTCGCGAGACTTGTCCACCCCGGTCTTGTCCACGTCCATTTCCACAAAGCACCACGTCCCTGGGCAATACTGTTTATATTTCCCGATGCCCAGGAAGGGCAGGCTGCAGAAGAAAGCGCTGAAGAGGTAGATGGCGGGCAGAGAGAGCTTGGCCCACCGGCGGATGTTGTGCTGGGAGTAGAAGTAAGGGTAGCTGAGGGCCAGGCAGCGCTCGACCGCCATGGCGCAGAGGATCATCATGGCGGCCTGGCTGAAGTACATCATGCAGAAGGCGAAGAAGTTGCACAGCCAGCTGGCCCCCTGTACCATGCCCACCAGGGTGGCGTTGCGCGAGTAGGCCACGAAGACGATGGGGCTGACCGTGCAGGTGCCCAGCAAGTCTGTGACGGCCAAGCCGGTCACCAGGATGCAGAAGGAGGAGGTCTTGGTCCGGAGCTCCTTCCGGTGGAAGCCCAGGATGGCCAGGGCGGCCACATTACCCACCACCCCAGCCGCGAACATGAAGGAGCTCACGCCCGGGTTGCCATCCTGGTGCAGCTGAGTGAGGTTGCTGCAGCCCATGGACCGGGGTTTGGGGAGCAGCGTCGCTGAGCTGGGGGGCAGGGTGGCGGGCGGGGGGTGCATCGGTGCTGGTGGGACCCCTTTGGGAGGTCTGGAATGGAAGGTGGGGGGCTCCAGAGGTCGGAGGGCTCCGCAGGTGGGAACTGGGAAGCTGGGGCTCCTCAGAGAGGAAAAAAAATCAGCAAGGAAGAGGATTGGGGCCCAAGGTGTTCCCGGGAACGGCCTGGAACGGTTCGAGAAGAGGCCGCGCTGCCCACCAGGGGGCCCCTGTTCTCAGCGGCAGAAAACCAAAAGACTGAGGTCTAGCGTCTTATAGGGAGAACGGAAAGCCAGTTTGCTTTGCTTCAAGTTGGGGGAGATTCAAGTCCTCCGGTTCCAGCCCTGCATTAAGAATGCGGGCCAAGAGGGTCCCCGGGCGCCTCGGTTCTCTTCCCGAGCTCTTAGGGGGACCCCCACCCCAATCAAGAAGAGGAGGAGCTGGTCCTCTGGGGTCCCATCCGGAGCCTCGTAGGGGAGGGGAAACCCCCAAACGCGGGCGTCCTGCAACTTCGAGGGAAATTTGACAGCCGAGTTTCCCGCTTCAGGCTGCGGGGGAGGGAGGTCAAGCTCACGGCTCCCCCCCGATGGGTTCGGGTGCCGGCCAAGAGCTCCCCGGACGCCTGGGTTCCTCCCCGAAACGAGACCAGCCGGCGGTTCCTCCGGAGCCCGGGAGCGGACTTTCCCAGATGGCGAAGGCTCCAGTCTCTTCTGCCGGGGCCCCCTCGGAGAGCTCCGTCCCGTCTTGTGGTACCCCGGAGCGGCTTGCTTCCGCGCGGATCGCCGGGCGCAGAAAGGGCGCAGGAGGGGGCTCTCGGCGCGACCAGCCGCGCCGCTGTCCCGAGGCTGGTGTGGGCTGGGAGTGCGCGCAAGCGGGCGGGACTCCGGGAGAGCCGAGGGTGGGGTTTGGCCCGCAGCCAGCCTTCTCCCCCCCCCCCCGGGGCCAGCCCCACGCTCCTTCCACCCCGATCTCTCCCGCCGGCTCCGGCTCGCTCCCTCTTTCCGCAACAAGCGCGCGCAAAGCCAGCTCAAGACTCCCGCTTTTACGCACACGCGGAGTCCCCAAGCGCCGCCGCGTTCAGACGATGCCCGGCACAGATCCAGAACTTTGGGAAACGTTCCTCATTTCTATCTGGGAATTCTCCCAGATTCTGAGAGCTGAAATCTTTTAATAATAATAATAATAATAATAATAATAATAATAATAATAATAATAATAATAATAATAATAATAATAATAATAATAATAATAATAAACAAACCCCGACTTTCTCCCCAGTTCTGTGCTGGGGAGGGGGCGTTGGCTGCAAGCCACAGGGGGCGGGCGAATTGGTGGGGCAGTGACTCTGTGGCCTGCGAGATTCTGGGAGTTGGGGTCCCCCCCATCAAAGGAGCTGCCTCCCCCAAAGTCTAGGCTGGCGGGCCCGTGGCTGCTGGAGGAGGGACCCGCGGTGTGTGTTTGTGTCTTGCGTCTCCCCCCCCCCTTGATACGAACGCCACTCACCCTCTTTTTAAAGCCACAAGCCATCTGCAAGTGGAAGTCGAAGGAGGGGCGTTTCGTGGCCCCAAACAACCCAGAGTCTTCCCAGCTCCAGCGAGCCGTGAGTAAAGTTGCCATCTTATCTGGGAGCAGTTCGGCTCCTCTGCTCTTTCCAGACAGGTTTGTGTACGGAGGTGTCGCTCGGAGGACCTTTCTTGGCCTGGCTGGAGAGAAGAAATAAAATAAGATTCTTGGACGTCGTTTCGTCTGTTTAGACTGCTGTTTCAGGGCACAGCAGCAGGGCCCCGTTGAAAGTTGGCAACCTGAAGGGCGCAGAAATGTGTTCCGGAAATTAATGGATCCTAGCAGGGAAAAGAAGCATCTCCTGCCTGGATCCCATGGGGCTGAAGCTTAGGGATGGAGTGGAAAGCAACTGTTTATGTCAGCAAGCCTCAATATGGTGATTTTGTAATGACTTCCCTGCTGTTTTGGAATTAATTATTTATTGCTATTCATTGAATGGCTCCTCCTCACAGAGGGAGGCAGTCAATAAAATCACCTTTTAAAAGTCTAAAACAATTCAAATATTTAACAATTCAAAGTTTATTTTTTTTAAAAAATTGCTCTAAAAGTGTTTTAGATAGTTTTTAACCTAGAGGACATTTTTTCAAAAAAGAAAAGAAAGATAGGAAAGGAAAGAAAAGAAAAGAAAAGAAAAGAAAAGAAAAGAAAGGGAGGGAGGGAGGGAGGGAGGGAAGAAAGAAAGAAAGAAAGAAAGAAAGAAAGAAAGAAAGAAAAGGGGGAAAAGGAACAATTGAAAACAGAGTAACAATTCAACAAAACAAAAAATGCAACAAACTTATTAATGTCTGCATATCAAGCCGGGGTCTCCTCGGCTGCCAAATGCTTGGGTGCACAACCAGATTTTTGCTTGGTGTCAAAGCAAAGGCCAGACCGGTGCCAGGTGGGCCTCTAAAGGTCGACCCTTCCACAGCCACGGTGCCACAGATCAGAAAGCTTTTGGTACCTACGTTTCTGCTGTCCATGGTGTGGCACAGAGCAGCCAACAGCCACAGATTTCAAGGATCCAACTGGGAGGGACTGGGAGGGAGAGAGGATGGCGCCGAATATCCCACTCCCCAGGTGTTTATTCCCCATCTGCATGATTCCACGGGGTGGCTGTATAAGTGTCAAGCAATTAAGTTTCTCCATACAGCTTCCAGGCTTCTCACTTGACTCTAGGTTGCCCTCTTTTGCTCCAGAAGGGAGGAGGGAAAACAATCCAACCAACAGCTCAGTGGTTTGGGCAACTGGGGTGCGTTGCCAGGAGTTGGGAGTTCGATTCCCCAGTGAGCCTCCTGGACAGGAGCTGGACTTGATGATCTACAGGGTCCCTTCCAGCTCTGCAGTTCTAAGGTGACGATGACCGGCCAGCACGGAGATGCTGTGTGTGCGGAGGGGGGAAATAAGGGAAGCTCTGCCTATTGAATTCCTGCCTGTCCCAATACTATGAAAGGACAGAGGAGGGTATGTTTGGAGTGGGGAGGAAAAGGTACGGTGGCTTCTCTACCCACCTGGTGTTTCTTGGGCCCATTTCCCCCATGACAGAGCTTCTCCCCATCTCTCAAGGAGAGTCTTAGAAAGGGTCTGGCCTGGCACAGATGTGCTGTTGGTTGAGCGGACCTTTTTTTTAATTATAGGAAGGGAATCCTTGGCTCCCTCTGCTGGGCCACCTGGGTAGCAGTCGAGCGTGTGCGAATGTGTGGTTTTGTCTGGTGCAGAAGAGCTGTCCCACATGAGGGACTGACACGCCTCGAGCGCTTAGCTCCATTAAGGGGTTCTCCAGGTGCAAGACACCGGGTGTTGGGGGGTGTAGACCAAAGATCCTGGACCTACGTTTCTCCGCAATGTATTTGGGGGAAGCGCTTACTGGATCTCCTTGGCGAACCTTTCTTTTATTTGTAGGTCTTTCCGTGTCCTTACACCTGCTCCAGCTTTTGCTGTCCGTGCAGTTCTCTCCCGGGTCCTGCGTAATGGATCCGCTTCCTCTCCATCGTGCCAGAGATAAACAAGGGGGTCAACTGGCTTGGCTTTTCAAGGCATTTAGCTTCCAGCCGATCATTTTGTTTGAGCGTGGATGGGAAGAGAACATCCATTATGCAGCAGGAGTTTCTGGGCCTTTTGCAGGAAGAAATTCATTTGACCCTGGAGCACAGGGGTGCTATCCTGCCTTCCTCAGCAAGGATCGGCAACACTCCTTTTGGGTCGGTGCCACAATCTCCTTGCAAGGTAGGCCCTTTTCACGAGGACAGCCAGCCCTCTATGGCCTTTTGTCTTGGAAGATGCGGGGGCCTCACTCTTGGACGATGATGTGAAAAAGAAAGAAGAGGAAAAGATAGAACCGTGGGACCAGCCCTAGTCTGACTAATCACCCTTTAAACTGCCCTTTACTTTCTCTGGGCTTGCCTTAAGCCCAAGTCAGAAGAGCCTGAGTGGTTTTTAAATTGAAACGTAAAAAATAAGATCATTATTGAAATATCAGAATGGTTAAATTTCACAGACTTAAGCTGGAGTTTACATGAATCGTGTCAACTTTCCCATGCCATAACTAGCTCTCCCTGATATTAAGCCATTGTCTTATACAGCCCACACTAAAACCCAGACTCCTTTCCTCCGATGCGATTTAACTGCCTCTCCCTCCATCCTCTTCATCTCTCTGTTATAGATTTCCTGCTGGCTCCTCTGAATTGGCTCTACTTTCTTTCTGTGGCTGCTGGGTGAAATGGGTGAGGGTTCCGTCCCAGATCAGGACCAAGAGTTCCTCTGAGCATGGACAGATCTGACAGCCAGCTTTTGCAAAAGCCGGAAAAGAGGGCTCGATCAGACACTCCACTTTTTATGGCTTCTCCCGTCTTGAAGGCAGGAGAGGCCATAAACAGCCTGGCCATTAACAGCCTGGCGAGAGGCTGTTAATCGACCCCCTCCTCCTGTAGAGGAAGGCAAGCGCTTCATAAACTACCTTTCTGGGTGCCTGGCTGCCATTAATAAAGAGCACAGGGGCAGGGCGTCTTTAAAAAGTTGGCGCCTGGAAGCTTTTGCAAAGCTAGAAAAAGCAATGACATTGATGCCAAATCATCAAATATGTATTCACTTAATTGCAAAAGGCAGATCTGTTGGAAGAGTAGTATTGAAAAGGTTCCTACTTGTTTTGGAGAAGAGATTGTCTCTTAGTTTCTGGGGCCCTCCCAGACCTCACTTCAGCCCCCCCTCTCCCTCCCTCTCCTCCCCCCTTTGGGGAAGGCACCAAGGGACTGGCCACAGCTGTTTGGGGACAGCTTGCCCCCCCTCCTTGGACAGCGACCTGGATTCTGCAAAATCTGTTTTATCTGCATTCCGGTCTGGACGGGCACCATGATTTCCTTTAACATATTAGGAAGCTTGTGGGTCGGTTTACGGGAAGGCAGGCCGGCGCTTACCGAATGGCGGCCAGGCCTGCAGTCTTTCTCCCCTGCAATGCTTAGACAGTTCTCCATGGATCCCCATCCAAACACACAGCTGAGAGCTCTCTCCTCGGCTCTGCCTTGGCTCTCGTAATTCTCAAGAAACAGGGTGAAATATAGTCCAACAACACGTGTCACTTCTCAGCACCCTTTTGCCCAACTGAAGATCTATTCTCTACCTCTGCACTGGCCTTTTATTGGCCAGTGTCCAACGGCAGCCCTTTTTAAACGATGGTGTGCTCTAGCGACCTCTTCTCTCGGACTTAGGGATTACATAGGAGTACAAACAGTTTCTTGCAACATTCTGTTTATCTCTCTTTCGGGCATCAGCTGAAAATGTACAGTTCTTTAATATTATATCTATGGGACGTGGTGGCGCTGCGGGTTGAGCCACGGAAGCCTCTGTGTTGCAAGGTCGGAAGACCAGCCGTCGTCAGATCAAATCCACACAACGGAGTGAGCGCCCGTCGCTCATCCCAGCTCCTGCCATGTAAAAATGTGAATAGATAAATAGGTACCACCACGGTGGGAAGGTCACGGCATTCCATGCCTAGTCGCGCTGGCCACGTGACCACAGAAACTGTCTTCAGACAAAAACGCTGGCTCTATGGCTTGGAAACAGAGATGAGCACCGCGCCCTGGAGTCAGACACAACTGGACTAAATGTCAAGGGGAACCTTTACCTTTACCTTTTAATATTATGTCAAGTACTTGTCAATAGCAATGTGCTAATCTCCAGAGGAGGTCCACAATTCTCTCTGACCCATCCTATTATACTTACTAAATATGTACAGCTAGACAAGGAATGGGGTATATTGTCTGGGGTCGGTGGCTTAGGTCTCTGGCTGCAGGGGCAGACGCTGGGAGTTTGATTCCCCCACTGGGCGTCCTTGATGGAATCTGGACTCCGTGATCCAGAGAGTATTTCCCAGCTCTGCAGTTCAAAGGTGGTGGTGATGGTGATTGTAATATTTTTGCATAGATATGAACCTTCACTGGATGGAACCCAAAGTGAAATGAATAGGTTGCCCTACTTTTTAAAAATCAGTTGTATTTTGCTTCTGTGGCATCCACGTCTATGTCTTCCCCAACCAGGAACCGTTCAGATGTGACCTTTTCTTTGACTGTTTGCTATATCTGTCTCCCACACTTCCACCCGTGACACCAAAGCAGCGTTCTCTCGTCCTTCCCACTGTGTCGTGACAATGATCCTGTGACGTAGGTCAGAGAATGAACCTTTGATTCACCCGGGGTTACCTTGCAAATTTCAGGGCTCCGTGGAGCTTTGAACCTGGGCCCCCTGAATCCTCATCCAACACGCTACTCACTGCACCTCCCTGGATTAATGATGGGGCTGTGAGTTTACGGACTGTGCTATGGGGATGATGGGAATTGTAATCCATAGACATCTGGAGCATGCCCAGTTAGGAGACGCTGCTACACACCATGACATTTGGCAGGTATGTCCTGAGACAGGAAGTTTTTAGCCACTGAATTCCCTTTGGCTGAGCTGCTGCTAAAAGCAGAGGCGCCCAGACTGGAGGGAAAAGTTGGCATGTTTAATACCCATTAGGAGAAAATGCCTCCAGAATTGCCTCTATTTGTCATAACCTCATTTGTTTTCCCATTCTTATCTGGAATGCAATAACAGAAGACTTCAATCTAAATTTTGTGTCCTGTTCAAGGTTGTTTTGATGTACAGCCAAATATTTCCGTTGGGACGTGCCAACGTTCAGCTCCACAAGGTGTCTGCTAAAACCATGCTCGACTCTAGCAATTGTAAAGCGTGAAAGAGAACCACCAGGGCATTGCAGAATGCTCTCCCCACACTAGCAAGTAACCACATTCGCCCTGCAGATGTTCTTTTAGGAGCTTTGGAGAAGGTTTTCCCAGATTTGAGGTGGGCTTCTGTGCCAAGTTGGTGGCACAAAGCCCAGATCCGATTTAGAGGCTTCTGATCTGAACCAAATGCATCAGCCTGCCGCTATTGTGCCCCGTTCGATTCAGTTTGTGCTCTGGATCTGAACCAATGGTGAAGGCTCCCATTGGGATGGAGACTTGAGCTGTGGGACTTTGATTGATTGATTGATTGATTGATTGATTGATTGATTGATTGAGTGAGTGAGTGAGTGAGTGATTGATTGATTGATTGATTGATTGATTTGATTTGATTTGATTTGATTTGATTTGATTTGATTTATATCCCACCCATCTGGTCTGGTCAACCGCTCTTGACTTGCTGTCAAGCTGGGCTTAAGTCCCATCGGCGACTCAACTCCAACTCAACTCTGGTATTTTTCCCCCCCCAATGACTCAAACTCAATTTATGATTTAGAAGCCTCCCGCCCCCTGCCTTTTTTTTCGGGGGGGGGGAAATCTTGATTTTAATAGACTTGGGACTTGATACCAAAAAACTCAGAATTGGCCTTGGGACCTAGACTCAAAGCCTTGCCAACACCCACCCTTCTGTTGGCTTGCATGGGAAAGCCGAAAGGAGCTGTTAATTGTTTCTGTGTTTGCCTTTGGAGACGGGATAGATCTGAAAGAAGGGAGTGGATGGAACGAATTTCAGGCCGCTTGAAGCCAGACATCACATGAATCACTCTGAATCAAGCCAATTCGCTTTGTGATTTGGGAATTTGCACGGTAGGCTGTGTCTGAGTTAGTTCGTGGAGCTGATCCTTCTCCCGTTCGGTACGAAAGATAAAGAACCCCTTCTCCTTCTTTCCATGGGGGTCATTCTTTGCCCAGCCTATCCGAGCCTCCTCATCAATGCCGTTGCCTCGGAGGCTGTCGGAGGCTGCCGTTTGGTGGTTGGCACCGGAGCGAGATTCGCCCCGGTAGCCTGGCTGGGTTGTGTCAGTGAAACTGGAAGGGAATGACTTGGTTTGTGCTTCAGGCGGCAGAACGTCTTCGGTCAGCTGTGTGCTGGGCATGGCATCGTGTGAACGTTCCTGCGACATGCGAATGAGCCAAGTAGCACATGATTCATGTCCCGTCCAGTGTGCAGGGTTGCTGGGAAGGAAGGTCCCTGAGTTCTGTCCAGGAAATCCCCTCTAAAAATCGAGGCCGAAATCCAGAGAAACAGCAGAATGGTGTCCAAAGAAATTTGGAAGTTTTTCAGATGGTGAGCGATCAAGCCAAGCAAAGTTTTTAAATATATATATATATACATACACACGGGCCCAAAATAGTTATGGAAGTCTGTGGGGCTTGAACATGCCTGGCGACCCTGTCATTTTCCATCAGAAAGGTCCCTAGGGGGTAGTTACAGCATCAGCACATGCCCAGGATGATGTTTCCACCCCACCCCAACAGCCCCTCGACTCCCCAAGGGTTTTAAAACAGCAATGTGCTCCTTCAGAGCTCAGGGGAAAGGAAAGGGAAAAAAAGGCTTTCGGCTGCAGAATCCTCCAGATGGCTTAGCTATTAGCAGGCCAAAAAAGCAACTTTTTGGAAGTCTTTTCAGGGCGGGCCCTGCGTTTGTCTGACAGGCTTTTTTTCCCTCAGAAAACTTATTTCTAATGACTGGAATGCAGCCCTCTGAGGCCCAGTGTGAGCCAGCGCTTCAGCCATGTGGTATTCCTCCACCGTACGAACAGAGGAAGGAGGCTTATCCTGAGTCAGAGCCTGGGTAGGGTTCGAATTCTGCCCTAGACCAATCTGGAGGTCCCCGGTGATTCCTGTGGGTCTGCCACGCGAGGGCTAACCAAGCCCAGCCCTGTTTATTTTCCAAACTCTGACGAGATCAGGCCTGTTCCTGGGAGTAAGACGGAGGGAGCCGAGGAGCCAAAGAAATTTCAGTTACATCACGAAAGGACTCATCCTGATGACACATTTGTTCCCTTATGTACCAGATTTTTCACTGTTCTTAACATACATTTCCTCAGCCCCCTGACTCTGTTCCTTTCCTCTTGCTTTGTGCCTTGAAAAAAAAAACCACAACATATATACAGATTTTCAGTTAATAAATATTTCTGCCTCAATGCTGTTCCCAGACTGGAAAATAAAAGGTCTGCTTAACTCCTTTTTGTAGCATTGGTGTGTTTGTGTGTTGACAACAACAACAACGAGACTGATTAATTAGGATTATTCAGGCACAGAGATGTCTTCCCAATTTTTTCCCACAGGAAGCGAAGTTGGGGGAAAAAAGTTTATCATTAGCTAAAATAAGGGTTGGCAGAAGAAGCATTGGCTTGATTTTGAGCAGCCTCGTTCTACCTTCTTGGCAATCCAAGGACCATCACAAAACAGCCTTTCCTCCTTTGGCCACCCTCCCAAACTGGCCTGCAAGGAACAGTTGTGGATGAGGATGATGGGGTTTGTAGGACCAAGCCTCCCGAGATCTCTCGATTGAGGAAATCAGAGCTCATGTGCGTTGTTTAGAAAATAAGCTTGAATATTTCCTGTTAAGACTGATTCAGGGTGCTTTGTTTGGTCATAAAAGAGATGCTCCCTGGTGGAGAATAAACACGCAGAATCGTTCAAAACACCAGTTGCCGAAGACTGTGTGTGATAAACATGTCGCAATGCTTTTGACACGCGCATTTAAACACTGAGTGTGATTTAAGGCAAGGTTCACATTTGTGTTGAACCCGCGTCGTAAAATCAAGATTGGGGACAAAATAATTGTCCACGTCGTTTGCTGAAGTTAATGCATGCCAAAATTTTCACATTTCTCTGCACTCGGTGCTTCCCTCAGCTCTGCTTAGCCCTGAAGGCTTATCTTGTTGACTTTCTCTCTAGCAGTCCCATTATCTCTAGAACTTTCTCTCCACCACGAAGAAGATCGGATATAAGGTGATTCACACGGCTTCCAAAACAACCCCTTCCCATCAGCTTTCATGCCACAATCCTCTGGAACTGTTCCATCCTTAAAGGACTCACTCTCTCTTTCCTTCTTGGGCCACCTCTATCTCAAACCATCAGTTTATCGGAAATGTTCTTTTGTGCCAAGTGGCTGCAGACTTAATGCCGACCTTAAGAATCAGAAGCCTCCCGAAGGATCTCTCACGGACAGCAGTAGTATTACTACTGACAGCCCCGCTCAGATTTAGCAAACGAAAGGCTGTGGTTTCTTTTCTTGAGTCAATCTCTTCAGCCTTCCTCCTTGCCTGCTGCCTTCCACTTTTCCCAGCATTATTGTCTCTTCCAAGGAGTCTCATTTTCTCATGGTGTGACCAAAAAACAAGAGCCATTTTTGCTTCTAGAGAGAGAGAGAGAGAGTTCAGTCTTTTGGTTGTTGTGGGCTTTTTGGGCTTTTGGCCATGTTTTTGAGGTTCTTCTTCCTAATGTTTCACCAGTCTCTGTGGCCAGCATCTTCAGAAGACAAGAGTCAGAACTCTGTGCTCTGGTGCAGTTTGTTTGGGAGTTGAGTACTTATAGCTGTTGGATCAGCTTTTGTCCTTTTCAGGAGATGGGCGATTATGGTGATCAGTGTGTTTTTGTTGTGGGTGTATTTCCGTCTTTATTAGACAAAAACCTATGTACCTGTCTTTCTGACGGTCCACAGTAGAACGTGTCGGAGGAAACCTACACACATATACACAATATCGTTCTTCTTTCTTGACAGCCTTAAATAATTCCAATATTTTTAAAGCAAATCCTAAATCAAACCTCATGCCTTGAGTCCCACAGCCTTCCATTTCACAATCTTCTTCTTTAGGATAAATGCCTCTGGTCAGTTTTCTTTACATCTTCTTTCTGATGCGGTGTTTCTGATTTTTCTTAGAGGTGGAGGATTTGTGTGTTAAATGATTGGTAGAAGAGTTTCTAACAACCACCACCACCACCAAGCAGAGTTGCAAAATGTTACAGCTTTAATTAATCTTAAGTAAACAGAGAGAGTGATTGTGGTAATTTGAGATTTATACGCTTAATAACTAAGATAAAGAAAAGGTCGAAGATTACAAAGACCGTATGAGACACGAGGAAATCAGAGCATATAGCTTCAACTTAATTAACAGACAGAGGAGTTGCTTTGAAATTCAAATGATTAATTGAAATCCTTCCTCAGCTGGCTAGAGGGAGGCAGCCCATAATTACCAGTTTTCTGACTGACAGTTGCTTTCTGTTTAACTCCTGGTCTATAAACCTGGATCGGTGTATTATATTTCCGGAGGTGATGCTCTCCAGAGCGGCAAATTGCTTAAGCCTTGATAAACAGCATTTTTCAAATGCATCTTTAAAAAATTAACATTTCACATGCAAGAGAGCCACGCACGGCAGGAAGAGATGAAAAGCCATGGAATACAATGTAAATGTGGCATTAAGATCAAAGAGGAATAAAGCATCATGCATTTGAAGCGTAATGGAATGGACCTGACTTCTTCGCTTGTCTAAAATGTCTTTCTCCAGAAAAAAGGCCAATACGTTGCTTTCATGTCTTAACTTCTAATATAATAATAATAATAACCTTGGATGTACAGAGCTGGAAGTGACCCTATGGATCTTCAAGTTCAGCCCGTCAAGGAAGCCCCTTGGGGGAATCGAACTCCCAAACTTTGGCTCCGCAGCCAGAGACCTAAGCCACTGAGCTAAATCTGTTTCTAAACTTTCCATTCTTTTCTTCTGTATAATATTACACAAATTCCTTCAAAGATAGTTGCTTCGTTTGTAACATGTTTATTTGTAACTTGTTAACTGTGGGGGGAACAACGATATAACTTGTTTCAAAAGCAATGAGTGAATGGTTTAAAAAACTCCTTTTGTTGTGATATTCCTAGTTTTGTAAATGACTGAATGTTTTAAACATGTTTTAAGCCTTTTTGAGGCATCTGATAGGCATTCTTCAAGATTTATACCTTAAGTGGCAAGCGCATTGTTTTGCTTAGGTTTATGGATTTCCGTTGTGCAATGTCAGAACTGGCCATTAGGGGGAACCAAAGAGTAGTTCTCTGTACTGGTAAAAGGAAAAAGGAGAATCCAACTGGAGCAATGAGAACAGGTTTCGGTTTTGGGTTCTAAATACATGTATTCAGGGTTCTTTTAATTTCATGTATGCATATAGGTTTCTGGTATGGGTCTGAGCATGTGTAAAGTGCGCCTTCTCCTCTTGCCTAGGGATCCACCCAAAGACCCAATGCATATGTTTCACTTACTAGTTTGTGAGTAAATGTGGTGCGAGATCACCCTTCCCCATTTATTCATGTGCTCTCTATGAAAACGTCTCCTCGCCCTCTTGACCCCTTACTGTGTGAAAAGGGAGAGGATGCTTTCAGGCAATATGCTGGCAGCCTAGTCAGATGTCCCTGAAGATCAGGAACCACGCAGGTTGGGCAATATCGCCATCATCATCACCCCAGGCATCATCATCATCATAAAAGAAAGCTGTTCCCAAGAAGCCTTCTGACTCATCCGGAGACTTCCTTTTTCAGAAGAAATCTCCCCTGATTAATGTTGGAGGGAAGGACAACCAGGAAATTCCTCAGACTTTGTACGCCTTGGAGGTTTGAAGATCTTCTGGGATCCATTTTTGCCAAAAATGATGCTTCTTTAGGGGGCAGAGGGTGAGGAGTGTCAGACAGAAGAGCCTGAGACTTTCTCCTTCTTGTTGTGAAAGAGGAGCAGAAAGGTTTTTTTAAAGTGGTTCCCAGAGATTGGGGAATGGGGACAATTCTGTTTTAAATTATTTAGCCAAAATTACAGTGCATCTTAATCAAGTGTGGGAGGCTGTGACTAGCCAATCTATGTCCCTGCAGCCCTGGTGCTGTTAAGTGTAGATGATGGTTGCCCTTGGGGGGGGGTGTCCCTCACCCACCTCTCAATCCACTTCCAGGAGTGCTTTGAATCCACTCCACATTTGTGTTCTCAGTTTAAAGGAGCTTTCCAGGATGCTAAACACAACCTCCAAATAAGTTCAGCACTTTTCATAATCCCTGGGAGGTGCAGAGTAAAACCTGAAGTGGATTCACAACACTCCTGAAACTGGAGTCACCAGCTTGTGCCTACTCCTGACGGATCTCTATTTACAAACTCGAGTTGACTTGGGCAACTCTTCCACTGGAGGACACCCTCAAAAACAGGATTGTCCCCTAACAGTACTTCAAAAGGAGGACTCTCCTCTGTAAAAGAGGACACATGGCCACCGAACTATGGCTGTTCCAAGCCCTTCATTTGGTCAACTCACTTCTGTATGTGACCCTGCCTTCTGAGGCTCAATACCCAACCAAAATCCATATGTGGGAGTTCATCAGAGTGCTAGAACTTGGGGTGGGGGTGGGGTTTAGGACTACATCTCCCAGAATCCTCAGCCAGCGTGACCTGTGGGATTCTGGAAGTTGTAGTCCAAAACTAAAACTTTAAAGCTCTGGTCCTGGGATATGATCTCTGTTTCTCCAACAGCCGCATGTGCTGCTGGTGAAACATGAACCAACATCCCCGTTTACACCCGGGAAATTGGCAAGTCTTTAGGTCCATGTCCTGAGTCCCAAGTCCCAGGTTCAAGTCCCTATTACAAAGCAAGCTCTTCCCCTCAGAAAAAAAGGGAAAGAGACGGGCAGCTGTCACGAGTCATTGGAAACCAACCAACCAATCAACCCAAGTCAAGATGGAGTTGAGTCACTGGTGTGGCTTGAGTCGGACTTGAGGGCGAATCCTGTCTCCATCCCTCGTTTCTGTGTGTCCTGTCCAGGATGGTGGACTGAGAACCAGATGATCCAAAGCGATTGCGTAGCAACAACAACAACAACAAGAAGAAAAGGGTGGGGGAACAACCCCCTTTCCAAGACATTTGGGTACAGATTTCGGTGAAAAGTTCAAGGCAAACTCGCTGGAGCCAGCAATGCAGTTACAGGCCTAACAATCAAGGAAAAAAACAGCAAATGAAGGAAGGTTAATCAAATTTTGTGCGGTGGATCACAGGCTAATTGAGAAGGAAGATATTAGATCATGATGGAGGAAAAGAAATTAAACATTGACTTTTAACAAATCCAGCCTCAGAAAGTCCGGGAAGGAGGACCACAGAGTAATGGCTGGTGATTAAAATATAAGAAGGAACATACGTACTTCTTAATTACCAGGCGCCGAGAAAAATAGATGGATAGTAGCATGTGTACCTTTGCGGGGGGGGAAGAGGGGGGGAGAGGAAGTGTGGTGGAGTGGGGAGAACAGTTTTTCCTTGCCTGGTGCCTCCTGGCTGGTGTTGAACTACAAGGCCCATCATCCACAGTGCTGACTGGGGAGAGTGGTGCTTGTTTTCCTTCTCGTCTGGAGGATATTGAGATGGGAAAGATGGAGCTAAAGTGACGTGGTGGCCCTTCAGTTCTTGTGTGACTTCAATGCCCATCAGCCCCAGTCCAGCTAGAGGGGAGCGTGATGAGAGTTGGTTGTCCGACATTGTCTAGGTGTGACGTTGGCTCCCGCTCTTGATTAGAGGACAAAATGCTCATTGTTTTTAGCTTTAAATGTTGTATTTTATGGATGTCAGCCGCTTTGGGTCCTTTTTAAGGAGAAAGGCAGAGCAATTTTTTAAAAAGATCACTTGATCCATCGTCTGCCGCATCCCGAACACCAAAGGCTTTTGTGACGCCTTAGCGACTTGCTGGTTTTCTTGGGCATGAGGTTTGGTGGCGTCCGGCTTCCCTCTCTTCAAACCCATCTTGTTGAAGGGAGTTGCACGCCCTGAAACCTTGGGCCGAATAAAACTCCCTAGTTTTTTTATGGTGCCACAAGGCTCTCTTGCTCAGGGCCCCTGTCTAAAGCTTAATTACTGGCTGTTAAGTCGTATAAAGTAATATAAAGTCCAAGTACCGCTGGCACGGATCCTGCTCTCGACTCCTCCCGACACAGTCCTCCAAAACTCCATGGAGTCCTTGTCTTATTGTGCGGTTTTGACTTCATGGCAACCCTAGTATTGGGTGTCCAGGGTTTGTGAGATGTTGAAGGAGCGACACACTCTCCCAGCAAGCTTCCATTGCTGGGCAGGGATTTAAAATCCGTTTTCTTGTGTTAACGACGAGTCCGACACACCACCCGCTACATCGCAGTGAGTCTAGTTCACCCCTTGCTTAGGTATTAGATGCTGAGGAAGAATATTGCAGCGTTATCGCTTTGGACAAGGGCAGGAATACAAAACTAGAATGAGGTGTCATGGCCTACTGTTGACTTTGGCTTTCCTTCTGCTTCTGGTCCCAGTGGATACCAGCTGCTAAATGCAGAAATGCAAAAAAAAAAACCCATTCATGCTACATCCCCTGCCGTGAACCTTGATGCTGCAAGTGTATCTCAGGCAAAGTCTTGAGGTCAGATCCTCAGTTAAGGCAAAGGCATCTTTGTGCCTCCTTTTATTTATTTATTTATTTATTTTATTTATTTTATTTATATCCTGCCTATCATTGCGACCACTCTAGGCGGCGTCCAAATACATATATAAAACCAACAAATAAATATAACAGGAAAATTATTACATTAAATGACAAATTCTACAAGATGGGAAAATAAAAGTAAATAGAGAAAAAAAAAATAAAGAAAAATAAATAAAAATAAATAAAGAAAAAAGATCAAGTATTGACTGGAGGGATGGCCTGCTTAAACATCCATGTTTTTAATTGGTTTTCAAAAATACCCAGCGTAGGGGTCACGCAAATCTCCGAAGGAAGATTGTTCCAGAGGCAAGGAGCTACCGCCGAGAAGGCCTGGTTTCTTGTTTTTTCCTTCACAATGTTATCCTTCCAGGCAAGTAAATTCTTCAGAACTAGTGCCTGAAAGATCAGACATGCAAACAATGCTGTGTTATCTCCAAGTACTAGACCAATGCCAAAACGAAAGCGGTCTGACTTGCCAAAAACAGGCTGAAGCGAGCTCATTTTAGAATACGCAGCCTTTTCCCCTCAAATGAGCTCCGCTTCTAATGATGGCTTAAACGTGTGATCACCTAGCAGTCCTCTAAAATGCACAACCTCTGTCTTAGAAATTTAGCAACACATCTTGAAGCTTCAAACATCTAGCTAGGTTAGTTTTGGGATTTTTCTGTCCCTCTCCCTTCCAGAACTTTGCACAGTGCTCATCCTGATGAAGTATCTTGCAGGATTCAAACTTTATTTGTTTATGATGATATTTTGTGGTCTGCTAAAAGTATTACCGATGCTGGGTTTGAATTACAAAAAGCATTATAGCTGATATTGGGCATTGTCTTAACTCCAGAATTGTCTAGACAGCCACTTAAGCACTCAACATTTTAAAAAAAATCTTTCCAGCAATATTCATCCCTCTTTTTCCCAGGAGTAGAGGTAAGTCTGCTGTGACATTTCTTACTACCTCCCAGGAGTTAGCCTGTTTCTCCGATACACCCCAAAGCTATTTGATCAATTCCCACAGATGCAACGTTGCAGGAAAAAAAAACAAGAGACAAGGAAAGAAAGAGGATCACATTTATTGGAACAACCAATTTAAGGAAAAGGCAAGTTGAATGCCTTTTCTAAGCATAGCTCCTGGAGGGGTTGACTGGGGACATCCCCCTCCTCATGCTTGTTCCTCCAGCTACTACAGTAATAAAACAGGGGACAATATAACATATGCAGGCGAGCACTCAATACCAATGTGGACTAGTAACTGTCTTGTTTATTAATGAAAAGCTGAGATGCTCCCATGACTACGCAGGACAATGACTATTTTATAGGATAACCAGAACTTTTTGGAGTTTGGATCATGAGAAATGTAGTAGTTAGAACTTAGACAGAGAGAGGGGTAGGTTTGCAAAGAGATAAGGCTACATGAGAATTTATCTGTGCTAAGGTCACATAGATACCACACCAAGGATAGGAGGAAGAGCCAACAGACAGATGTCCATTGTCTGTTAGTTCTTCCTTAGTTACACACCCACACCCTGCTAGTTACACACACACACCTTGTTCTTCATCCTGTTGACACCAACATTTCTCCCCCGTTGTTTAATTTTAGTGGTGGTGGGGGAGAGGCTTCTGAAATGAAGATGCAAGCAAAACGGTTGCACCCCAGCCTGGAAGGAGGGGGAAGAGCCCGTGGCGCCCTCCGCACCCACACCCAGGCTTAGAGCACGATGCAAAAAAGCCGTTTCTCACGGAAGGGGTTTTCTGAAGAGGGGACAGGGGTCACCAGAGGGTCTTCCTTGGCGTGGGCTTCACAGTAAGCGAGGAGATCAGCAGCTGCCTTGGACACCTGCCGTGGAGAGAGAGAGAAAGAGTTTTGAAAAGAGGGAGGCTCCAGAAGCAGAACTAACAGGCACGCCTTTGTCGTTTTGAAGCTGGACTGCTCTGCTGGATTCGACAGTGGGCAGTCCTTGGAGACTGTGATTGTGCCATCAATGAGAATTGAATGGGATCACCTCCCTCTCGATGGGGTGGAAAGCTGGCCGTGTCTCACCTTCATGCGGTCGATGTTGACTTCCAGTTTCAGCTGCTCCACTGTCTTACGGGCCTCTGCAATCTTGGCCATGTTGTTCGACATGGTTCACCCCCTGCCAGGCGGTCTCGGGATTGCTGTTAAGAGACTGACAGAGAGACAAGGAGGCAATTTGTTCAGAGTGAGCGACTGACCTCCGAACCAGAGTCACCTCCACGATGACAGCTATGTTCATACAACTGAGTTATTTCCGTGTAACAAGACCCAGCTGTCACCCGCCCTTCAAACGACACACAAACAAGCGTAAGGATGGCTGTGCTGGCTATCAAGCCCATTTTGCTTTCAGTGGCAGCCAACCAGATGAAAGCTGGAAACACAACTTGTTTGGACTACAAACCCCAGAATCCCCAGCCAGCATGCTCTTTTGCTTTGACCGTCGCTCACCTGGAAGACTCTGTCCAATGCTGGGCACTCTCCTTTCAGAAGGATATTGACAAGCTGAAACCCGTCTGGAGGATGACGACCAGGGTGATGATGAAGGGTCTGGAAAGCAAGCTCTTGGAGGAGCGGTTGATGGAGCCAGAGATATTTTACCTGGAGAAAAGAAGATTGAGTTGCGATATGATTACGCCACTCGCCAATATAATAATCATCTTAGAACCGCAGAGCTGGAAGGGATCCTCTGAATCATTGAATCTAGCCCCTGTCAAGGAGGCAGCAAGCGGGAATTGAACTCCCAGCCTCTGACCCTGCAGCCAGGGGCCTTAACCACTGCGCTGTCTAGCAGCCCATTAAGGACCATCATCATCACCATCTTCATCTTAGAACTGCATTGCTGGAAGATTCCCTATGGCTCATCAATTCCAGCCCCTTCAAAAAGCCCAGAGACCTTTGGGTACAGTGGGCGGCATATAAGTTAAATAAAATAAAATAAAATAAAATAAAATAAAATAAAATAAAATAAATAAAGGCACAGTGGGGAATCGAACTCTCAACCATGAGCTAAACCACTGAGCTATCCAGGATCCAGAGGGCTGCCACCTAACTATGGAGTACCTCCTCTGCGCTGTTCCAGAGGTTAGGGCTCAAAGCAATGCAATGAACCTACAAGAAAGGAGATGATGACATGAAACTGCCTTCAAAAGATGATGGCCTTTCCTCCACTGGAAGTTATAAGGCCATCGTTCAAGGCCCATCTTCTGCGGGTTCCTGCGTGGGTGAAAAGAAGGGGCTAGATGATCTGAGGGTTACTCTCTGGCTCTAGAATGATGGGTTTCCATCAAACCCTGCTAAGTTACGTAACATGGTGAGGCTGATCAGGGAAAGTTGCTTTCTAAAAAAGCTGGTTCTCACCTGGTTGTCTGGGAAAGGTGGCCTTCTTCAGTTAATCAGCCAAAATAAATACCAGGAACATCAACGACCTTCTTTACCACTTACGCCAGAGGCGGGTGATGCTGTGATGCTCAGCGAAGAATCTGGCTACTCCAAAGCTCATAAGCAACTCTGCCAAGTCCCGTCGGAGCTTCTCTCCTAAACAAACTGATGTCAAATTATTCACTGTGTTGCTTTTTTTTCTTAATGCTTAATTAAAAGTTCTCCATCCAGTTTTGCTTTCCTTCTCCATCCCAACCCTCCCACCCGCCAATTCCCCTGGCTTGGAGAGCTACAGTTTAAGGAAAAGGATTATCCAGAAGGAAAGCTTGGGGATGATGATGGAGGGGAGGTGAACAGCTGGATGGGATGGAGCAATCTCGGGAGGAGCTTCAAACGGTGCCATGATCCAAGAGCAAAAAGAATGAGCGACACAGCAGGGGGAGCAACAGGGTGGCAGGGGGGCAAATGCAACTTAATTAGGCCCCTTTCATCCTCTCCCTGACCCTCATCAAGTACGTCCAAAGCTGTTGGTTAATTACCCAGCCCTCCTGGGAGGAAGACGGAAAGGTCCTTCGATGCATAAGAGGATGAAAGGGCAGAGAAACAGCAAGTCCCCCCCCCACCCGTTGGTTTGCTGTGGGTGGGAGGCAAGCTGATAGATCCACAGCCACTAGAAATTGTTTTTAATGCTGAGAATGAGGAGGTGGGGGAGCAGGCCAAGAGTGCCTCTGAGTACGCGCAGAGTTGTTCTGCCGCTCCAGCAGAAACTGGGGGCACCTACTTCCGTTCTCAGGCGGAGGGTGGAAAGAGTGTTGCATTCAAGACAAACAGGCAAATGGTTTTACTCTTTGAGGGGTTTGGAGTAAGGCGGATGGAAAAATGTGGACGTTGTGGACTACAGGAAGTAGGGTTGGGGGCCAAGGAGCAGGCAAAGGCAAAGCATAAGGCCTCTGAGCATGTGCAGAACTTGCTCGGAGCTATGCACGGGCACACAAAGGGTGGTTTGCACTGGGAGGTGATGGATTGTGTCCCTGCTTGTCCCAGTCTCCCTGGGGAGCAAAGAAGCTGCCACGGTGCCAGCCCACACCAGCTGGGCCCGAGGTTTGGCAGCTGCTGCCGAGGGTCAAGATGGTCCCTCTCCTCAGCACATAAGCAGGTAAACATAAAAAAAAATGAGGCCATGGTCCTCAGGGAGGGTAGAGAGAGGGAGAGAGATCACCCCGCCATATGCAAACTTTTTTGGGCAGGGAAACCGCGCACAGTTCATCAGTGGATTCAGTATCTTAAATCCCACAAATACTCCTGCTCAGGAATCACTGCACTAAGCAAACATTGTGGGGTGCGATTTTCGAAAACGATGCATGGTATTCAGACTACTGCCGAACAACGTCCAGGAGCAGAGAGGAACGCAGCGCCTTCAACTGGAAAAAAAAACGTTCGCCTTTTGGAGAGTCGTACCCCCGCCCCACATACACACTTCTGTTCCTCTCTGTTCAAACTGGTGACATCAAGCCAAGCGGAAGAGGATAAGGTGCTTCAAATAGATACCGTGAGGGGCTAGGGGATGGCACAGCCTGATGAAGATTAGAACAAGTCGAAAGCTAGCTATTTTTTTTTAATTGTGGTGCAATTGAGTGTATCACCTGCTCTTGTTCTTGTATAAAAGAACACACAGATTTATTTCTTTTTTTTTCCCCCTGTATCATCTTCTGGGTCCCCTGACTCTCCTGGAAAAACAGATGAAGCCGAAGGTGGCAGAGAGGACAGCTTTTTCAAATCTGCTTGTCCCAAAGGTGGAGAAAAACCTTTCCCTTTTTATTTTGAGGTTCACTTACTGATAGCCCTGAGCCGGGGCTAGAGGGTTTGCTTTCAGCAAATGCCTTTCGTACAAGATGATCCCATAACTCTTTTGATATTATTTTGCATTTACCGATAGACATTCTTCCTTTCTTGTAGGAAGCAAACTAAGGCAAACAGGTTTGGTTCCTCATGGGGAAAGTCACATAACTGGAAAATTTTAGTTGAAAATGAGTTGTTGACCACTCATTAACCGTTTCCAAACTGTTAATGAAAACTGTTGTGTTAACTGCTAACAATCTTGGCCTCTCTGTAAGATCTCACATATAGTTGACAAACAATGAATTTTCCTTCTAAGTTACTCGGCTCCTTCACGGGCAGAACAAAAGAGGGAAATATCCTTTTCTGCTCTCAACCCTTGAGGTTGGCGTGAGTGTCAAGTTAAAAGAATTAAGAGTTAAAATAAATATTAGACAAAATCACAGAAGGGGCAGGAAAGACTCCAGAGGGGTTTTCCTTGCTCTGAGTAAAAGCGACTGGAAAAATAAACGGTAAATGCACATCCCTTCTCTTCCTAGCTTCGGGATGACTCGGAAAGGCTGGCTGGCTACTAGTTGGATCTCCTTGTGACCAGATGCCATAAGCCCATGTTTACATGCCCCAAACCATCTCAAGAAGCAGCATCTAACCCAGCTCCAAACCCAACAAGGAAAGAGAATGAAGATTTTCCCCTCCTACCTGTTGCCGACGGCTGCTCTCCTTGTCTGCTGCTGCTTTGCCCGTTGCCACTTGAGGGCATCAACAGGGATGCCGGGCGACCGAGGGAGGGGAGAGCAGGAACCACCTTCTTTTGTCCCCCCCCCCAAAGCCCAGATTCACAAAGACAAGAATCTACTGTACTTTACACCAAGGCAGACCGTCTAGCTTGGGGTGGGCAAAGCATGATGCTCCAGATGTGCTCACCCTCCCGGTCCACAGTAGCCCAAGCCATTCAGTCTACACTGCAGCATTTTAAATTTCTGGTAAAATTCTCTTTTTTGCTACACAGTAGAAGCACAGGTATCCACAGAGGATAATAGGTACAAGTTCCACTTGCCCTTTCCCATGGCCACTTAAAATCTCAGTAACTCACTCTGAGACATTTGTAGGAGAAACAACAACAACAACAACAACAACAACAACAACAACAACAACATTAATAATAATAATAATAATAATAATAATAATAATAATTGTGTCCTTTTTTTTTTTTTTAATTGTCAATATTTTTTGTTTTCTGTTAGATTACTTTTGTATATTTTATAATTGTATATGTAATTTATTTTGGGTTAACTTGATTGTTTGCACTTACCTGTCTTTTTTTTTTTTTTTTTTTTTTTTTTTTTTGATATGGTTTGGAAGGCCTGCCGTCCCAGCGAGGGGCCCCAGAATATTTCTGTGATTACGGGTAGGGGGAAATATGGCGTTGGCTCCGTCCCTGCTCGTGTTAGAAGAACTAGGGACAGATGTTTAAAGGCTGTTCCTTGTTCTGAGACGGAGACCAGCCTCCAGTATCGAGGTAGCCAGACCAGCCTACCTTCCACTCTACGCCTGGTGTTGTTGAATGCCAGGTCTGTATCCAATAAGGCCCAGGTAATTCAAGACCTTATTCTGGAGGAGGATACAGACCTGGCTTGCATAACCGAAACTTGGATCGGCGGAGAGGGGGGTCCCCCTCTAGCTCTCATCTGTCCGCCCGGTTATGCTGTCCAACACCAGGGCAGACTGGAGGGTCGGGGGGGGGGAGTAGCCATTGTCCATAAGTCCAGCTTGGAGGTCACTAGGCGCTCCTCGGTGATAAAGCCAGGTCTTGAGGCCCTCCACGTGTCTGTCGGGGCCAGGGACGGTATTGGGATCTTGCTGGGCTACCGTGCTCCCCGCGACCCAGCCACCTCCCTACCGGAGCTGGTGGACTTCGTCTCCGCGACACTGTTGGGTTCCCCGAACCTATTGGTGCTGGGGGATTTCAACGTGCGCGCGGGGGCGGAGACATCTGGTCCAGCTCTTGAGTTCTTGGAGACCATGGCCTTCTTGAACATGTCCCAACATGTCAACGGCCCCACTCACGTGGGGGGTCATACACTCGACCTGGTTTTTTCTACCAATGGGAGCGAGAGTGGTCCGATGGTGACTGACCTTGAGTCGGTACCCTTGTCATGGTCGGATCACCACCTAATAAAGTGTACCATTAAAATGGCTCTCCCCCCCTGCAGGGAGCAGGGATCTATTGTTATGGTCCGCCCTCGAAGGCTACTGGATCCTGTTGGATTCCAGGATGCCATGAGAGGTGTTACGGCTGACCTGGCTGGCGCTCCTGTCGAGGCTCTGGTGGATGGCTGGTTTGCTGCCGCGACTAGGGCTGCTGACATGATCGCACCTAAACGCCCTCTCCGGCGCAGAGACCGCCCGGCACCCTGGTTTAACCGGGACCTCCGGGCGAGGAAGCGGGTCAGGAGACGGCTAGAGCGCAGGTGGAGAGGGGCCCCGACGGATTTTAATAGGATAGCTGTCAGGGTCGCTACTAACCTTTATCTTGCTAAGGTAAAGGCTGCTAGTAGATCATACCTCGCTAACCGGATAAGCGAGGCGTCCAACCAGCAGGCGGAGTTATTCCGTATAGTACGCGACCTTTCCGGAGTTGGTCCGGGTGATGGGCCTCCCCCTAGTTTTTCGCCGGACCAATTTGCAGCATTTTTTAAATCAAAAGTGGAGGCCATCCGCCGGGACCTCTCTCCTTTTTTGAGTACAGTGAGTCGAGCTGAGATGTCCAGCGCTCCGTCTTGCCCGGTGATTTTGGACACCTTTCAGCCTGTTACGCCTGATACTGTCTCCAGGGCGCTTGATCGCTGTCGTGCCACCACCTCCTCTTTGGACCCTTGCCCGGCCTGGCTAATCAAAGCGGCCAGGCCGTTAACAACGGAGTGGGCCACGGCTATTATAAATGGGTCTCTCCTTGAGGGCAGATTTCCATCTGCCCTGAAGGACACACTCATTAGGCCCATTAGGAAGAAACCTAGTTTGGCGGCGGACGAAATTGGCAACTACAGGCCCGTCGCCAATGTTTCCTTCCTTAGCAAGGTAGTCGAGAGGGTGGTGGCCGATCAGCTTCAGGCGCTCTTGGAAGAAACAGATGCCCTGGATCCATTCCAGTCGGGCTTCAGGCCGCGCCACGGCACAGAAACGGCTTTGGTCGCCCTGTGTGATGACCTACTGAGGGAGGCCGACAGGGGTAAAGTGTCCCTGTTGGTCCTCCTCGACATCTCAGCGGCCTTTGATACCATTGACCACGGTATCCTCCTGGGGAGGCTCTCCGAGTTGGGAATAGGTGGCCTGGCATTGTCCTGGCTCCGTTCCTTCTTGGAGGACCGTCCCCAGAGAGTCCAGCTTGGGGAGAGGGTCTCGGCCCCGTGGAGCCTCAATTGTGGGGTTCCACAGGGGTCGATTATCTCCCCAATGCTATTTAACATCTATATGAGGCCGCTGGGTGGGGTCATCAGGGGGTGTGGAGCCTCGTGCCACCAGTATGCGGACGACACGCAGCTCTACATCTCCTTTTTGCCAACCGCAGGAGAAGCCGTCCTGTGCCTCCAGCGCTGCCTGGGGACTATACTGGAATGGATGCAGGAGAACGGGCTCAGGCTGAACCCGGACAAGACGGAAGTGCTGAGGGTGGGCCCCCCCACAGTCGGGGATTTGGGTAACTCCCTCTCTTTTGGGGGGGTGACTCTCCCTGCTAGGGATGGGGTACGCAGCTTGGGGATCCACCTGGACCCGGTGCTCTCCATGGAGTCACAGGTGGCATCGGTGGTCCGCACCGCCTTTTTTCACCTTAGGCGGATAGCCCAGCTGCGGCCCTACCTGGAAGTGGGGGCGCTCACCACCTTAGTACATGCGCTCGTAATCTCAAGATTAGACCACTGTAATGCGCTCTACGTGGGGCTTCCTTTGAGGCTGCTGCGGAAATTACAGGTGGTGCAGAATGCGGCGGCCAGATTACTTAGTGGAGTGAAAAAATTCCAACATATTTCGCCCACTCTGGCCGCATTGCATTGGCTGCCCATCAGGTTCCGCATCGACTTCAAAGTGCTAATGCTTACGTATAAAGCCCTAAACGGTTTAGGGCCTCGATACTTGGCGGAACGCCTACTCCCACCAAGTTCTACCCGGGTCACACGGGCGAGCCAGGAGGTGAGGCTGAGGAGCCTAACCCCGAGGGAGGCCCGGAAAGAGAAAACAAGAAATAGGGCCTTCTCGGCGGTGGCTCCTCGCCTGTGGAATAACTTACCTCCTGACATTCGCGGAGCTCCCTCGCTGGGCACTTTCAAGAATCTATTAAAGACCTGGATGTTTCGGCAGGCCTTCTCATAAAACTATTTTTTGATTTTCTTATCTCTTTACTGTTTTTTTTTCTTTTACCTGTTTTTGTATTGGTTGTTTATTTTTATTGTATTTTAACGTTGTTGTAAGCCGCCTAGAGTAGTCCTCGCGACTAGATAGGCGGGATATAAATAAAATAAATAAAAATAAATAAATAAATAAATAAAATAAATAATAATAATAATAATAATAATAATAATAATAATAATAATAATAATAATAATAATAATAATAATAATAATAATAATAATAATAATAATAATAATAATAATAATAATAATAATAAATATTTACATATGGTCGCTTGATATTACAGACTTCTGTATACTGTGTTGTTTTTTTACAGGACACATATTAGCAACCAACTGAAGAGATCAACAGCAACAAACAACTGCCACCAAACGATGAAAGAGAGGGGTAGAACACTCAGTAGAGAGGTGGAGATCTCTTTGCATTTCAAAAGCCGGAAGGAAGAATTAGCTAGTGCTGGATAGAAAAGCTTTCACCCCCAACTCTGAAAAGCCGCTCCTATTTATTATTATTATTAATTTATTTTATTTGTACCCTGCCTATCTGGTCTTGCGACCACTCTAGGCGGCGTCCAATACAATATAAAGCAACTAATAAAAATAACACAAGAATTTACAAGATAGGAAAATAGAGTGAAGAATAAATAAAGAAAATAAAAGGAAAGCTTGCTTTTGTTCCCTCCATGCAACCCAACCCTGGGTCAAAGGACAGGTCCTTTGTGGGGATGATGCTGATGGCAAGTGGGAAACCACAGATGCTTCTAGAGGGCGACAGACGAAGCGCTATCCAGCTGGAAGCAAAGAGCATCCTCCCTTTTCATGTATTTTTGGGTGCAGTGCTACCTCACCTCCACAGGGAGGCGCTTTAAGCAAGAAAATTAAACCATGGAGAGCACCAACACACACACACACACACACAATTAAAATATTTTATTTCCAGAAATGTATCTCAGCAGAGACCTTACAAACGTCATGTTTCTCCTTGGCGTCTGAAATTTGCTGCCTGCTCCCAAATTCGGAGCCCGAATTGTGGTTTGGAATGGTCAAAATTTACATCTTTCTCTTTAAAATTTATAAACACACCAAGGGCTTATATTGGGCCTGGATGATTTTCATTATGATGATGTATAAATTGACAAGCGCTGTACCTGGGAAGAGCCAGCGTGAAGTCACCACGAGGGTATTAACACTGGACTGAAGAAGGTTGGGTTTTAACCCTGCTTCCCCACAAAAATTCTGGGCGATTATTGGCCAGTCCATACCTTCTCTTTCCCAGAGAAATTAATTTAAGTTAAAATGGCATGAAGCCCACCAGTTTTGCTTTAATTTTTTTTTCAGTGTGTGTGGGGAATAACGAGGATATAAAGCTGAATAATACTTTCATGGGCTGACTGGATAGCTCCGTGACTTAGGTCTCTTGATGTGGAGCCAGACGTTGGGTGTTCGATTCCCCCCATTGGGCCTCCTTGGCAGGGGCTGGACTGGATGATCCTGGGGGGTCCCTTCCAGCTCTGCCGTTCTGAATTCTACCTGGATAAGTAGGTTCGCTATCTCTACCTCTAACAGGTGAGGATCTTTGCCTCGTCTCAAAGGAGACAGATCGTCCATTTTCCGGGTTCTGCTGGTGTGGTCTTCTAACTGAATCTGGGTCAGGCGATGCTTTTATAGGGCCATCAAAATGTCATAAGAGATTAGAGTTTTTGAGTCACCCGGGATGACTTATTGGGTTGAGAATTACAAAGTTGGCAAAGGAGGGAAGAACTAGAAAAAACCTCAAAACTTTCCTGAATGCTGAAGGAGCTATAGTTTCCGGGTCTATTGCCTAGTAATGTGTTCAGATTTAGCTTAGGGACTGATGCATGTGTGTTTTCGTATGGGCTTCTAGGACCTACCTGGGATGGACCCTGGATTCTGACCTTTGCCAGGCTTGTCCTGCACTTTCGCAATTCCTCGGTAGCCTGGACCATTTCATAATGCACAGACCCCAGGCCTTTGCGGCAGCGCCTGGTCACCTCCAGAGATGCCTCGTGTATTTGAGGGGAGCAGGGTGGAGTGGGAGGGAGTGAATTCATTTCTGACTCCTAAGACAGCCCCCCCTCCATTTTTTTTTGGGGGGGAAGCAACTGGTTAGATGAGAACCCCGTAATCTGCCTGCGTGCCTCTTTAGTTCCTTTATTGTTAGTTCCTTTGTTGGCTCAGCAATGTGGCATCTGATTGAATCCAGATGGGACTCCAGTTCCTTTGACCTGATGTCATGCATGCTCACCGAACAACACTCACGCACACACACACACAAAAGCGCACACACGCAAGAGGTAGTCACCTCCGGACTGTTATTTCCCCAGCTCTTAAGTGGCAGCAGCTGCGATAAGGATGTCAGAAGGGCTAAAATTAACCCCAGGAGGGGTTTTCTAAAAAAAATAATCTCCGGCCAGTGTCTGGAAGAGATCAGAGAGGTATTCCAGACACTCGCAGAGGGGCAGACGGCTCTGTGTGTGTGTGTGAGAGAGAGAGAGAGAGATTCAAGGCAGTTTGGGGGGGGGGGCCAAGAGAAACTGTGATCTGGAGGCAGCAGGACTACAGGAAGGGAGAGGAAAAGCAGGGGAGGGTGGGGGTGCTTTAAATAGGCCCAGGAATGAAACGAGAGTCCAAGGGTTGGTCCGTGGCAAGCCTAGGGACGGGTGAGCTGAATCAACCAGACAGACTGTCGGGGGCTGTTCAAGGAGCCCCACAGCTCCGTCCCATTCAAAAGGAAACAGGCCCGCTTTTTCCAGAGCTTGGAAAAAATCAGTTTTGTTTTGTTTTTTGCACTCCCATCTTCCAGCATTCTCCTAACTAGGCTGGGAGTTGTTGTCTTGAAAAACTAACCTTTTGAAGCCCTGCTTTTTACAGGCGGTCCTCATATCCCAACGCTCCTGCTTGCTCTCAGCAATGCGATTGTTTGTTTGTTTTCCCTCAAAGGCATGCATGGCTATTCCAACCTCCAGTTTTGTTGCTCCTGCCCGAAAAGGTTCAGTCCTGCTTCGTGTGGGCTGTGCAGTACTTTGGACAAAGGGCTTCACAGACATGACCTCTGTCTTCCTTCCAAAAGCCCTCCAAGGTAGCCCTGTTTGATTTCCTTGATGATAAGGCATTGCGGGGAGTGATGAGGCCACGAGGACACAGTGTGGCTACTCAGGAAGGGAATGGCAGGGAGGAGGGCTGGATCTAGGGTTAAAAACCATGAGCTTTTTCTCCCTCCCTCCCTCCCTCCCTGCGTTCCTGTCTGCCCTGAGTTCCCTTTCCCCAAACATCTCCATTGCTCAACTCTGAGGAACCGAGAGATGCTCCTCTTTTTTTCCGTCTCACACTTCCGGCATCAGAACTGGCTGGTGCCGTCGCCATGGTGACACTCCTGATGGAGCTGGAAATCGTGGGCAGAAAAGATGAGTACTTTAACCTACGCTGGGTGCCACCCGGCTTGTGTGAGTCGTCTGTGCATGTATGTGTGTGTGTGCGAGCATGAAAACTTTCCCTCGTGTTCCACAACTCTCCGCAACAGAGCTATAAGCTCAGGCGAAAATCACCCAGTAGGTGCCTAAGGCGAAAAAAACAGGAACAGGGCCACCCAAAGGGTGGAGAGACCCCGTTGTGCCCGTAGATCAGAGATTCCCAACCTGGGGTATGCAAACCCCCAGAGGTATGAATGAGCCAGGCCCAGGACACGGAGAGGCTCAAGCACAAAAATAAACAAATACATTGAGTCATGGCATACGTCAACAGCTCTCTGAAGCTGGAGGCATTCAAGAGGAAATTGGACCACCTTCTGTCAGATCTGCTTTGATTTGGATTCTTGCACTGAGCAGACTTGATGGCCTTAAGAGGCCCCTTCCAACGCCATGATTCTAGGATTCTATAAGATACAAGTTGAAAGTTGCAAAATTAATTGAACCTTACGAGTGGCGGATTGGGTTTCTTTCATTATTTAACCTAGAAAAAAGTCCCGTCCCCTTGCTTGGTTATTTTGGCGAATGATGGGGAAGCCCTTCTCTAAACAAATGTATTGTGAACACGCAACTACGGCATGCGTGCTTGGTGGTGCCGTCCCCACAGCTTTCCTCCGCTTTGCCAATGCTGGAGGTCTGCCACGCTGGTACATACCGGTGTCTGTAGAAGCGGGCATCTCAGTCAGTCCTGTGAGCCGTGCTCAGTGAGTGAGTCCTTCCGAGTTTTCTGCAATGTATTTCCTTGAATTCATCATACCTTCTGAGTTATGAGCATACGTATGCATGGTCTGTTCTTTGCTCTTCCATTGCTTTTTAACCCCATGATTGGCCTATTTATTTACAGTCACAACACAGAAATTTGAAATAATAGCAACCACATACTAATTGCAAACATTTTGCTAATCTGACAGGTACAGTTTCTGGAAGTAGGTTGGTCCAGGGATAGGCAAGTGAAAATTGGTTGGTAACCAGCACAGTCCATGACTCAAGCAAGTGAGCCCATCTAGAAACTATGGTGGAAGACCACACCCAGGGAAAGAAATTCAGGCCCAAACAGATACACCCTAGGCAAGGCCTCCTCGACTTTCTAAAGATCCTTCTGACACTTACGATTCTCAAATCTGAACACAAGTCTTTCTCCCAGACTGATACACTTGAATTTCTACTCTGCTAATCCTAAAGGCTGGGGGAAAGGTTCTGTTTCAACTTCTTCCTTCCTTCCTTCCTGTCAGAGCATTGCAGAATTCAAAATCCCCAACACACATGAAATATTATCTTACCCTCCACCATATTCTAAATTTTAACCCTGGAGGAGGAATTCTCAAGAAACCTGAGCAAAGTCAGCGGAGACAGCGTGAGGAAAACAGACCAGCCGGCAAACCTTAAAACACTAAAGCAAAGCACGATTCTACAAAACTTTTCCTGAGCTATTGAGCAGAAAGGGAATAAACTAATAGCTGTAAGCTGGTTCCCTCTCTCCTTGCTTCCATCAAGCCCTTGAAATAGCCTCATAAATTCAGCCAGGGTTTATGTTTAAAAGGATAATGCTTGATGCAGACAGATAGCACAGAAAGAGAGAGAGAGAGAGACCAGCAAATTGTCATGGTGTGGAGATCATGTCATCTTTTAGGGTGAGGGGGCAGGGAGTGGGGTTCATGTATCCACTCCCAAATTCCCTTAAAATCAAGCAATAGCTGGGGTCTCTCTCATCCCACCCCCTTCCTTGTGCTCAGGTTTCCAGGTACTCATGTTGATCCCAATTAGACGCATGCTTTATTTGAGAAAGACCCTCCCTGCCCCCCCCCCGCCCCTGCCCTGGCTTGGTCAGTGCAGATGCCAGCCTGTGTGTGCCAGCCAACGTCAGCAGATCAAAACTCCAGTCTGCTGCCTCTGGGAGGAGGAGGCGCTCTGGCGCACCCCTGCGTGATGGACTGATCCGACCTTGATCCTTTCTAACAAAGTACGTGGGTCTCTATACCAGCTGCCATTGGACCGTTCGTTCCCCGGGGCTCATGCAGAGAGGCAACAGAAGGAATCGCCAGTTGCATTTCTGGGAGAGCTCATGTCCTGTGCTAAGCCCCTTTTCTCCCTTCAGGACACACAGGCAATTAGAGAACAGAGTACTACCAGTCTCTTTAGTTGGGAGGGAGCAATGGCTACCCTCCATGCTTCTGGACTTCATCCTCCACAGTTCCTCACTTCCGGCTCTGCGCGGTCTGCTGTGAACATCTACAGAAATTTCTCAACTTGAGTCAATTCACTTCCAAACGTTACACTGTTTGCATTGTACCGGTGTAACGACACAAGAGGATTTTGGCCAGTCGCCCTGGCTCAGTGAGAAAGGAATTCAAAATGCACCGATTCTAGGCAAACTATCCAACTCTTAGGTACGAGACTCGGTGGATATTGATCCCGTGGACAGGGGTGTCCTTCTGTACTGTTCACTCTGCAATGCTCAGCTAACGCTGGCTACTTAGCACTGCCGACGGACGGCAGTTTAGGGCTGGCACACCTCCAGCTGATTTATCTGGGCACCGGCGGCCAGGATTCTTTGACAAATCTCTCCTTGAGTCCAATATATAACATGAATAAATCGTACAAATAAACAGCAGAGAACCGGCTGCCCATTCCTGGCCCCCATAAGCTGCTGCCCAGGGCAGATGCTTCACTCTGTTCAACAGCAGGGCCGGGTCTGGGAAGAAGATGCCCTTAGTGATGGAGACGTCTGGCCGAAAAGGCCCCTGTGCTTTGTTTCATCTGCTCCTCGCAAATCCTGTTCTCTTTCGGGCAGGTGACTGTTCCCTTTTTTTAAAAACCCATTGTAATATTTTAGCTGAGCCAGGATCGCTTTGGGGGGGGGGGAACGAAGGAGGCGGGAAGGAGGAAGGGGCCCTCCAGCCCAGCCTCTCCCTCTATCGGGGTGGAAGGATTGGGGGGGGGATGGGAGCCGTGCCTTACGTTCCTGGGGATGGAATTTGGAAAGCAGAACCTCTTTCCTGCCTGCACAGGGAGGAACATCTGGTTTTCATAAGGAGCTCTCTGTGCTAAGCCGGCTGTTGGCGCTTGGAGAGAAAAGACAGACAAGGAGAGAGAGAGGGGGGGGGATATGGGGGTGGAGGTGGGATTTATCCAGATAGCCAGGCAACCCCTCCACTTTCTGGGCTGAATGATAAATGGACTCAACAGTTGAGTAGCTGCTCTTCTTTCACAGGGCCATTCGGGAGCTGCTCGGTTTGGGCTAAAAGTCTAGAAACTGGAGTTTTAGAAGGACTAGCCGTGTTCGTCTGTGCAAAGCAGTTCGTTTGTCCGTCTTTAAGGGGGCCCCATGTTTTGGTCTTGCTTTGGTTTCTTTGACCCTTTGCCTAAGGTAGAAACGGGAGGGGGAGCACAAATATCAGACCTTTTGGTTTTGCTTTGGAGGAGAAGGCTTGAGCGTTGCCCAGCTCTAGAATCCAGGAGGAGGGAGCCCTGAGCACGTGCAGAGTTCCTCATCGTGAGGAACAGCCCATTAAAGGTCTTACAGGAAAAGTTCCAGGAGACGCAAGATGACCTTGGAGTGGGATTTAGGCCCACCCCGGCCTTCTCATGAAAAGGTCTCTCCCACATGATTATTTTTAAGCTTGCAAATTTTTTTTTCCAGAGTGGGTCTTAAGGTTCACAGTGTCAACCTTCAACCTGTATTTGCACAGCCTGGATCAATTACACGCTTGCAAGACAACTCCCAGAAAATGGCCACTGTTACCATGTCTTTGTTCAAGATAAAAAGAAAAGTTAAAGGCAAGTTATGCTTATTTCTCCTTGAAGAAAATTCAGAGGCTTATGCTCTCTCGCTCTCTCTCCTTCCCTGTCTTTCCATGCCCTCTATTACAACTCTTTTATCTGCCGGTCCTGGAGAAAAGAACACAAACCTTCTTTTTAGTTTTGTGCAAACCAAGACTACAGAGATGCTTGCCTTTACATATCCTTCTCATCATTGCCTAAGGTTAAACAGGCTTTGCAGGTTTCTAAAACAAAACAAAAAACCTTACAATGATGGCACCCGCAGGATCAGTGAAAATTTGTCCTCTATTTTTTTCCCTCCTCTCTCCAGTCTTTTTCAGCTCCGTAAAAAGAATCATAGTCTGGCTCAACAGACAATAATAGGTGCATCTCGAGGTCTCAGAGAAAACCGAAAGGACAAAGCATTTAAGCTGTCTATGCTTTATTTCTGGATCCCTGCCACTGTGCTTCAACTAGAGAGTCCGTTCATACTTGGCTGCTTTGGGATTTGGCTAGTACTGGCTTTAATTAACACATAAAATGAGAACGGCAGACTTTTGCAACCCTGAAACACAAAGCAGAGGTCGGGCGCTAGGGACCACAGAGACTCGGTCTACCTCCTCAAGTGAAGACATGAGCCAAACTGCCTCCTCAGGAGCAAAGGAACCAAGAAACAAAATTCACGCTTGTTGTGACAAGAGTTTCTGACTGTGGGCAGAGCTTGGGAAAGCTTTTTTTTTAAAAAAAAAAACTGTCCAAAATTATAAACAAACTAACAAAAAAACAAAAACACCCCAAACAAAAAAACAAACACGGAATTTTATTTACACACAGAGAAAATGGATATCCATATAGAAATACAACACTGGCAGCATGGATTTAGACTCCAAAGCTTTTATACCAAAAACTTGGACTCCTGAGAAGTTAAAACTGTACAAAACCCATAATAAATACTTTCTTTTAAAAATGGACTGGGTTAGAAAGAAGACGGGTGGGGCGAGGAGATGGAAGGGAGCAAGAGGCAGAGAGAGAGAAAAAGAGACAGAGAGACTCAGCAATTTTTCGTGCAGCTGGGGGAAACACGGGGCACGGCAGCCAGCATCCCAAACTCTGTTCCAAGCAAGATTTTGCTTTTTTTTTATTTTCCAGAGTGGTTTTTCGTTTTCTTCCATTTTAGCCTTGAAGCGAGAGAAATCCCAGTTTGAAGCCAAACTGGATGACGGGAACTGGGGAGGAGAAACGAGGGGGCGCATTTAAGGCGGACACTTCAGCCACAAAAGAGAGGGGTACAGCACAGAGACCGGGGGGGGGAGACGACGGGACCTCACACGGTCGTCATGACTTTGAGGGAGCCCGAACGGAAGCGCATGATTTTCTTCTTCAGGGCGTGCGAGGCCTTGATTTTCACAAAGACCTTGGGCTGCCCGCCGACCGCCTTGCCTGGCCCGGAGGCCGACACGAGCTGCGGGGAGAGTTGCTGGGGCCACACCAGGCCCCCGCTCTCGTCCGTGTCGCTGGAGGCCCCGCTGCTGTAGGCAGGCGGAGAGTCACCGTCGCTGAGGCTGGATTCGCTCTCGCCGTAGGCCAGCCCTTCCTCCAGGCGGCACATGGGGGCTTGGCGGGCCTGTTCGGCCGAGCACTCGGAGTCACTGCCAGGATAGGTGTACCCCACGGGGCTGGCCCCCTGGGGGCTCCGGCGTGGCTCGGCCACGCTCCCCGGGGAGGGCTCCTCCTGGCAGATCTCGGCCGTGGAGCGCCACTTGCGGTAGCCGCTGCCCGCGTGGCCGTGGGGCCGCCTCGGCCGGGAGGGCTTCAGGGCCGCTTCCTCCCTTTCCGCCGTCCCGTATTTGGCCCCGGGTTTGTTGAGGAGGCTGTTCTCCGACTGAGAGCGAGCCGCCTTCCTGGACCGGGGTGAGCTTTTCCTCCCCGACCCCTTCCGGCCTGCCGCCTCGCCACCATCTTCGGTGAAGCGGCATTTTTTGGTGGCTGCCGAAACCCGCGGTGGCCGCTGTTCCCTCAGGAGGAGAGGGGTCCGTTCCGGGGATAGTTCCACTGAGCGGCCCTTGGCGAGAGGAGGGGGCTTCTTCTTGCCGGGCCGGTGAGCCTGCTGGGCCCGGGGCAGATGCTGAGCTGGGATGTACTGGGCCTTGACCAGTAGACAAGTCCCCTCCTCGGCCTCATAAGGAACCGTCTCCTGGCCGTTCCCTTGGGAGGGCTCCTCCTCTCTGTCCAGGAGAGGGGATGATGGGTACACTGCTTCGTACTGGTCCACCGAAGGGGGCCTCCGAGCCGCCAGGGCCTGAAGCTTGGGGGGCTTCTTGAAACCCGAAGGGGGAGGGCTGCTGTCCTCAGCCGCGATGGCTTTCGCCGCCAGGGTCCTCTCTGCTGCCGCATCCCAGGAGGACCAGATCCGTCCGGCCGCCGCAGAGGCGCCACCCTCGTGGCCGCAGGGCGAAGGGGTGCTGCTTCCTCTTTCCATGGACGGCGGGTGCTTGCGGTCCCCCGGAGGGGGGAGCAGCTCCGAGGGCCTCTTGCAGAGGCTGTTCTGCCGGCCGACCGCCCCACCGGCTTTGGAAGAAGGGGCCTCCGAGCCCAAGCTAGTCCGGGGTTTGCTGCCCCTCAGGAGCTGGCTGCGCCGGCGGATGAGGCGCGAGATGTAGTTCTCCACCTTGTGGCAGTGCGAGGCTGCCTCCGAGTAGAACTGGAACTCGTCTCCGTAGGCCTCCAGGCCGCCCTCCGGGTCGGCGGGGTAGGCCAACGCCGGAGACGGGTCGGAGGAGAAAGCGGGGTCTTCGTACAGGTGGCTCCGGATCAAGGGGTTCTGCAGGGCCACGGCGTGGAGGGGGCTGGGGTAGAGGAAAGGGTCCGGCGGGTAACGCGTGGACAACGGCTCAGCGGAGTAGTCCTGGGAGCTGCTGGAGTAAGGGGCGGAGAAGGAGCGGGGGACGGTGCTCCGACGGGCGCCGTCTTTGCCGCTGTTGGTCACCTCGCCTGCAACAGGAGAACCCCAGGAAGAAGCGGAGAGGGAGAGGGAGAGAAAGAATCATCAGGCAAGAGGTCCCAGTCATCATCCAGGCCCGACAGGACTCTAAGCACCCAGGAGTGGAGAGAAAAGTGTGTGTGTGTGTGGGGGGGTGTTGGAGGAGGGGTAGCCAAAGTACCGGCTGCAGCTTTTGGAGAGCAGTCGGCTTCCACCTTGGGCTACCTGGGACCAAGTCTATCGAGGCTGGAAGAAGGATCCCACCTGGTGGAATCACCAGACCCTCCACCGACAGAGTCCGGCCCCCCGAGAGGAAGTTTCCTGTAAGGCATCTCCCTTACTTCTCTCCAAGTGGGCAGTTTTGCTTAAACGAGAGAAGGACAGCAAAGAAGACCTCTACCCAAGGAAGAGATCAGCAGATCCGAGGGTGCCCGTGATCATCCGCAGTGCAGCAACCCATGTAGCCCCCCTCCCTTGTCACACGAAGGCCACTTAGGCTTCCACGTGGATCGCCTCCCTGACACATCTGATTCCTTCCCCCTCCCACTTACTCACCTACAGACTTGGGACGCTCACTGGCAAAGCCCAGGCGAGACTCGGGGCGGCCGATCCGGGAGTAGGAGCCCGAGGCCGACGGGAAGCTGCACATCGAGTCCCCAAACCCGGACGCTGGGGAATCAGAGGCCACCACCGACTGAGGCCCTTCGTAGAAACCTAAAGGGGAGAAGGGGCACCTGAGGTTACTCTTTGAATTTTGCCCACCCTCCATCGCCCGGCTTGGCAAAGAGGTTTCCCACCTCTGCTTCCCACCTTTTGGGGGGAAACCCACGTTTTCTGCATGAAAGTTCCCGGAACACACACAAACCCTGCCAGCATGGGGGATTTGGGGAATTGTAGTGATCTAGGTCTTTAGATGTGGAAGCAGAGATTGAGAATTCAATTCCTCCCAGTGCACCCCAGAAGAGCCATCCTGGGTGGCCTTGGGCAAGCTGCATGGGGGCAAAAGTGCACCTGGAAGAAGGAAATGGCAAAACATCTCTGGGGACCTCTCTACCCAGAAAAATCCTGAAGAGGGTCTCCATAACTCAACATGGACTCAATGACACACAATTATTATTGTTTGTTTGTTTTTAAGCTCCCATTGATGATACCTAGCTTTCCAGAGGAAGAAGGAGCAGGCCAGAGGGTAGAATCAAATATTATGCTGAGCAGAAACAACTGAGAAAGCATGTACAGTGGTGCCTCGCTTAGCAATGTTAATTTGTTCCAAAAAATTCGCTGCTAAGCTATTTCATCGCTAAGCGAAATGCGGTTTCCCATTGAAATGCATTGAAAACCGGATGATCCGTTCCAATAGGAACAAATTGCCGTCCTTAAGCGAAAATCGCCATAGGAAACATCACTAAGCGAAAGGCGGTTCCTCAATTGAAATGCATTGAAACCTATTCAATGCATCTCAAGGGGGGGGGGGAAATACAACAACAAATTAAAAAAGAGTCAGAACAAAGTCACATTTGGTTAACAAAGGGTTTATTAAGTGCACTTTATGATTTCAAATAATTTAAGCAGTAAACTTTAACTTTATAAATAACAGAAAAACATGTAAAAAACAGCAAACATGAGGCTGTTTAAACCATTGTTAAGCGAAACAGGGGACCCAAAATTTAATCGCTATGTGAAGCATGGTCCCAACCATCACTAAGTGAAAATCGACCATAGGGACCATCGCTAAATGAAGCGCAAAAACGCTCCAAAAAAGTCATCGCTAAGCGATTTCGTCGCTAAGCGGGGTGCCCGTTAAGCGAGGCACCACTGTATTTTGGACAACACATCAACCAGCCTCACCAACGCCTAGTTTGGTTCCCTTCTGCTTACCTGAACTGGGCCAGCTATCAGTCTCAGCCACCTCCCCGCAGGTCTTTTCTGGGTACAATCGCAGTAACCCCAGCTGCTGTTCCAGTTCCCACATCATGCCAGGAAGGGCATCCTAGAAAGCCAAAGAATAAACATCTTGAAATGTGATGAATTTCTGCCGCTTTCGCTCACCTGAGCATGAATGCAGCCTGCAGGAAGGCCTGACCCACGGAGGGGAACCCTTGCCTCCAGATGGGGGTCAGAAGTCCAGCCAGCCACTGCCTCGCCCTCTGAACCCTGGGCGCCAGGAGGGGTGGCGGTGGGGCAGGATGGACCAGGAGGGGAAGGAAAAGGAGGACAGGGCAAGGCGGCCTCTGACCTCCAGACAGATGGGGGTGTTATGGGGAACCAATGGAGGAGTAAGAGTCATGCTCCATTCTGGAAACCAAAGGGCCAAATTTTCAGTCCACCAAAGGAAAGTGAATTAAAAAGGAGAGGGGACAGAGAGATGCTTGGAGACCGGTCCCCCTCAGAGGTGGACGTCTTTTCTGGTCGCTAACCGCCTCCACAAGCCAACATCAAGGGAGGCAAAAAGAGATTGTGCGGAAAGGGGCCGCAGCCTTTCATAAAACAAAACCAAGTTGCTGTGGACGGACTGTATTTCAAAATTGTGTCCCCTCACACGGGTCTGTTATGGGGCCCTTGCTTTAGCCAGATCAAGCAAAGACAAAGAAGTTGCCCCAAGGTCTTCTTCACACCTTGTGACGCACATACCTGTTGTGGGTCTCTGCTCTCTGTGTGTGTGTGTGTGTGTGTTGGGGAAATTCAGCGTAACCTATGGCATTTGCATGATTAGCGCAGCCTGTCTGAACGCGGGGCAAATTAGCTGAGACATCAAGGCGAGGGTGACGCAGCTATGGTAAGCCCAAAGGTTAATTTTAGACCTGCATGCATTTAAATGAATTAGCACAAATGGAAAGCAGAAAGGCAGTCATTACCCAGTTTCTAGTGAATATTGATGAAATTGGTCAGAGGAGGTTTCTCAGCAGGAAGAGAGGATGGCACGAAACGCTCCTCACGGTTCATCTCTCTTTCCCTGATCAGCAGGCTTGGCACAGACGCCGTGAATTTAAGAAGACCCAGCCTGGCTGTCTCATAATATCTCTTGAGATCATTCATGGCACTTTGGCCCAGAAAGGGTTACCTTTTTTAAAAGAAATTTGAATAGGCCCAACAACACAATTTTAAGCACAGAAAGAAGATGAGGAGGTGTCAGGTCCCTGGGTTCTTCACAGTGCATTGACTCGGGTTTATTGACCCATTATTTGGTATGTTTATATGCCATCTTTCTTTCCATCATCTCAAGTTCCACCTTCTCATCTCCACAACCCTCTCTGACGCTCCATTTTGGGCCTCAGATTCCATTCTTATTCTAAATTTTAATGCTTTCCCCGCCGGGCTCCTGCGGGTGGATTTTGGAATTCTCGTTGAAGAAAACAGAAACAGAACCTGAGGTCCCGAAGTCCGCTCATCCCTGTCTTAATTCATGTCTTGAAAATGCAAGGGTCAAATGGTATTGCTTTCCTTGGAGCAGAAGAGGTGGTTTTTACATACGGGCCGCCCAAATTCTGCCCACAAAAAGCTGAATCTCATTGGGGATTAAGTGAAGGAAATGTCCGTATATCTATGGTATGGCGTCTGTGGCCTGGAAACCTCAGGCGGCGATTGACCAAGGTGATGTCATGGCTCGAAACGGTTCCCATCGCAAACACCCCCAAGTGCTGGCAAAGGAAGGTCCTGGCGTGGCTGAAGTCTAAATATCTGTGAGGGAAGGCAAAATCGTTGCCATATCTCTCAAAGACTAAGCTGTTTTATGGGACGTGAGCTTTCGTGGGCTATGGATCATTCGTTAAGATGCACTAAGCAGTCTAGAAAAACATTTGGCAGATAAGATTTCGTAGTCTTTAAAAGCGCCACAATACTCTTAAAGTGTGATCAGACCTCTGGAAAGGCAAAGGCATCTTTGCATCAAAAAGGGTTGCTTTTCAGGGAGCGAACTCCCTTTAAAGCGCTCCCCCCAAATGTAGCAGCCTTACGGCTGAACCAAAAAGTGCCCGCTTAGGGAAAGGTGGAGGTTGGGTGGAGCGCAGTTTCCCCTGCATCGTGGGATCCCTGGGAAGCAGATCACACCGGACCGCTCCACCAGTGGTCCAAAGCCTGAACTGTCTCCCCATGTGATCACACTCTTGTATTTGTTGCAAAACAGCTATACCTCTGGATGAGCCGGGGATGAGAAAGTGAAGGTCAGTGAAAAGACTCAGGATTGGAAGATGAGTTAAAAAAGGGGAAGATATAAAGGAACATAAGCTTTTCAAAGCTTCCTCCTGCAGCTGAGGTTTAAAGGGGAAGGGAAGCCTGGTCACACAAAGACGGTTTAAATGTGGGGAACAGGGTGTGTGTGCCATGCCTGTGTGCACGAGCCGTTGTCATTTATCAAACTGGTTGCCACTGACAGGACACAGTTGTGCCTTCTTTCCCCCGCTGGGAATTCTTCAGGCCCAGCTGCAAGATTAGTGAATAAAAGCGAGCGCTGGGTATTGCAACCGACATGAAATTGTGTGTGTGTGTGTGTGTGTAATAAGATGCAATGTCCTGGCTAGAAGATTCGGGCATATGACTTTGAATGAGGTTATATGAGAGATTCAAAGCAAGACACCCACCCTCCCCAAATATTTTCAATTAACCTGCAAAACATGGGAACGCAAAAGGCATGAAAAAGCTCTTGCACCACCATCTCCAAACCATCAGATTAGGGACCAATTCATCTGGTAAGTGGGAACATTAATTATGAAACATATTGAATCTTCAGCTTTTAGGGTTTATTAAAACTTACTTCTCTTTAAAAAAAAAAAAAGCAAAATGACGTTCAAAGGCAAACAAACCAGAAGAAGAGAAAGATACAAAGGTAGGACAATCCAAGCAGTAGATGTCTGACATTCCCCAAAGCCTAGGGATGAAAAGACTTGCTTCTTTCATCTTTGCACCTTTGTGAAGATGAAGAACTGCAACAGTATCCTGACGAGGGAGGACAGTAAGATATGCCTTTAGCGCTACTGCAAAAAAGTTCTTATTGGCACCTATTCTATAAATTGTGCAACAAGGCAACAGCTGCGGCATTATTTCACAGAGTTTCTGGTGTCAGAAGCATGAGATGGATTGGTCAAGTCTTTTTGAACAATCACCCAGTCCTTCAGCGCTTGCTGTGCATCCGCTAAGGATGCCAGTTCTGTACAGAAACATTTTGCACAAACGGTTGCTTGCCTTTCTCATTCTCCCACTGGAGCTGTATCTCGGGGCTTGAACCTTTCTTGCTGAGACATCTTGTTGTATGGACACAATCTAAAATCAACCAGAACAGCACATTTGGAAAGGATTTGCATTCCTGCCAAAGACACGTAGATGGAGAGGCAATCCAGCATTAGCCAAACAGAACCTCCCCAAATGCCAACAGAAGGGAATAGTTGAGCTTTTTAAAGTTATTCTGTCACCATCAGTCCAACATCTCTTTTGAGCCACCCGTCTAAATCATATTCAGTGCCAACACGAGCCTCTTTCAGCCATAGCAGAAAACAATGACTTTGGTTCCAGTCTCCCCAAAGGAAGCGCCAGAAGCGCCTTCGGAAGCCAATCCGCCTCTGATTTTGCTCACTTTGTTCCCCATAGCAAATGGATTTGTGTCCATTTAAATTTTATTTTTGTTCTGATCTGCTCTCGCCTAGGCGCGGCGGCTCGTCTTATGCCTCTAAATTTCTAATCCCTCCTAGAATCCTGTTAAGCTCAAAGTGATCGGCTGGGTAAGACGCGGCGATACCTACAAACATTTAAAATCCATGCAAATCAGCTTTGTAGAAGCCAATTGCAGGCTGAATTTTGCAGGAGCCTAGTTATATTTGTATGTGTTCCCAAATCACAGCCAATGCTTAGATCTGTTTTGGCTAATTCTCATGAATTTTCAAAGATGCCATGTGTTCGCCCTAACAGTAGGTATGAAACTTTTCAACACCCTTAATTTTTCATCTTGTCTAGGGGACTGGGCTCAATGATAATGGGTCTCTTCCAGCTCTGCAGTTCCAAGATGAGGATGAGGATGAATGTGCAAGGAGCTGGGCCAGGCTACAATAGCATAGAATTTTTATTTAACTGGTGGCAAAACTCAGCGGTTTAATCTGTTATTTTTTTTTCAAAATCCAGCAGTTAAATCTGTTATTTCTTTATTTCTTTTTGTCCATGAATAAATGTATAGGGCTTTTTATTTGAAAAAGCATCTCAGAGTTCTTTACAATAAAAAAAAACAGCTACAATGAAACCAATATAACAAACAAACAGAGAAAAAAAAGAGACCTCAGATGCTAAAAATAAGAAAACAATCAACACATAATTGATACAATGCATCCATTAAAAGCAATTTGCAACAAATTGACAAAATTGGCAGTTCAGAAAATGTCTGGGCTCTCTAAAGATAGATAGATAGATAGATAGATAGATAGATAGATAGATAGATAGATAGATAGATAGATAGATAGATAGATAGATAGATAGATAGATAGATAGATAGATAGATAGATAGATAGATAGATAGATAGATAGATAGATAGATAGATAGATAGATAGATAGATAGATAGATAGGAGCAAGCCGTTTCATCTTGGATGTAGGTGGGATCAAATTTAGATACTGAAATTAACATGAACTGAGGGATATGGAGTTTGATTTAAAGTGATCACAGGTGCTGCATTTCCTGATTGCACATCTGAATGGAGGGTGTGCAGAATACCAGCCCCCCCTCTTTCTTTGAGCCTTTGCCAGCCTGTCAAATTTAAATCTAACCTAGTTTCCACCGGGCACCATGGCTGAGATTATTCGCTGCAGCTATTCTAATCAGCCAGAAGGCTCTCAAGAGAATGGAGCACATCAAAGCCAGGGTCTCCAGGGGCGGTGGGGAGGGGGGGGAATCCTATTTACCCTACTGCGATTTTATTCCTTTTGGGAAGCCAAGGTGGATGTCTGATCAGGTTCTTCCAGCACCCCTTGTCAAAAACAGGTCAATGCTAACCCTTGCCTGCCCTGCCTCTTTGCTGCAACCAAGGCAGAGAGGTCTGATCCAAACCATGCTGCTTTCGTGATGTGCCACGGCCACTGTTCAGCGATAAACACCCTGAGATGCTCCAGTACTTTTGGGGTAGCCAAATCAAAGAGATGTTATGTTATTTCTGCAGCCGCCAATCAGTACAGCTATTCCTCTGGCCACCTTAGAAAAAGCCCCGATTTACTGTTCTGTGAAGTCTGGCCAAGTTTTCTCTGAGGCTGACATAATGCTAAAACAGGAAGCACAGCTGATTTTTCTCCCTGAGGTTAAGCCCAGCTACCTTATTCTTGTCTCCATCATCCAGGTGGCAGGTGTTCACACCAGTAAGGCCAACTATGGTTCAGTTATCACGGTGTCTTTCTAATTTATGCTCTCTCTCTCTCTTTTACAAGTTCTACCTGTCGATTCCTTTGTATAATTATTATGTTTTTGAAAGAAAAGGAGAAAATGTGGCCATATTGGTCAAGGTTGAAATGAATGGGTTCTGGACATCACAGGTGCTGACCAATCCCTGCTGGACCTCACCCGCTTCCCACCCATCTTAGCCCAGAAAAGGAAACATGACCTACTCGAACAGAGCTCCACAGACCATTCCCTGGGTCTTATCCTGGCTCCCTCTTTCCCACATACAAACTCTGCTTTGGCTCTGCATTTCTGTCAGTTACTCTTGTCATCCTAGTGATGGATCACTGTTGCAAAATCGAGAGTCAGCGACTCAAATTTTGAGCATCTTTCCAACCGTCTCCCAACGATCCTCAGGCCTGAAGACTTGTGTGTTTGGTTTTAAACAAAAAGTGAGATTTTTTTACCCCCCTTGTTTGTTCTCCAGGGTGTTAAATTTGGCTTCACAGCCTGGCACAGCTAAAGGAAAATGTGCCTAGATTGAGCTGCACTCTGTCCGCACACAATGACATGGGTTCTGCCTCTCTGCCTCCCCTACAGAAAGAGGCCATTGGCATTCAGGCTGACGAAGCTGCCTTCCTTCCACCCGCTGCCAAGAGGCGGGCAGGGGGTGAAGGAAGGAGTCCATAAAATCTTGTCAATTTGGGGGGGGGTCTCCGCTCCTCTTTTCCTAGAAGAAAGCACTGCTTGAATGGCTGGGCCTGGCTTCCTGAGCTAAAGGGGAGGGGAGGGGGGCTGAAAAAAAAGGAAGGGACCAGCAAAGATTTGGTTTATGCTCCTTCTTTTAAAGACCTCACAGGTTATTCCCCATCACCACCTCTGAATTTTATTCGTTTAAATCTGAAACACCTTCATTTTTCACGCAATTGAAGATGGGGGTGGGGGATGGATCTAAAAATTCAAGATGGAGCTAGTCCTGATGAAAACCATCACCGATTATACAGTACATGCAGTCCTGGAGAAAAACAAAACCCTAGCCTTCCAAAAATCTCACACATCGGTGGGTTGGCTGGAAAACTGGAGATGGTGGCTCACGAGATTGGGGACGCGTGGGTGGGTCTCACAGTGACCACACTTCATTTTAGACAAGACACAGTATCCCACTGAATTAATAATAATAATAATAATCTTAGACCTGCAGAGCTGGAAGGGACTCTATGGATCAGAGGGAGGCACCAAGGAGGAATTGAACACCCAACTGGCTCCGCACTGATCCAGCCAGCAAATCTGTTCAAATGCCATGTGTTTACCTGTGTTCACTAGAGAGAAGATGGAGAAATTCTCTCCCTTGGAAATTTACATTCTTCAGATACTTCCCCCACCACCCCGCCCAAATGACCTTTTTTTTTCTAGAAGGCATTTCTAAAATGCAAACACAGAGACAGTGAGAGAAAAGGCAGATCATCACCCTTTAACAGGATTAATGAAGACCTTCCTGGTGGTTATGCTAAAATAAACCTGCTGATCTTAAAAGGTACAACAAGAGCACTTATTTTGGTTTATTACCAACTTGCCCATTTAAAAGCTTGCACATTTCTGTAGGACGGAAGTATGGCTGGCCTGTAGATTAAGGGGGAAGAGAGACCTAAGCTAAGTCACACCCCAGAGAAGGAGAAGCTTCTCCAGGACTTCCAGAGACAACCGTCTGCTCTGTTTAAATATCTAACTTGCAAAAAAAACAACTACCTTATATAAATACCAAACTCATTTCAACCTTATAAGGCTGTTGGTGTAGTCCTAGAAGTGGTGGCGAGGCAGACAGAAGTAAAAGACGGCACTAATTTACTGTTCTCCTTGCAAACCACTTTGGAATCCAAAGTGTGTCATGGCTGCTAGCTGCTGAAGAACCCTAACGACATCCCTTAAGCCGTCATCCTGGCGCAGAGCCTATAGACATTGCTTGATAACCGCCATCAAGGGACAGGTAATGCCTCCATTGTTAGCTGTGAGTGGCTGCAACACAGCCATATTTGTTTGTTTGTTTGTTTGTTTGTGTTCTCGCTACATCTAAAGTAAGCATTTCCCCCGACGTGGTAGCATGGTTTTAAAAAAAAGAAAACAAAGCTTTCCACCTCCTGTTTTCCCTCTGCCTCTCTTTGTCTCTTTTCTTCTCCCCTCCTCTCCTTCCTTCTCCGTTATGAGGAAATATTTGCATTTTCCAGCTTTTCAGCCCTGAGCATCTTTTTTTCTGTCCTCGCCAGCTGTTTTCCCTCTCTGAAGCTTTGAAACCAGAACCTGGGAGGTGGCCCAAATGTAACAAAACCGTCTTCGGGGAGAAGTGTGGCGCTTCCTTCATTCTGGTGCTTGCAAGCTAACTTTGTGTGAGGTACAATGAAGACCATTTTGCAAAAGGGGTCACCTCGGTGGAGGGGAAGAGGCTGCGCGTTGTCCTTTAACTCTGGCCAGCTTTGCCTTTCTGACCTCACAAGGACCTGCCCCAGGATCACCCTTGGAGAACTGAGCCACCTCCCTGGGCCTTCTCTGAGTCCTGTCGCCCTCCAAGACATGCTTGGTGAGGATGGAAGGGAAGGCCTTTCTGTCCACCATTCACATGTCCTAGGCCTCCTCCCGAGGAAAGCTAGGCACGGACGGACGGACGGACGGACGGACGGACGCACACACACACACACACACACACACACACACACACACACACACACCCTTGGACCAGTAACTATGACATTCAATAAAGTTGAATGCAGTTTCAAGACAACTTTTTACCGAAGCATCTGCCGATTTCCACTGAAGTCAAATATAATGTGTGTGTTTATAAACAGCGATTTCCTCATTTCTGGTCGTTTGCCATCACGAGTGCTTGAGGCAGGGCGGATTAGGAAAATTACAGCACTGGAAAGAGTTATGTTTTGGACTAGAGTGCTCAGAATCTTCCCAGCAGCTGGCTGAGATTTCTGGGAAATGCAGTCCAAAAAAAAAAAAAAAAAAAAAAGAGTAACTTTTCCAAAGTCTGGGGGGGGAAAAGTAAAGAAGAAGAAGACAACATTTCAAGTCAGGACTTTCAGGATAACAACATGGAAAACAGGACTGAACCGTTATTTTTAAGGCCAGTTAGAATTTCACAGGCTTCAGGTCCTCTGATTGCTTTGGGAAACATATTCTATTCTTGGGTTTAACTGGGGCTCCCTCCGTTCCTTCAGGAGAATGCATGATAAAAGTTTAAATAAATCTTAAATGCCAAACAGTCTTGCATGTGCTCTCTCTCTCTCTCTCGCTCGCTCTCGCTCTCTCTGTCAACATGATGTAGAACACGACCATTCTTGGCTGTGAGCAATATAACTCAAGCGGTTTGCAATTAGAGCTAAATGACGGTGCAGGCAGCTGAAAACCATCCGGAGTCCACAGTCCTCTGCCCATTTATCTTAAGCCTGATTGAACTCACTAGAGCATATTTCTGAGCGAACACGCATCAGATTAGACAGCGGTTCTTGGAAAACTCCAAATTTGGACATTGAGAAGCCGTCTATCATCTTCACAAGGAGGATAGAAGAACGCAGAAGAACTGATACCTCCACCCCAAACTGGTTGCATCTACTTTTGATTACGACCTAGCAATTTTTCAGTAGAGATCTAATGAATTTAAAGAACTAGAAACTGATGTCTGAGTTCAACCTGTTTTATCAATATTCACACTGTGGCCCCTTAAAGAATACATAGGAAAACTGCTAGCTAGCTCAGTGGTTGAGGTCTCTCTGGCTGCGGAGCCAGAGGTTGGGAGTTCGATTCCCCGTTGGTGCCTCCTTGATGGCGGCTGGACACCGTGATCCACAGGATCCCTTCTGGCCAAAGAAACAGTTCCAATGTCCCGGAGGAGACAAATCAGGGCTAGAACTTGCCAGCAAGCATTCTCCTTTTCTTTATTTCGTTAAGATGCACAAACAGAAGCACTGGGCTGTCACACCATGCATGAGAGGCTAAATATTACTGGGCGGCTTTGAACCGCTCAACAGAGCAAGGGGGCAAAATGATCTCTCTGTGAGGGCTTGCGTAAGACCTCTGGACGGAACAAAGCAAGGGGCACTCAGATCTCCCACCTCTGTGGCTCTTGTCCCCCTTCCGTGGCCGGCCGGCCGGTCTCCCAACAGACACACCCGGTACCCTTACTCATTCCTGCCATAAATTCAAAGATAACAATCCCGAGGGAGGGAGGGAGAACGAAACCAGGATGATCCATGAGCACACAAATCAGCCTCTTCCTGCTGAGTCCAGGCAGGAGGCCAGGGGTGGTTTGGTGGGGGCCGGGAGACCACCCCTCCTCTTAAAGTCACCCTCCAGAGGCTTGGAAAAAAGTCACATTTCTGGATGACGACAACTTCCATATCCTTCTCTGGCAGCAACTGTGCTGGCTTGGGGGGGGGGGTTGGTAGTTGTGTAGTGAGAGCTGGGTTAGAATTCAGGAGGCCTGGGTTCAAATCCTTCCTTGACCATTAAATGCCCTTGGTGCAGTAAGACTTTCCACTTTAGTGGGTCACAGTAAGGAGACAGAGAGAGCCATGAACCCTGCCTTGAACTCACTGGAAGAAAGGCAGGCCATAATTGCAAGAAATAAACAATATATTAGGAAGAAACTTTTCCTAGCTCTGCCAATCCATAGACTTCCTCCCCCCGACCCTTTACATCATCTCCTCCTCTGAATGTCCTGCCCAATTTCATGCTTCTGATATTTGCAAAACTCAGCAAACACTCCTTTTGAGCAGATTTTTCACCGAGTCTGCCTGCTGGGCCTGGTTGCACTTTCTGCCATCCCGGGCGGGTCCTCCCGTTTCCACTGCTGCATACCGGTTTTTACTCTGACACACCACAAGTTTCAGAAGGCTGTGGCTGGCTGTTCTACCCTAAAGACAACCTCCCCTCTCCTTCTAACCTACATCCTTTCCAGACATGAGTTTTCATTTTAGCCTGGAAAAAGTGGCAGAGAAAAAAAAAACCAGAGAGGACTGTTGCAAAAGGAACCAGCACATTCTGGACCCGGGAGTTTTAACTGCAGCTTGGACTGGACAAAGTGCCTTTAACTCGAAGGAAATCAAGCCAAATTTCAAAGGAAATCCAAGCGGCCTGATTATGTCCCACCCTCTACCTTTATCCTAACTACACCCAATATTGTCCCCGACCCAGAATTGCCAGGGAACCATTCCTGGTTTTTACCACCTCTCTTTGTTTCTTGACAACTGCCCTTCACCCGGCATATACACCGAGATGGTCTGAGCCCCATCTTCATGATAAGTCCTGTATTTTCAATATTTACCCCGCGCTTCCCCACCAGGACCCAGGAAAACTACTCTGCTTCTCTGGTTTCCTCCTCCATTGTGGCCAAAGAAGCTTCTCAGGTTTTATTGTGTTTGCTCGACCTTCCTACCTAAGCTGAGATTCCCGGAAAGCTTAAGTGACAAGCACAAGATAACAGCAGAAGGGAAATAGCAGAGTACAGTTTACTTAGCAAGTTTCAGCCTCTGGCCTCCCACTTGCCCTTTCTAAAAGATGCAGAAGGGGCTTTCCAGAGGAGCCTGCCACAAACCTTGTGCTCTTCAAACATGCTGTGTCACAGATCCCATCATCCACAGTCAGCATCATTGCTTACAAGTAATGGGTTACAAGTTAATGCTTAGGTAACAAGCTGGGCCTCTCCATCAGCCACAAGACTTTGGGGAGAAAACTAGCCATGAGAAGTTGGCACACAGCCTTCACGAATACATTGGCACACAGCCTGATGAAGATGAACGATCATTGAAAGCTCGCCTGTTAATGCATTTCCATTATTTTGAGGACCCTTGCAGCTTCATCCTGATTTTTTTTCCTGAAGTGTATACCAAGGCCTCGCTTTTTGCTTACTGTGTTGTAGTGTGATACTTGACCCTTTCTACAGTTTTCAGCTTTAAAAACCATCTTCTAAGGATGTCAGCTGCCTTGGGTCCTTTTTAAGGTGAAAGGCAGGGTAAACGTATTTTAAATAAAATAAATACAATTTAAAATAATGTAATGAGCAGGAAGAAACTCATTTTACTGGTGTAAGTGAGAGATGTTTTCCAGTTCCTTTCAAAAGTGACTTCTTTAATGACGTTTTTGGAAGCATTTTGACGGGTCCTTTTTTAAGTTTGAAGATGTCATTTTATTAATCCTGTGTGTTTCCTCCCTGCAGAAGAGGAAGGAGCAAACAACGAATGTGAGAAGTTTCTTTTTCAACATGGCCAAAAAGGAATGACAAGAGGTTACTTTTACAATACTGGGCGGAGACGTTTGTGCAAAAAGTACCGGCTAATAAGGCCAAAGGCCACACGAGTGTGCAGTGGATGATGGAACGTGTGGACTAACGTGCCTGGAGGGTGCCAGACATGGGAAACAGGGGATAAAGGACCAGGTGATATGATCACATCCTCGGGGTGGGGGGTGGGGAGGCAAACCGGGAGCGAATGACCCTCTTCCCCTCTGCCAGCCATGGGCCAAACAAGCAAACCAAACAGACAGGCTTGCTAGATGAGGGTGACTCAGCAGTCCTGGCCCCATCTGGGGGAGGGGAGGGGAGGGGTGGACTCCTGACTCAGCAAACCACAAAGTCCCCCCCCCCCCCCGGTTCGATATGTTGCTGATCCCAAAGCCAGGCTGCTGAGATTAAGGCAGGGGTCAGATGATTTGGGGGGGGGAGTGGGGCAGCCCTGGCCCCCTTACCGCTTGGGGGAGACCTTTTCTCCTCCCCAGCTGCTCTTTTTGAAAGGTCCGAGTCGGAGATGAGGTCATGAATCTGAGGGCGTCTTCCGCCCCATACTTTGCCCATCCAAGAATTAGCCTTCTCCTTTAAGACCAGCGGATTGTCAAGAAGAAGGGGGGGGGGGGAGAGATTCTGTTATTGATAATTACTTAGCAACAGATCCGGAAATCGTCAGAAGCCCATTATCTGCAGAAGAGTGTGCCTGTTGCCCCTCTGAATGGCCTCGTCTCCTCCTAATCAAGCTCTAACAGCCATCAGAGAGTAGCCTTGTATTTTAGCACTGAACGGATTGCCCATTCAGTTGCCTGCAGAAGAGTGTGCCTGTTGCATCTCTGCGCGAACTGTTGTTCTCACAAATTCACCCCAGGGGAGGCGGGAGATCGAAATGAGCGACCTTTTTTTGTGCCGGATGAGTTTCAGCATCCAGCTGCCTGCAGAAGAGTGTACCCGACACATCCCTGCGCGATCTTCTCACAACCCATTTCCATTAGGAAAGGCAGAAGGAAGGTCTGCTCGAGCGATCGCCTTGTTTGGTTTGGTCCAAACGCCAGACAGTTTGTGCAAGCTTCCCCCCCCCCCTTTTCTTTTTTCTGTCTCTTCCCACTTCACCCTACCCACAACAGAATCTCCTGTTGTGAGGCGGGGGTGGGGGGTGGGGGTGAAGGCAGGTCATCCTGTACCAGAAGTAGCCAAGACAAGAGAGCACGTGATTTTTTTAAAAAGGAGTGTGTGTATTGCCTGGTTCAAGAAAGGAATTCTCTACAGTACTAGGAAGAGAAAAGAACATCGCTTCTATTTAACGCAACCCAACAGACCGAGAATACAGGCCCTCATTGTCCGCAGACAATAGATTTCCAGTTAAACCCTGTGGTATCCATACACTAACCCCACCATCTGCGTGTAAGTGGCCGTGTCACCTGGTAGCTGGCCACTGGCCATGCTTTGGTCGTTCCATGTTCAGCAACATTCCAACTTCTCAGGGGCGAGTGCCTTGTCAATAGTAAAACAACCAACAGCCCAGCTTCTGGGAAAGAGGGAGGGAGGTGAAAAGGAGGAAAGCATTTCATTCAGGACCAAAGCAAAGAAGTGGTTATGAGTGCCTGGATGTTTTATCAGGCAGGGCCTGGGAAGGGGAGGGGGCGTCCAAAAGAAAGATTTGGGGAGGAGGGCAGGCAGAAAGAACAGGGCAACAGAGGCAGTAGAAGGAAGGACGAGGGGACAGCTGGATGTTTTATTTCAGAACTTGCAAATAGAAAGCGACAAATAAAAGTAAGCTCGAGCAAGTGAGCCCAACCGCGTTTTACAGGGAAAGCCAGGAAAAAAAACGCATGTGGATTGCTGATGGCAGGAGGAAGTCGAAGTGGCTTTTAAGGACTGTGATCATATTATGCTGACGTAGAACTTTGGGGTCCTGGGTGTGCTTCTGAATCAGGTTCTTAAGGTTGGTTTATTTCTGCAAACAAAGTGTCTCATAGCAACTGAAGGACTGACATTTATTATGGAGGAGTTCGAACTAACCTCATCAGAGTGCCTGGGCGTTATTTTGGCTGGCTGTTTTCTGTTTTGTTTTCTGTTTTAATTAGGGTTACTTGATGTTGCATTTTATTTGCTCATCCTCTGTGCATTCTGTTGTGCTGTTTTGTGGCTCCTATCAGAGAAGCACCATTTTTAGAATAGCATTTAGAAACAAGGGTAGAGGTTCAGGGTGAATAATACGGAGATGGCGCAGACAACCTTTATCCATGCTTCGTCCAACTCCGATTGCTTACAGACAACATTTTTTTAAAAAGAAGAAAATTACTTTTTAAACAAGAACTGCATTTTGGCTTGTTATTTTAACGTTTGCTAACAGCGGGTTGCCCTGTGTACTTCTTTGAGGGGTGCAGGCATTTGAGAAAGCCTGATCGGAATCAATAAAGATGTCTCGGCAGCTCCTGGTTTTCTTGTAGGTCCCAGATTGATTGATTGATTGATTGAAAATATGTTTACCCCACCTTTCTCCTTAAAAAGACTCAAGTTGACTTACGACAATTAAAAGACAATATTTAAAAGCTAAAAATTGTAAGCATGCAAATATTAAAAAAGGAATTAAACATGCCAAAACAGTAAATAAAATCAATACTAAAAGCACAACACAGGACAACAATCCATTTTTTGAAAAACAAACCTAATCTGGCAGCCAGTCATCAAGGGAAAACCGGCTTAATGGGAAAGGTCTTTGCCTGCTTGTAGAAGGAGAACAAAGATGGGGCCAGGCTGGCCTCCAGTGAGAGGGAGTTCCAGAGTCTCTGAGAGCAGCCACAGAGAAGGCCCCTCTCCAGGGTCCTCAGTCCAGGGGGCAGGACTGAGAGAAAGGCCTCCCCTGAAAATACAGAAGGACCGCATTTTGCTATAGGATTGTAGATTTCACTCCTTAAAGGATTTCCCCAGATACATGAGATACCCAACCCCTGATGCCATTATATCACTGACTCTTGCCTCCAGGCCTTAGCTCATTGTCTCCTTGTAATGCAGACCTTGCATGGTGAAACACGTTGGATTCTGAAGCAACTTTGGGGACGACCCCAGAGAATTAATACCCCAGAATCTCAGGGTCTCTTCTGCATGTTGCCCCACCTACTGCCATGTAAGTCTGAGATGGAGGAAGGGCTCCAGATTCATTCCCTTCCATCTAAGAACATCTCAAACTCTCTTTTAAAATCTGTATTCTTCTTGTCCCATTGACTATATATCATATACATGCAGGGCAGGGCATAATTCTAGCACTTTTCTTGAAAAAGAACCCCACTAAACTCTATGGGGTGGAAGTTCCAGTAAACCTCTAGAGATCTGCATTGTAACTGTATCCATTATGGTGTGAGTTGTGTGCCCAGGCATGTGTGTATGTTTACACACACACACACACACACACACACACACAAACAGAGTGTGGAAGGAAGAGCTAACCCACTGGCTGCTGGCTCCATCAATTCCTCCAAGGTTTGACAGCCGGTTTGGTAAACATGCCAGCAAGGTTAATTAAATGAGGCAGGTTGATGGAGGTGGGGGTATGGGGTGGAAGAAGAGGAAATGAAGCCAATCCCTCCCCCCCACCAAAAAAATCAGTAAATACATGGCTGAGCTTCAGTGTAAACATCAAACTACAACAAATCCCGGAATCCCCAACGACTGGCCTCGCTGTCTGGGGATTCTGGGAGCTGTAGTCCAACAATGTCGACAGAGCCAAGATAGCTGATGACTGGATTAGAGTTTACACATGGATTGAAAGAGATCCTCTTTCCATGTGCAGAGTACAGTACTTCTCCAGAATTAGAAGGAAGGGCTTTCTGGAACAAGGAGAGCAAGATCATCATCTCCATAAATCAGAATTGACTGACAGCCCATGGTTATGTGATAGGGTGCATCTGAACCCCGACTAGAGACCCTGTCTGTCTCTACCATACCGACCCTGTATAAACATGCAAACTCTTCTCTGAAGAAGTTTTAAAAAACCCCTTTGCAACCAGGATTATGCATCATGTGAATGGCTGGCCCAGCTTTTTTTTTTCCTCTGGAAGGCCTAGCACAGAATTCTAGACTCCATGAACTATATATATTATCTACAAGTTTAGAAACACGTTAATTACATATCCACAAAATGGCACAATTCTCTTTCTGCATTAATATTTCATGCTTAATCACAGAACTGCTGCCATTACAACCACAGGCGGTGAAATGTTAAAAATTTCTCCCCTTTAGAAACAAGCATTTATATACCAGGGAATAAACAGTCCCAATGGCAGCTGATCCTTCTGCTTCCCAGTCCCCCCGTCTCTTGCTCTGCCTCTCTGCTTTTGATTTTCCCTAGCAACAGACCAATGCACTGGCAGAAATCTCAGCAATTTTTCTGCACCCCCCCTTTTCTGTTGTCTAAAGAAGAGTTTTAGTGGAAAATTCAGTGGGAGACAATTACTGTATATTCCATTTGATAAGAACCCATGTTTGGAAGGCTTGTATGTTTAATCCAAGGATCTCTGTTAAGAGAAATGTGTAATTTCTCGTCTTACAACATTTTCCCTCTAGAGACTTAATTCTTTCAAAGATGCATGCCTGAGTGACCAGAGTTTAAAATAAAGCCCATGTTTACCTTCACATGGCCAGTCTCTCTCTCACACACAAACAAACACAAACCAGAAAAACCTAATTTGCCATATACAGAATGAGCTCATTATACAGAGTGAACTCGTAGGATAAGCAAGTATGTTTTAACCTCTGAAGGGCAGCTTCATTCCAAATGATATTGTCACATTTGATCACTAGTCTTTGTATCAGATCCCAGAGAAGTTATTTTGGTGGAGTTACAACACTCAGAATCTTCCAGCCTAAACAGTGACAGACACACTTCATTGCTGCTGAGATTTAAGACAATTTCATTTATTCCATAGTTTTCTGGTGATGATCTATCTCTCCAGGCACATAGATACACATCCACAGGCATAGATACCTAATAATATTATGAGATGTTTGAATGCTGTGGGACTACAAGTTCCACGATACTTCATGACTGGCCACTCTGGATGTGGCCGATGGGACCCATAGGCAAAAGCATTCCCAAAGTTTCACACCCGTGGCCTAGACCAATGTTATTTTACTGGGGCTGGCACACTCTGTGGTCGTTAGTCACATGAGCTAGCTACAATGACATTCCGCTTTTCCTGTAAGGAGTTCAAGGTGGCACACTTGCCTCTTGTCTTCCGTACGACAACCCTCCGAGGTGGTTCAGAACAAGAGACATTCACCGGCCCAAATTCATCTCGGGATTTTCACGGCTCACCAGAGAGTAATACTTGGGATTTATCACAGCCTGAATCAACTGCCTACGATTACACCCTGTTATCCTGGCTGGTGTGCGGTTCTTATTTCACTGCTTCTCTTTCAGCCTGTACGGGGTGAATTTAGCCAACAGCTCCTTAGCGCAGGCCTGTGGCACGCTTGCAAGTACAGTATGGCTCTGTTAGAAAGGGGAGCAAACAGAGGTGGTGGATGTTAGCTGTTTATTCCCAGGCATACTCTGAATGATGATACACTGCCCCTGTACAGGGAGGATCCACTAACCTCTGCTTAAAGAAAAGAGGAACAGGTGGCCGTTACAAGAGAGGCAGAGTTCAGATCAGTTCCTTGCCTGGGACAAAGTGACGAGCCCCCTTAATGAACTTTTCCAAGTTCTGCCAAGATGCTTAAAGAATGAGTCATCCTGAATGGGTCACAGGGGTTGTCATCATGTGTCAGGGAGTTCCGACGTCCCTCCAACCCATGTCCTTCTTGCAAGCGAGAAAACAAGATTCAGAGCAAAGGTGATCTTTTAGCAGCTCCTTGAGTTTTATAAAATCCGGCACAGGTGCCCATGGGCTCAACTCAACATCACCTTCCCCTACTTTTAGGGATCAGTTTCCTTCTCTTTGCTACACAGCCCCTCTTCCCCTCCCGGGGGGGGGGTTGAAATCCGGGGTGGGCAATGCGTCACAATGCAAGGGGAGAGATGGGGGAGGGGGTCCCAATGAGCCTCTTTCCCAAAAACGAGACGTGGCACAAACGTCTCGGAGAGAAACCGGGGGAAAGGACCCCGCCCTGCTCCCCATCCTATGCCTTCCAGGAGTCGACCAGCTTCTTTCCTCTGCCCGAAGCGGGCCCTGCCCTGGCTTTCTCGCTTGCCTCTCCCCCCCCCCCCTTTTTTTGGCAACAAACGCCGCGAGACAGATCCCCAGGAAAGGGGGTGCACGATCGAGGCTCCAGACGCGATTGGAGCAGAAGGGGGCCTTGCCTGGATGGAGAGAAGAGGGACGCAACCCCTACCCCCCCCCCTCACCACTCCGGTGGATCCTGCGCCCCTGTTTGCGCCAATCGGATCCACTGCAAAGCGACGGAACGAGAGGGTTTTTCTTTCACAAAACCTGGGGAGGGGAAGGGGGGGGTTCACATGCAGGCTCCTCCCACATTTTTTTCACGCCCCCCTATCCATTAATAAAAAAGGCAGAGGAACCGACTCTCCTCACCCCACCCCTCTCGTCCTCCTCCTCCTCCAGCCCCATTGAAACCTCCCAGCTCAGCCTCTCTGGCCTCACCAAAAAAAGAACCCCCCCACCCCCGGAACGAAACAAGAAGGAAATGCAAGAAACAAATTAATTTTGCAGGACGCTCTCGCTTTCTGCTCCCCCAATAGACCCATAGAGCTCTTTAGATGGATGCCCCCCCCCCGTATTCCAGGGGGCTTTACTCTCAGGGAAGAGCACACAGGATCGCAGCCTCCTCCGACCCCGGTATCTTTAAAAAGCCCCCACGGAGGAGGGGGAAAGGAGGGAGAATAGCAGGGGGTCCCCCCTCCCACTTTAACCCTTGCAGGCTCCCCACGGAAGGTCCTTTGCTCTCGGAAAAGACCTCTCCGCGCGCCATCCAGAACACCCAGTCTCTCCCCCCCCCAAAAAAAAAAATCCGCTCTCCTCCGCCTCAGCTACTCCGGATCGGTTCCGGATCGCAGCTCGCGGGGCGAAGAGGAGAGGAAAGCAACGGGCTAGAGGGAAGGATGCTCCCCGCGCTCCGGACGAGGAGTTGGGCTCGCTCACCAGCTGGTCCTCCGGAGCCGATCCCTCCCGGCCGAGGCCAATGCCGGCGCCTCCAGCCTCGCCCTCCCCGGGCTTGGTCGGGGACTCGAGGGCCATCTGGAGCGCTTGCCGGACGCGGCGCTCCTGGCGATCCCGCAGCAGATGGAGCTCGCACAAGCCGGCCAGGGTGCCTTCCAGCCAGCCCCGGAGCCGGCTCCGCTCGGGGCTGACGGGGAACGAGAACGCCCGGATCATCTTGCGCGCCCGCTGCCGCCCGAACGGCGCCTGCAGCAACGCCCGCTCCGGATTCGCGCCGCCGCGCCGCGCAAGAAGGATCGGTCGCGCTGCGCTGCGCTGCGCTCCGGCCGCCGCAGCTCCCGGCGCTGTCACCGCTTCATCTGCATAAAGGTTCTCATTGGCTCGGCCTGCCGGGGCTGATTTGCATAGCCGCGCGGCCATTGCTCGCTCCGTCCGCACCAGCCACACCTCCCGTTCGAACCATTGGACCCTCAACCCGCGCTCCTGTTTTGCATAATCCCTTTCCCGAAGTCGCCATTGGCTCCTTCGGCCTCGCTTTATTTACAAAGCCGCGCCCCCTACCGGCTCGACGGGTACTTCTTGGCGAATATTCTCTTACGAGGCCACGCCCACCAGAAGAAATGAGGCCCTACCTGGGCGGCTCGATTTGCATGGCCACGCCCTAGAATCAAACCATTGGCTGTCCTCCCTTGGTTTCTGCCTGTCTGACCCCACCTTTCAGCCGAGCCATTGGCCCACCGAGGAAAGAAGTCTGCATGTAGCCCCGCCTCAAAATCAAGGCATTGACTCACCTGCTGCGGTTTATTTGCATAAACCACCCCCCCTTCTCTGCAATAGAAGCGGACGGCCTTTGCGTGATTTGCATGCTCAAGGAGTTGATACAGCCCATTGGTTGTCCCTCGCACTCAATTTGCATAGCCCGTCAGGCCACTGTTTCATTGGCTCGCTGGCCTTCCATTTACCTGAATGACCGCATCTTTGATTGAAGAGCCGTGACGCGCAAGATTTATGTGCTCGTAACGTCTGAATGAAGTGCATTGAAGCCAATTTCTCGTGAAGGGCTATTCTCTCTCCGTTTAGCACATCGGCTGGCTTGAAAGCCCTTTGTCTCACGCCCTGATCCACTCACTCACTGATGAATATCGTTGAGGAATTTAATAGGTATGTCCCCGCTGTCCGTCCCCTGCCCACCCGTGTTCTCCGCCTGCTTATTAAGAAAACCCTGAACCCTACCACCCAAACCTGGGGTGTGGGACCTGCTTCACACGGGCTAGAATGCCCCTGCTGATTTACACTGGCGTAAGGGAGTCGTGCAAGCTGCGGCTATTCAGGAGGTGCAGGGTGCGTTCCTGGGTCGTGGAGACGCCTCCGGAGACGCCACCAGCGCTCCCTTAATGAGCGTCTCTTTGCTATCCATTCGGGTCCCGCTGAGCCGATTAAAACAGGGTACATGTAAATTTGCACTTTTTGTGCCTTCGCACATATTTTCATACTGCTTGAAAACCTGGTTTTATATTTTCACTGCATACATTATTTACCTTGAAGAAAGTGCTCCAGGCGGCTCCCATTCTGATTTTTATTGCACCGCTACCAGAAAGCCGGGGAAGAGCAAGCTGCAGATTGGAACTTAGTATAACATTTGTCTGTAGACAATTACTGCGAAGCTAATTAAATAGGAAGAATACACGCAGACAATGGGCTGCCTGAAGGAGAACGTCAAACGTGCTCCCTAACCCTGGAGGGGCCAAGATAGTCAAGTTTCTACGGCTGCATTCAGCGAAGGGATTTTGGAATACAGTATGAGGTAGGAAATGCACAGGGCTTCTTCTAATCCCCAGCAATAAAAATACAAATGCAAATTAAATAATTATCTACACACCCTTTTCTTCTGTGGCCTCAGGCGGCTACTTAATGGTAGAGCATGCCCCATGAAATAATATCAGTATTCCTTCACAAGGGATCTGTTCATCCCAGGTAGTTATTTCTGGAAAAAGTCATCAGGGAAACAAGAACAGGTTGACACTCAGGATAATTCCAGAGAGAGAGAAAAAATTAACTGTTGGCTTCTATTTTAACACCTTCCTGTTTGGTGTCACATCATTTCTTCTGTATTCTCTAAACTGGGGGTGGTGGTAGAATTAGTAAGGTGGTGGTGTCTTTTAATTGGAAACATTTCCACCCTAGTGACCAGAGGGTGGAAATGTTTCCTTTTCTTTTTTGGATTATTTATTTATTTATTTACTTATTTCACATATATCCTGCCCAATTTAGTGGGACGTCTAGTCTGCAGGGGGTGGGTGGTGTGGGGTCATTGCAGTATAATTTACACCCTAGCCCCCACCTAGCATTCACCAACAATCATAAATAGACAACACACCACGCTGAATTCATAAAATAAAAAAAAAGGAAACAAACCATATAAAACCAAGTGACTACAACTTCCAATATCCCCCAGGCAGCATGGTCGGCTAAAGGATTCTGGGATCTGTGGTTAAAAAAAAAGAAAGAGCAAAATTTCTGCGGCGTGGTGGTCCTGGCGCATCCTCTTTTGGATAACACACAACCTTGTCAAGCTGCTTGCTGCCGACTGTGGGAAAACTTTGCCTCAGTCTCGTCGCATGGGTCTGAATCAACCCGACCTTGTAGGACATGGGGAGAATAATTCGACAAGCACAATCTAGAACTGCACCGTTGCTTGAGAAAGGTGTTCTGGCCGCACAAAGGCCGTGTGACCTCCCACACAACCTGTTCTGCTTGACCTGCTCCCCAGTTTTGGTGGACATCAGGTTCTGCAGTGGCCTTCCGGAGGATGAAATTATTTTAGAGCTCAGAGGATGGTCAGCGAGCCGAGCAAAACCTCCTAAAAAAATTCACAGCTGCATAGGGGATGGTTTCGCAGTGGCCTGTGAGGAAAGGGGGGGGCGGCTGGCGGAAGTGACAGTGACGAGGAAGGCTAGCAACAATGGTTTATAAATGGTTGTGATAATAATAGTGCGAGGATGGTAGCCATGGTGATGGGGGGGAAGATGGTAGCCATGACAATGGAAGGAGGGGGTGGCAGCCGGCAGCCGGTGAGGACAATGAGAAACAGCAGCTTTGGCCTTGGTGGGGTGGGCTGGGGGGGGGGTTGGAGAGAAGGAAAAGAAAGCAAACAGTGAGCGGCAGGACCAGGGTCACTTCAGCGACCTGTGCTCCAAAATCCACTTCTCTGAATACTAAGACTTTGATAGGGCTGCCCATAGAGTCAACGGTCAAGGTTGGAGTCTTCTGTTTGCTTTGAGGAGGGATGAAAATGTGCCCCCCCCCCGTTAATCACTGTTGGTGGGGTGTCCCCAATGAAGCTGAGGGCTGTTCTCAGAGCCAGGTTTGCACTGCGCAGGGCAAATCTCTACTCGAAACACTCGCACCAACAGCCTGTCCTTAGAAACCCAGAAATCCGTTCGTGTCTGAGAGACGCGATTCAGGCAGACCTTCCTGAATGAGCCCTCAGACTTGCAAATGCCTTTGAACAGAGCTGAATTGCTAGATCGCTGAATGTTTTCAGCGTTTCTAGCTGTGGAGCCGGAGGTTAGGAGTTCCGATTCCCCCACTGGGCCCCCTTGACAGGGGCTTGACTTGATGATCCATAACCTGCAGTTCTAAAATGATGATGCCACGCAAAAGACGTGCGGAGTCCTTTCCTCATAAAAGGAGTCATTGCACAAAACTGGCAATGATGTGCGGCATCCAGCAGATCAAAGGAGTGTGTGTGTGTGTCAGTTTTGGAAATTAAACTGTCTTAAGTGTTGGAATTCAGCAGTGACAGTTTTCTGCAATGAACTGCCTAACTGTTTGGCTCAGTACAGCTTCCTTCAACACAGGCACGCCGAGAAGATGGAGGTGTTTACATGTGTCACCTTGTACATTTTTAAAAGCAGGGCTCAAAAAGAAGTGTGGACAGAAGACCTGCAAGGATTACTGTCTGCGTGGTTGCTATTGGCACCGGTTGCATGAGACAACGCGCAAGTAGCTCCGTTGCTGCCTCTGGAACCCTTCCAAAAGATATTTGCAAACCACCACGGCCGATGCAGAAACCGAGCAGCTTTGCTGAAAATCAGCCAAAAGACTTCAGGGCCTCTTTAAAACGAGCAAGCTTCATATGGCATAAGCTTTTCTGGACTGCATGCCACCGTTGCATGTCACAAAGTGAGCCTCGGCTCACAAAAGCTTGTTATCAAATAGACCCCGCAGTTTTCAGGGTGCTGCAACACTATGGCGCAGCTGATCTCAGTTGGGTCTCCCGCTGTACATGTCAGGGCTTCATCCTGCTCAATCCTGGGATTTGTCAGCTGGCCACAGGGAAGATTGTTTTGCAGCTGTTCAAGGGGTATGAAACTGCTGCAGTTTTGTGCTATGGACATATTCTGTTAGCAGCTCACCAAGCTACAGATCCCAAGATTTGAAAAGACGGAGCTGTAAGAGCTAGAGCTGTATCACAATGCTGTACTGCAGATACAGTTGCTGGATCATCTGCTTGCAACCTAGTTTATGTACAAGCAGGTCAAATGCCGGAACTCCTTAGAACTGCTGAGGGAACTAAGACCACCTTCATGGCCCAAATTATCCTCCAGACATCATGCCAGCATAAGGGAAACGGCACAACCAAAGGACTGCAGTGAATTAGACTGCCACTAATTAAAGGGTCCCCACTTTGATTCTGGATTGTGCATGAAGCAACGTGACAAAGAGGAATCAGACTAGGGACTCTTTAATTAGTGGCAATCTTCTACTACAGGTTACAACCTTCTTTTAAGCCAGCATAATTTAAGTAAGAACATTTAAACAAACAGCAGGGGGTGGGAATGGACAAATGCCATGGCATTAAGTTTTCTGGGCACTTCATGATTTCAACTGCACCCCAAAACTTTACAAGCAAATTACGTTCTTGAGCTGAGCCATTATTTCATGCAACCACTTCCAGGAGTCGTAGAAATGTGATTTCCACAGAGATAGCTAAATCCAGCACAATTCTCTTCTACTCTTATCCCAGATGTTCTGGACTACAACTCCCATGCTCCTAGATAGTGAAACCAGCTGGGGATGAAAGGAACCGTGATCCATTGCAAAGGAGGGTATCAAATTGGGGGACACCCACACCAAGCGTCAAGTCCTCATTAGCCTTCTGAACTCTGTCCCAGCCGTTCCCTGAGTCCTCCTACAATGACCACTCCTTCAAAAGAGGCAGACAGAAAGACTTCCAATATTATGATCATTATTACGTTAAAAAAAGAAACCACATGCATATTCACAAAAAACAGCCACCTTTTCCCACTGGGTTCCCTTTTTTCCATGTCGGTTGAGGGATTCTGGCCGTTACCAATCTTTTTGACGCCAAGACGTTGACCCAAAGACTTCCAGTCAACGGCAGCTTCGGGGAAGAAAAGGCCACTGTGTTTATTGCACAAGGAACTAGTCTTCTGAGCTGCGGTTCAGCTTTGGAGTTTTAACTTTTTAAACAGACACGGAGCCAAAATGCTGGTGGCGAAGCCGGGGGGAGGGGGATAGGAGCAGGGCGGGGGGAAAGCAAAGGTTTGGAAGTAGAGAGCGAGCCGTTGGCCACGGAGTCTGATTGTCCCCAGAGGTACCTCTTTAAGTAGCCAGTACTGTAATGTGTTTTTTTTTTTTTTGCTTCAGTTAGACACGGACTATTAAATCTCCTCCCCCGCCCCCACGAAGCTCCCAGGTCGGAGACTCCGCAGGCAAGCTCACACCCCTCCATGGAAGGGGATACAACAACACACAAGGTTATTGTGAGAGGACCTGCAAGGTACGGTTGATGGATTTAAAAAGTCGCTGGGGGCACCTCCTGCCTTCTTCCACCGTGGGTCCGAATGCTGTCCGGAAGACCCTCGGCTTCTTCAGCAGATGCTTATCCAGGGCCCTTTCACGCCATTAAATCTGAGCCTTTCCGGATCGCCACCATCCTTTGCTAAGTGGGGGGTTTTCAATGGGAAAACAAGAGTACAAGTTCAGGGCAATTGTGTTCTCCTTTGACACTGCTAGCAGAGACCGCTGCTGCCTCACATCCAAAGGAGGGTCACCCAGAGAGGAGGGCATCCCCGGAGGCACCTGAAAGTCGAGGCTGCCAGGCTGCCCATCATCCAGCCTTCCTCCAAGCCTCCAGTCACAGCACGCTGACTCTCTCGGTCAAGCCCTTCATCTCCGATTCCCGCTGCTCGTCCTCCTCTCTCTCCTCCTCTTCGTCTTCCTCTTCCAGCCGCCGAACCCGCAGATGGTCCGGGTAAGGCAGGCTGTGCTCAGCGGCAAACTGCTCCCACCGGGCGTCGTCGCTTTCGTGGGTGATATAGCGCTCGCCCATCCTGCTTTCCAGCTCCCGAAGATCAAGCCAGGTTTGGTAATCCTAGACATGTGGATTCAGAGGAAAGGAACGGGAAAGGAGGGGTTAAGAGACGCTGCGGAGGATGCCACGTCTTCTCCAACCTGGAACCCACTGGAGAGAACAGACAACAACTCCCAGAATCCCCAGTCAGTCTAGGCAGGGAGGTTTGTGCACCCTGAAAACCAGGCCCTGCTCTTCCCCAGCCTTGGTGGGCAGGAGGAATCCAACCGGTCCCCCTTCTGCCAGCCCCGCAACGCACCTGCAGCCAAGCGTGGCTGAGCGATTTATCGACACTGTAGCGTTTCCTCATCTTCACCTGGAGGAGGTTGTTGATCAGGTCGATGGCTGGGAGGGGAGAAAAGAAGAAAGGCCTAGGGTCACCGCAAAGCACCACAACCCCATTTGGCCCCCGGCGTTATGCCAGCCCAGCACACATCCGCCCGTGGGCCAACATTCAGAACAACCAGACACGGACTTGGTAGAGGAGCAATGCTTCAGCAAAGGGAATTCGGGCCCTTTCTCTCTGATCCGTCAAGTGCCGAACTGACCGGGGGGGGGGAGAACCCTGCCTCCTCTCGTTCTCATGAAGGAGAAGGGAAAACCACAAGCCCGTTCTCCTCGCCTATGAGATATATCCTGGTGGTCTTAACAAGAGCTTTCTTATTTGTCAGAATAATTTTTGTGCAAAATGACGACAGCTGCTGACTTGTTCCATGGGCTTTTAAGAATCAGAGGCCTTGGATGGTTTGTTTGTGTCTTTTGGAAGCATAAGCCACTCCTCCTGTGCTTGCTTGCTGTCTGTAGGCTTTGCCTCTCAAAAACGAAAGACACTGGTTTTTGTGCAGTCACATTTGTGCACAAATTGCAGAGAAGCTGATGAGGATGGGGGGGAAGAGTTCCTTATTTCCCTCTTGCGCTGGTTTCAGAGGGTTTGACAATTCTTTCTTGAGATGTTTTGTCATATCAAGACAGCCTAAAACTACACAAAAATGTTACATAAGGCAACCCACAAGCGGTTCTTAGTCATGTTGGTCAGAGAATGGCCAGACAACCAAAGGAATACAAAAACTGCGCAATTGCTCTTGCGCCAACACATAAGGCACCCTGATTCTGGCTCAGTGGGTGATGATGACACAATAAATCCTGAAATGTTGTACATCTCCTGAGCAAAGAGGAAAGGAAGTCAAATTGACCGGCCCCTCAACTTTTGGGTGGTAGTGAGGCGGGTGGGCCTCCCCGGTCGACACTGGACTAGAACTCCCATCAGCCCCAACTCTCAGTGAAGGATGATGGGATTGGGAAGTGTGACAACTTTGGGGACAACCATATGTTCCCCATGTCTGGATGACAGGCAGGAAAGACAGAGTGATGGGACTGCATTGAATTAAACTGCCACTAATTAAAGAGTCCCCGCTGTGAATCTGGATTGTGCATGAAGCAACCTGACTAACACACAAAGAGGAATCAAACTGGGGACTCTTTAATTAATGGCAATTTTCTACTACAGGTTACAACCTCTCCCCGCCCCTCCAAGGCCGAAGGCATTCTGCCGCCAGCTACCTCCGATTGAGATCTGGCGCCACGGATTAGGGGGGTACATGAAGGCGGCGTTCTGGATCTGGTCGTTGATGTCCTCGTCCTCGTTAAACGGGAAGGTGCCACTCAGGCTGACGTACATGATGACTCCGACGGACCACATGTCCAGAGAGCGGTTGTAGCCCTGATTGAGCAGCACCTCGGGCGCCAGGTAGGCCGGGGTGCCGACCACGGAGCGGCGGAAGGACTTCTCTCCAATGATCCGAGCAAAGCCGAAGTCGCACAGCTTCACCTAAGAAGGGGAGAGGGGGGAGAAAAAGAAATCAGGGCGCTTAGCATCTTAAGGCTGCCACACACCCCTTCAAGTACAAGCTAGTGGTCATAATTGACCAGATAGGCGGGATATAAATAAAATAAAATAAAATAATTAATTAATGTACCGAATCTCACAGATATGCTTCCCAGTTCTGCCTGAAAGCTGGCATACAGAAAGACCCCTGTAGCCACAGGGGGATGTGTTCCATGACCCACCCCACCTCCCGTGGATACTGAAAAATGTGGATTATAGCAAACACTATTACAATAGCAAACACTGTACAAAGCATGCTCTCTGGCTCCCTTTAGTCCCCAGTTCTGGCCACTTCATTTTTAGAAAAAAATATTTCCAGGAGGTTTTTTTTGAATAAGATTTTTTAAATATTTTCAGACCATGGGTAAGTGAATCCGTGGATACTGATCCTGTGGATACCGGGGTCCTACTAGATTTGGGATGCCTCCAGCCCCCATGATGATTTACTGCCAGGAGAGTCTCCAGAACAAAGAAACTTACCTGGGGAAACGGCTCAGCTGAAGCCAGGAGGACATTCTCAGGCTTGAGGTCACAGTGGACGATGTTCTTGAAATGCAGATGTCTTAAGGCGACTAGGATCTGGCCACGGAGACACCAATAAAAAGAAAGTGAAGGAGTGGAAAGGTGTGTGTGGGAGAAGTCCATGAAAGCCCACGTTGCCCAAATTGCTGACATTCTTTGGGATGAATCTGTGTGTGAGCTGAGCTACAGTTCCTTCCAGGGATCAACATTTGACCTTAAATAATGCATCGAAATAAGCAGGAAATCACACTTGGGGGAGTTTACTGGGGAGAGATGTCTTTTTCACTGAAGAGACACCAAGTCAGAGTGGAGGGAAATGGGCCCCGAATCCTCCTCGCTCAGCAATGACGCTCCTCTCAGGGAGGTGACCTGAGTCCCCCCACTTTGCGGGGGGGGGGTCCTTCAAGACTTCACAGAAATTGGAAACCCGGGTAGGGTGGCCTTAAGTCAGATTCCAACTCGACAGCCCATAACATGAACACAGGGAATATAGACCATGAAAGCAGCTTCCTAAAGTTTGCCAGCACAAACTGGATCACGCTGCAGCCCTGAAAGAGAAAACATTCTCTTTTTCTTAAGGTAGCCCATCCTATCCATAGCCTGTCGCCAGTATCCTCCGTCTTCTTGTATTGCTGCAAATTTGTACAGAGAGGCTGAAATCCAGGAGCAAGAGGAAACTAGAGTAAGCCCACTGAATCAGTGGGGAGGTGGTAAACCCACACCTACGCAAATGCCACTGATTCAATGAGCCTACGCTAGTTGCAGTGTACTACTGGATGACGGTGAGAGAAGAGTCTGGAGTTGGTCTCCGATGCCACCTCGTGGGGGCTGGCTGAGCTGCACGCTTCTCCCCCCCCCCCCGGCTTTCCCAGGATTGGGACCCACGCCGAGTGGAAGAGGAGATCCTTTTTTACCTGTGTGATAAGAAACTTGGTCAGCCGTTCAGGAAGCCGCCCCTTCTCGGAGGACAGGATCATTTCCAGCATGTCCCCGTGGAGCTTCTCCATCACCACGAAAACTTTCTCGGGCGTCTCAAACATGCATTCTAGGTTCACGATTCCAGGGTGTCTCAAACTCTACAGCAAAGGCAGAAAAAGCAGGGGCTAAACCACCGAGGCAAGGGTGAGCATTACACAGAGGGTGGACTGTAATGCTGTAGCGTCCAAGGCCCTCGGACCCTCCCCAAGCCACTCTTTTCTCCTTATTGGTGGGCCACATCATCATCATCATCTTAGAACTGCACAGCTGGAAGAAATCCTATGGATCGGGTCCAGCCCCTGTCCAAGAGGCACCACGGAGGAATCGAGCTCTCAATCTCGGGCTCCACAGCCAGAGACTGAAATCATTCAAAGCAAAAGGTGAGAACATCCGACACGCTAGCCCTTCTCTCTTTGTTAGTCCAAAGTCTGAACTCCAGGACAACTAACACTACCAGGGAGCGATTATTCCAGATTTATGAACCCAACAAGAGGATCAACAAGGTTGCCGGAGTTATTATTCCAGAGCGAGTCACCTGAAGTTTAAGGGTGAGATCTCATACAACCTGACCTCCCTGCTTGGACAGAGTGTGCGTGTGCAAATCCAGTTGTGTACACACACACACACACACACACCCCTACCTCTAAACAAGAAAGAAAGCAAAGCAAGAGAGACAAAAAGAAAGAAAGAAAAATGTTTTGGCAACAAATGGAAGGAACAGTGCTTCTCCTTTTAAAACAGTTTTTTGTTTTGTTTTATTTTGTTTTTACTTCCCACCTCATCCCGCAAGGGGTTATGAGAACAGCCGTAGCTCTCTGGTCACCTCACAATTCATCTTTGATCACAAAGCCGCCCAGAGTAGATTCGGTAAAAGCCGGAAAATAAATAAAATAAGTACGGTCCATGTTGGGTCCAGAGTGCATACAATTAACTCTTGGACTGGGAGGGGAAAGACGGGGTTATGAAGGAATTTTTCCACAGTATGTGGGGATGCCGGTCAGCCGAAGAGGGCCAAGCTCAGCTCACCTGCAAGATGGCCACCTCGTTGCGCAGCTGGCTTTCTTGCTTGGTGGGGAACCGGAGCTTGTCAATCACCTTCACGGCCACATCGCGGCCTGTCTTCCGATGTTTCCCTGTCGGTGTAATCGGGAAGACAGCTTCTCAACGAGGAGCTGGTGTTTCCCTCAGAGAGGTGTGGCCTCCCAACCTGCCTTACACGCCATCCTGAACCCAGATCTCCTGCATCGTTGTTCAGCTTCTTAACTATTGAACCACTTAATGCATGACTCTGCAGTGAATTCTCCATAACAGGAACGGTGTTTGTAAGGTACTCATGTGCAATGACTTTGAAATGCAGAGCTGGGAAGGGACCCTCTGGATCATCCAGTTCATCCCCTGTCAGGGAAGCACCGAAGGGGGAATCGAACTCCCAGCTGCTGGCTCCACAGCCAGACAGCTAAACCCCTCTGCTAGCTAGGAGAAAACGAGCAGACCCTTGGCCTTCGTGTACCTCCATAGACAACACCAAACTGCCCGGAGCCCAAGACTTCATCTGGGAAGATCTGGTAAACGGTGGCAATGTCCTGCAATAAGACAAAAGGGTCATGCTTTTAAGCAACTTTGCAACCTTAAGTAGGAGAATCAGACCAAGCTGAGGGATTGAGAGGGTGGGAGCAATAAAAGGGGGAAGCCAAGGGGTGGAAGAGCAACTCTAAGGCTTCTCATACCCACCACATTTTCCTGGATTTGGCTGTTGGACACTGAGATTCTCAATGAATCTTGTCCTGGAGAGAAGAAGGGAAAGGTCAGAATTTAACCCACCGCCTATGATCGCCAAGACGTCCACCAGATCAGTGCCCCATAAGAAAGCCAACAGGGCTCATGGAATGAAGTGTATTGTATCCCTGCAAAAACCAAACCACCAGGAGGTGGCAGAGTAACACCCCATCAGCTCACTAGAGGTCAGCGTTGTGCAAGGAGCGTGCTCAGAATGGAGGACTGTAACGGAGCAGGGCTGTCGCTACAGGGCATGAGCGGCACCTGTCAATGTGTAACAAAGAAGGCACTAGGTTCCGGGAAGCAGTGTTGCAAATGAAGGTCATAAACATGTGCTGGATCCTAGACCAATGGTCCTCAAGCAGTGGTACATGGGGCACATGGTATTCATAAAATTTACTCTCGCATAATACCAACGATGTCCAACACGTGTGACTTGCCATCTCCACTGACTGCCATGGTTATCCATCTGTGACCTTTTTGCATGCTAGATTCTGGACACTTGGTTTCTCTCCTAGTCTCTTGTTCCTCCTGTCTGGCTGGTAATTTATTAATATAATTGCAGAATAGCAGAAACCATAAAAATGACCTTCTTGGGGAAAAAGGGAGCTTTTGTTTTCTGTCTTGGTGGAACCCAGGTTCTTTGCAAGAATGGTTGTTAGGACGTAGAATATGGACGGTTGAGAACTAATGTATGTATGTATGTATGTATGTATGTATGTATGTATGTATGTATGTATGTATGTATGTATGTATGTATGTATGGATGGATGGATGGATGGATGGATGGATGGATGGATGGATGGATGGATGGATGGATGGATGGATGGATGGATGGATGGATGGATGGATGGATGGATGGATGGATGGAAGGAAGGAAGGAAGGAAGGAAGGAAGGAAGGAATCCTAATTTATAAATGCTAAATTATTGTTGTTGCATTTAGTAGAGCAGGTTAATTAATACATCTGGAGAATAAGTGTTGAAAACTATGTTTTTGGTATTTTAATGTTAATTTAAAAGCAATAGCTTCTTAAGATGAGACATGTTTTTCCTCTTATCAGTGTCAATGTTAACAAGTTAAGTCAGTTGCACGTTATTTTCAAGCTTGGTGCCGAGGCAATTTCTCATCTGATCCCTAGAGGTCAGTGTAGAGCAAGAAAGAGGCTCAAAAGAAAATCCTTGGATTCATGGGATCAGGATGATGGTAAGAGAGCTCCAAGTGTGTGTGTGTGCGTGTGCGTGTGAGTGTGCACATATTGAACACTCACTGTGAGGTTCCTGGCCCTGAGAAGTTGAAGCCCCTTGAAGGACCACAGGCATGAGGGCCTGGCGGATGGCCATCTCCCATGCCCTGGCATTCTCCACGCTGTCTCCGCCATGCTGGGGGTTGCTGGTGATGCCGTTTTCTCCCACAAAGTAGGTGGCCTTGGCAGTCACGATTTCAAAGCAGTGAGGGTTGGCTCCTGGCGGCATCAGGGAAAAGTCCTGCGCCGGCTCCACCACCAAGATCTCCGACAAGGGTATCTCCTACAGGAAGGGCAGAGAAGGCATTAACATGAGCTGCCTTGGCTGGTCTTCTCAAAGCATCTCTTGCTTAGCCAGGGCAGAGAAAGGAAGCATGGCTTTCTGAAGAAACTACAACTCCCATGGTCCAATGGCCATGCTGGCTGAGAGAATGTGGTGAATTAAAAAAAGGACAATGCACCCCATCTCCAAGCTGGTACTGCACATGTTTCTTGTTTTCCTGTAGCAACCTTCACCTGTCCTCGGACGCATCTCTCAGAATCCCAAGAACAGAGGAGATGCTGTTTCTTTTGGGGTTGTATGTGTATTTTTCCCCAAAGTTAATCTGCAAGTTTCTATCCCTCAAGGCTGGAAAGAAAGGCTGGGAAACATATAGACAGCACTTGTTGAAATCTCAAAAGCCAGTTTAGGTAACAGGAAACTTCCAGAGATTCTTAGGGCACACATGGCTTCTTTCCTTGGGCAAGACAGGAAACTAAATTCACCCATGAGGACAACAACAGTGAAAAACAAGGGTGTTTGCACCAACGCTCAGGGATCCAGCGCAGTAGGAAGACACGGTAGGTGGGTGAGAGAGTAACACCGAAGTCCTGGCAACCTTACAAGGGAAGGAACCCTACGAGTCCAGGGGTCGTTTTGCACCTCAGCGGATGCTCTGCATGCACACCCGCCCAGATCCTGCTAGAGCAGGGGTTCCCACCCTAGGGTCCCCAGATGTCCTTGGACTACAACTCCCAGAATTCCTTGCCCACCAGCGGCTCTGGCCAGGATTTCAATCTGAGCTGCAATTCAAGAGCATCTGGGGACCCCTGGTTGGGAAACCCTGTCCTACAGAAACGGGGTGTTCTTTATAAACTAGTTAGCAGACAGCAGCATCCCGTTTTTAGAAGTTAATTTCATTTTGGCGATCCAAAAACCAACCAGGGAGAAGTTCTAGAGTTACAGAAACAGCATCACGAAGGGGGGCAGAGTTCTCTCTCTCTCTCTCTCTCTCTCTCTCTCACACACACACACACACACACACACACACACACACACACACACACACACACACACACACACACACACACACACACACACAAACAAAATGGAGAATCTTACCTTGTAGTAGCGGCTGCTGGTGTTGTTCTGAAACAGGGTCAGGCACTTGCTGTCCAGCCTCCAGTAATGGCGTTTCCGCTGCCCAACGGAAGACAAACAGGGGTTTTTAGGGTCAGGGGGTTTACAGGACTATGGTCTTCCATCCAGGAAGGTGGGCGCGCTGGATGCAGTGGGGGAATCGAACGCCCAACCTCTGGCTCCACGGCTTAATACCTTGACCCCTGAGCTGCCCAGCCAGCTAATAAGAGGCGAAGAACAGCCCAGATCACTGCTCCCTACAGCCGCTACAGGACGTGACAGGTCTTTCCATAATAGTTTTTAAAAAAGAAATTACAGCAAGGGGCAACTGGAGTAGATGCACCCCCCTCTAAAGTCTGCATGCCACCTCCAGACCACTGGAAATTGACAGCCTTTGGTTTAAACTGTTGACAAAAGCACCGCAACTCTTGGAAGTCATTTGGGTGAACGAACCACCAACTGTTCAGCAAAAAATGAGAAAAGGCCGTGAGGTCCTTACGTCACACAGATGCAAGAGCAGGTGATGCCTTTATTAAATAATAATCATGTGCCCTCAAGGTGATTTTGACTTATGGCCACCCTTTTTTCCAGGTAGAGAAACTGCCTTTGGTTTAAACTGTTGACAAAAGCACCTTGGTGGTTGCAGAGACTGCTCAGAAGTGGTGGACCATCCCCTTCTTCCGGGGGTGCCCTGGGACTGTGGGCAGCTTGCCCAAGGCCACCCAGGCACAGCGGGGAATCGAACTCCCAACCTCTGGCTCCACAGTCAGATACGGTGACCAATGAGCTACCCAGCCAGCTCCACACAAATCTATACACCTCTTGCTTTGAGCTAAAGGAGGGCGAGAGAGCTAGGCAGGCATCTCAGAAAGACACCAGGGAGGGTCCATTCTTCCTTCCCCATTTTGGGGCCTCAGCAAAAGGGCGAATGGAAGCCAAGAGGGCTCTGCCCCAATGATCTTACACACTCTCTGAGTCTAGTTGGAAAAAGCCACAACACTGAAGGTGAACGGATCTGCACCGCTGGTGCTATTAAATGCAAACACATCTACGGCCACAGCCTCATCGAGTCTCCTTCCAAAGCAGCCCAGTGCTCCCCGCCACCCCCCCAGCCCACCTCCCCTGCTCACCAGGGTGTCCTTGTTGCTGAAGTGGACCAGCCAGCCTTCCTTCAGCACCGTGCTTGACTTGCGGGTCGTCTGCCGGATCGACTGCACGACGCGCATGAGAGGGATATAGCCCATGGAGCTGGAAGGGACACCGAGAGAGGAGGGGCAGCTGAGCCGTATATCAGGCAAAGTGAAACAAGACAAAGGAGGAAGAAGCCAACCCAGAGCCGAGAAAAATTCCTCCTGGGAACTACAACTCCCATAATCTTTCCTTCCACTGAAAAACTGAGCTGCAGGAGCAACGGACTGTTAAGCAACACTCCAACCTCTGTAAGGGAAGCGAAAGGTCCAATCTGACCGTGCAAGAAAAACTTCACACAGGGCTCAGGGACGGAACGGGGAAGGTTCTGTTTCTGAGGGGCCTCTTCTCACCCCTGAGCTTTGCTGATGTCATCAGTGTCCTCGCTCATCCGCAACTCGCTCTCCGAATGGGACCCCGGGACAATGCCGGAGTCGTCCGATTCATCCATGAGTGAGTTCTTCTCAGACTCACTGAGGTCACTGGCATCTTCCATCTGCACATCTGAGGAGAGCAGGAGGGGAACATGTTGAGTTCGGCCCGGAAATATCCAGGATAAAGATCATAGATCTTCCTAAGTAGCCTTGGGTAGGTCATTTCCTAAAATCCTCTGACCAACTCTGCAGGGTCGTTGTGAGAATAAAAGGGGGGAGAAGGAGAGTCGTCTATACTGCTTGGAGCACCTCAGAATCTTGCCTCATGACTCCCTGCAAGGAAGAAGGGGGTGCTCACTCACCTCCACCATTAAAGAGTGTCTCTCCAAGGCAGTCATTGGGCACTCGAGTTGCGCAACGTTTGTGGCAGTTGAATTTGCAATCTGGAAAGGGTTAAAGAACCGGAAGCAACCGGGTTAAAGTTCCACCTGGCAGGTACTCACGGGGACTCCCAATTACTTGTCATCTTTCTCCCCCCCCCCCAATCCGCTGCTCCTCCACACCTGGTCTAGGAGGTAGACCTTGGGTCTCCAGATGTTCTTGGATGAAAACTCCGGCCTTCAGCACTAACTGTGCAGGCCAAGATTTCTGGGAGTTGTAGTCCAAGAACGTCTGTGGAACCAAGGTTGGGAAGCACTGAGTTAGAAAGAGGAGCAGCAGGAGATCTGGGTTCAAATCCACCCTTGGCTGTGAAGCTCATTGGGTGCCACCTTGGGCTGAGCTACTTCAAAGAGCGGTTGTGAGGACGGAGTGGGGAGGATGGGAGTCATCTCTGAAACCTTGAAGTCACCAGAGGACAAGTGTGATAGAAATATATGTAACAATTCAACAGGTAAGAATAAAAACTTTGGCCAGGAGGGACTCGCAATGCCACAAGATGGCCAGCAGGTGGAGCTCTGTGACAAGAAAGGGATATCCCAACAGTTCGCCAATCTGGGGCTCCTCATGTTTGTAGACTACAACTCCCAGGATCCCTCCCCAATGGCTGAGCTAGCCAATGTTTCCTGGGAGGTTTACGTTCAGGAACATTTGGGGCCCTAAGTCTGGGAAGCAGTGGGGCATTCCCTCTGGTCCACCCCACTCGTCCACGTGGAGCAGGAGCAACCCAAAAGAGATGGTAAAGGAAAAAGGCCATTAGTTACAAGGTATCAGAAAAGTTATCTGCTGCTAGTTTATTTCTCAATTACGGAGGTCTCACAAAGTTACAAAACAAAAGTAACATATCAAGGAGGAACAAAGTTACTTTATTGGAGTAACGGGCACTGTCTTCTAGTCCCTTTTGAAGAGCTTCTGAAGGCAAATGTTTGAAATTTCGGATTTCGTACTCTTCTGAATCTTAAAAACAGCAACACCACAGTACAAGGCAATGTTGTGTGCTGTGCTGTCAGGTTCCCTCCGGCTTAGGGTGACCCCATGAACGGGCAGTCTCCATCTCGTCATGCTCTGAGCTGCCCCGTGCGGATTGCAAGTCCCATCGTCCCCTGCCCTGCTCACCTTTGCACTGGAGCCCCTGGCGGAAGAGACCCTTGAGGAGCTTCTTGCAGTACTGGCAGACGGTGGGGCGGGTGTAGGAGTGGATCAGGAAAGTGTGGGGCACTTTGACCTTGGACAGGAAGAGCTTGTCCAGTTCAATGGGGCGGCCGATGTACGTGGAGGAGGCCAAGCGCCGGGGGAAGGAGTCCGCGGAGCTTCGGCTCTGGTTGGTGGGGAGAATGAGGGCCTGGAGGAAAGGAAGGTGGAGGAAGAGTCAGCTGGATGATTGCAAGCCCTTCACACTCGCCCTGCAGTGAAGTCCCCTCATCCGTGGGGGATCGGTTCCAAAGCCCCGCACAGATACTGAAAAGGGCAGAATATAGCGCTATTCATAGCATGGTCTCTGGTTCCCTCTAGTGGCCAGTTCCAGTAACTTTATCTTTAGAAATAGATGTTTCTAGGATTTTCTTTTCACATTTTTAATATTTTCAAGCCATGGATAAGTAAATCAGCAGATACTGATCCTGTGGATATGGGGGTCCTACTGTGTTATCAAGCCTTCGCTGCCCTACCTCACAAGGAAGCTGTAAGCATTACTAGAGCCTTGGAAAAGGGACAGGTGACACGCCTCAAAATTCCCAGCTACCACCAGCTAGCCTGGCAGTAAGTAGAGGTGGAAGGCTTTTAAAGTTTCTAGTCCTTACTGCTGGCTCTGGCCAGAAAACCAGCAGGGCCAGGCCATTCCCATTCAGGAGAGAGGGAAATAAAGAGAGAAATTGACTCACCAGATCATCTGTTGTCGAGGGCAAGGAATCGGTGGTCGACAGACGCAGTGACTGGGAATTAGCTAACGAGGTGGAGGAGAGGCGCCGCTTCCGGGCCCCACTGCAGTTGTTGGGGATGCTGAAGGCACAGCGTTTGTGATAGTTCAGGCCACAGCCTAGACATGGGGGGGGGGGAGGAGAGAGAACAGCCTTGGCTTTAGCCTTTTGGTTTGGCAGCCCCCCAGGAATAAAAAAAATGCACCCCATCCCCCACGGAAGCACCACAAAGCAGGCATAAACTGGAAAGACCATTTCTCTTGAAGGGATCTGGGGAAGTGCAGCGGAGCGGGGCGGGGGGAGAGAGGCTCAGCAGGAGAGCTCACACGCCCTCGATTAAGCATTAAACTTGCCAGGGACGGACCTAAAAACCAAGCGGTTAATCTCATGCCAGGCCCTGAGGCTGGGACAGGACGAGGAGACCACGCCACCCCACGGTCGCCTGGCGCTGAAGGTCAACAACACCGAGGGAGAGGCCCCAGAAGGCATGAGGCTTTTGCTGTCCTGCTTCAGGGGTGCTGAGGCACTTATAGGGTTGTTGCCCGCAAGCCAGCAGGCGAGGGGGGGGGGGGTTCCAGCGGTCCCCAGAGCAGAACCTGGACAGGCTAATGGCGTCGGGCAGCGACTCCCCATTGTCACGCAATGCTTTGTGTGTCTGTTTGGGGGCTGAAGGGGGGAGCATTCCATTCTACGGGATGCCCGTCTAAACCAGGGTGGGCAAAGCACGGCTCGTGGCTGTAGGTCACCCCCCCCAAGAGCCTTTAAACATCCCCCTCCCTCATTCACTCGAGACCTCTGACATGGCAGAGATGTGGGGAAAAGCAAAAAGAAAGAAAGAGAGAAAAACGTCCCTCTTTGCAAATGGAGATCTCCAGCCACTCCCAGTGGCTAAAGGCACCCGTCTTTTTCTCTGCTGATTAAAAGGCTCCCCCATCCAGGGGGCAGTGGCAGGATCCTTACCATCACACTTCAGGCCCTGGCGGACCAAGCCGAAGAGCATCTCCCCACAGTGGTCGCAGAAAGCGGGCGCCCGGTAGGAATGCACGTTGAGGGCGTGCGGCCGGATCTGGAAGTCTTCGAAGGTGGCTGACGCTGGGGGAGAAAAACCCGGTGGGTGGGCGGGCGGGCGGGCGTGTCGTCCAACGGGCCCTTGGCTCAGCAGGAAAAGGCTAAGTCAGTGGGGCAGCCTTTCCCACCCTCGCCCCCTCCGGGAAAGGGCTGCGCGGCTCAGAGCCGATGGACGTTGTCGTTTGGGAGTTGCAGTCCGCCATACTGGAAAGGGGCCTCAGTTGCAGGTGGGGAATCTCGGAGGGCAGAGACCCCCAGGAACGCGTTAGGTGCCCCCATGGGAGTTCGCATCGAACTCGTAACCTTGGAAAGTATGTACTCCAAAGATGATTAGAGCAGTGGTTCTCCACCTTGCGTCACCCAGATGTTCTTGGACTGCAACACCCAGAAGCCTTCACCACAGGCTGGGGTTTCTGGGAGCTGCAGTCCAAGAGCAGCTGGGTGAGCCAAGGCTGGGAACCATGGCTCTAGTCTACCTCCCACTAAGGAAGGACACGGTGTGCTAGAACACCCCGGTGCACGGACACCCACCACCCACTGATTTTCCAATCATGGAAAATGGCTCTCCTCCCCCGTCTCTCTCACTCTCCTCTCCTCCAGGTCAAAGCTACCCTTGAACATGCCACGGAGGGTTGGGTTTCCAGACCCTTTATCCTCTTAGCTGCAATCTTCAGGATGCATCCTGGCCCGTCCGTCTCTTCCTGAAACTGGGGTGCCAGACTTGGACAGAATCTTCCATGTGAGGTCTGACCAAAGCACATTGGAGTGGTTCTGTCGCTTCCCTTTACCTGGACATCAAACGTCTGAGGATGGAGCCTAAAACGCCGTTAGATTGTTTTGGTGCTGCATCACACCGCTGGCTTATGTTTAGTGGAGTTAATTCCTATCTCTTTTAATTAGTTAACCCAGAGGCAAAACTTGCTCCATGAACATGCAGGAGCTAATTCAATGTCTAAGGACATTGGGCTACCTTGAGAGCCTCACCATATCCCAGGTAGCCTATATCACGAGGATACAGGTGAGGATCAGAGGAGGGCCAGAGGGGAATCAAGGAAGGTAGAATCAGAATCAAGAGGGGAAATCAAGTAGTCTGCTTGAGAGGTTCACCGGGCTATGGAAATCATAAAGAAAATCACAGTGATGGGGCAACTGACTACAATACCTAGTTCTCCCATGGTGGGGGTACAGTTTGGACAGCTGTGAATAAAAATGTCCAGATCCAGGCCAATGGTATAGATTAGGTGAGGGAGGGGAGTGTCTCTCTGTGCTTTAGATCGGCACGTGTAACAATCTCTTCCCAACTGAAAGCCAACTGAACCCCCTCACACCCCCCAGGGTCTCCTTCCTTTTTGAGAGTCCCTGGATCTCAACCGAGTCCACAGCGGGAGGGGGAGAGGGGGCCAGGGAGGCCAAGGAAGTCCAGCAAAAACTGTCACGACCTGCCTTAGCCATCTTTTCCTCCCCTCCTCGGCGCCCGTACCAAAAACCCACATCCTGCCTCCGTTGCCAAAGCATCCGGTTTGAAAACACCACCTGCCGCTTCAAGAGACGAGAAGAACTAGGCCAGGGCACAAGAAGGGAGGGAAAGGTACCGATCGGAGGAGGGTGGAAAAGTTAACCTTGGGGACTACAAGCTACTTGATGGGTGGGGGGGGGGACTCGGGGATTTCTCTTCTCCAGAAGCCGCCTTCTAAAAATCTGGGAAGAGAGCCCTGCCCTACCCCCTCCAGACCCCTTGCTTTCTCCTCAGCTTACCTGAAAGCACCACCTCCACCAGGTCCCCTTCTTGGATATTCGAGGCAGCCCGGACCAGCTGGAGGATGTTGGCCGAAGACGGGTCATGTTTGAAGAGCAGGATCTTGTCGTAAAGGCCGTAGAAACCACACTCGGGGAACTGGGAAAGAACGAGACGGATGTGGGTGGACAGTGAGCAAACCCCACACAAGGACCAAGAAGGACCCCTCTGTGCCAGAGTAGAGTGCATCCGATCTGGTCTGGTTGGGAAGCCAAGTAGGGCTCTGGCTGGGTTAGTCCCTGGAGGGGAGACGGCCTGGAATGTAGAGGGTTAGGATTAGGAAAGGATTCTGCCTGGAGGTCTGGAGAGCCCAGACTGAGCGGACAAGACTGGGTGGGATCAAAGAAGGTCTGACCCAGGTGGTGGGAGGTGGGCACCTACGCCCTTTGGCTCTGCTGAACTTCCTGGGCTTCATGTTGGAATGGACTACATCTCCCAGCATGATCAGGCTCCGGGGTGGATGCTGGAAGATGTAGTCCCAAAATGTAACCTTCTCGATCTTATAAGCATCTCTCTGTGTGTCTTGGTGTGGGCAGATACGGTGGGGAAGGGGGGAGAGAAGCAAAGGTATGTTTTGCAGAAGTTGAAAGAAAGAAGGTTCAAATTTCAAGGCATTTTGATGGAGAGGCAAAGCCGCCTTCTCTACCTGCGCAGGTGCCACAAGGGACCAAGAGTCGTGCACGCACTTGGGCATGGATAAGTTTTATTTGGGGCAAATGTTCCTGAAAGCCTGGGCCAAACAAGACTTGAAGGTGTGTGTGTGTGTGTATGTGTGTGGGGGGCAACACGGTCCTTTGCTAACATCTCTTTCACGCCCTCCTGAGCCCATTTGCTGCTATGCAAATTCAAGCGCTTATTTTTAGCTCCAAGAAGGCCTCTATCAGAGGCATTCCAGCTGATCTCTGCCTTCCTTCCTTCCTTCCTGCCGACAGAGAGGCCTGTGTGGCCACAGGGTGGCAAGAGAAGCCAGTCCCCTCCCGAGGAAAAAGGAGCAGGCTCAGGCACCCCTGTGGGGTTGTCCCTGTGGCCTTAGCTCAGAGGCACAGATGATGCTTGGCCTTCAGAAAGTTCAACCACCCCCAGCATCTCAAGGTGGGCTTGGCGAAAACGCTTGCTGAAAAACCCGGCCTGAGTTTAACCTTCTGGGTTAAAATGGCCGAAGGTCTCACTCTCTGCGTAAGGCGGCTTCTGATGAGTTTACGAAACTCGGAACAAAGTTTTCGTTTCTGAAATCTAGACGGCAAGCTCTTTGGGGCAGACAGCCCACCTAGAGAGATGTAGTCTAGACGCTGGGGACAAGCAACAGGATGAGAGGGCATCCAGGAGAGGGAGAAGGTTTGCTAGATCCTCTGGTTGATGGACAGGGCAGAGAACGAGGGCGCCGTGTTTTGGCCGCCGACTTGATGATGTGGGTCTTGTTCTGCGTACCCTCAGCCTGTCTCTCCAGGTTTAATCCAAGAGTTTTCAAGAGTTCAGAAAGGCCAACTCGAGATACTTTGCTGCCTGACACAAATGTTTTACACACAAACAGTCTGCTAACGGACTTAAACCTTCCAGAAAGAAAATCCACAGACACCTCTGTTCATAATAAAAGAATAAGAAACTAAATCGTGCCTTTCATGAGAGAGAAAACCGGTTTGTTGCTCGGGGCAGCTTTTCTCGCTCTGCCTCATGGTAGGGCCAGTTCCAGAGTCCAGGGAAGTTGGCACAACTCTGCCCGTCCTACCTACCTCGCAGGGTTATTGCGCAGATACAGTGGGCCCAAGGAGAACTCGCCCCCCCTGCTTTGAGCTTGCCAGAAGAAAGGCCATCGTGGAGAAATGATGCCACCAACAAACAGGCACCACCAGGCCCCCACCAACGGCCACGCTGCCTTTTCCAGGCGGGAGATCTGAAAAGACACCTCTCCGTTCTGCCACTCGGCACCTGGTGAGGCAGGAGTTAACTTCTCCTGGCGAGGCGGGAGTTAACTTCTCGGTTACACAGGCCTCTTTGCCTCCACCTCCGCCCAGCAGTGTGTTCCCCGAAGGGCAGGAAGCATCATAATAGCAGGTCATCAACTCCTGGAGTTCTGTGAGGCCAGGAAAAAGAAAAAGAGAAAAAAAGGACCAAGCCGCCCGCCTGGGTGACTCACCCACCCAACTGGCAGGCAAGAGGGCCAGGTGTTCAAAACTCCAGACCGGAACAGGAGCTGGGCAAAGTGGCCGAGTGACAGGAGGGCAGCCTGGTCCTCATCCTGGCCAGCTTCCGAAGCCACTTCCCCGGGCGGCTCAGCTCATCCCTGAATAGGTCTCCTTTGCCACCGACAATCATTCCTCAGCCCCTCAGAGCTTCCCATCTAAGTTTCAGCCCTGGGTGTTCCCATCATCCCCAGGCGAAAGAAGACCTGCCCCCCCATCCCGTAGCCTTCTCTGACAGATCTGCCCTCCAGAGGATCTGGACTACAATTCCCAGTATCCCCAGCCCCAGTCGTTCTTCTCTGGCACATGGCTGTTCCGCAGGACAATGCTGGGTCTTCTCGGTGGTGGCCCCTAAAACTCAGGACGCTCTCTACAGAAACCATGCCCAGCATTAAATTATTGTGGAAAGTCCTTATTTACAGAAGCTTTAAATGCCTGCTGAAAACATATTTGTTTACCTTCAAAAATCGCTTTAAACAGATGCAATTTATTTCAAACATGCATTCAGATCTTTCAGATCCAAGGGAATATGACCACTAGGAAGACGCAAATAAAACTGCCAGGATGATGGGTGCCGGAGTCCTGCACGCACCAACGGCTCCACATCGGGAAAGGCAGAAGGAACTGGGCTTAGCATCATTTTAGCTTTTGCTTCCGCAAGTCTAATTGCTAGCTGTCAGTGAAAGGGTTTTGGCATGATAAAGCCACGGAGGTAGAGATAAAAGATTTTCCAGTGGCAAGAGGTACCCTCGACTCCTCCCATAAGAAGCACAAGCAGAATAAATGATAACAAAAAGCCGAAGGTGGCAGAGGAAACCGCCCAAAATATGCAGTGGAAAATAATTTTTTCAAACTACATCTGAAGTCTGTATAATCCGGTGTTTGGATTTCTCATGTGGTGTTTATGGTTGTTGCTTTAAAAACAGAAGTTACAAAAGTTCTTTCCTGGGGTTACCAGGGAAACTTTTTTTTTAATTTCTGCATTTTAAAGAGCCATTTGGTTATCATCTGAACCGTTCAGGGAGAAATGAACAGAAACTGCTCAGGTGGAAGGAATGGACAGCCTTTGGCAGTGGGAAAAGAACAGGTAAATGAAGGGCATTATTGGCCTATCTGTGTGTGTATATAACTGAATGGTTTACCTGGACTGCTAAAACTCCCCACAGAGGTTTCCAACTAGCTTCCTTTTGCTGGCCTGTAAAGGATGTGACCGAGGGCGGTTTCATCCTGGAGACGTTCCCAAGCATTATCGCTCAGCTCCTCAGAAGGAGAGACATTTCCTTTTCCTGCCCAGCAAAAAGCAAGAGGGGGGGGGGAGAAACACAGGGTCTCGGCCCGCTGCTATTTCCGCTCCTTGGCCCAAACATAAAAGACAGATCGAGAGCAGGAATCGGGGTGGGGGGGGTGGCGGCGGCTCTGGACTTAGCTGAGGCCGGTGAAGGGTGGGGGGAAACCAAGTTGAAGAGTAAAAGACTAAGGGCCTTCCAAGCTCATTTGTTTATTTATTTAAAATGTCCGTCTGCTATCTTTCTCCTCAAAAGGACCCAATTTATGAATTCATTGCGTGGCTTGAGGTGCGCCTCCACTGTAGGAACGAGGAATGTAAAGCACTGGGTTCAAATCTTGAGGTTCCCAGGTGCTTGTGGTAGCGGTCGTCTGGGGAAAGTAACTTTTTGCAACCTCTGCGCGCTCCCTTCTGCCCTGTACAGTCCTTTGAAGGCTGCCATCTGTACTCCTCCCTCCCCCCCTTTCATTCTAAAAAGTGGATTTGCTTCTCCTAAGGTGTAACTTGTTTGCATTAAAATTAATTTGTATTTCGGGCTCTCCTCCTTTTGCCTTGGGCTCCGGGCAGCCCTGGAATGACTCCCACCCACCCCTAGCCCCAGTTTCTCCGAAATGGAATTTAAGGCCTCACACTGAAAAAAAAGAGGATTTTCCTAGGTAGAGAATATTCAGGCGTGGCCGTTCCCTCCTTCAGGGACTGCCCTGGGACTCTGCAGCTGGCCCAGGGCCACCCAGGCTGGCGGTCCTTGTAGGAGGCAGCATAGGGATTCAAACTCCCAACTCTGGCACCACAGCTAGATGATACCTAAACGACTGAGATCTCCAGCCACCTGTTACACAGAATTACTGTACAGATTGTACAGTTGTACAGATTACTGACGTGAACGATACAATTTGAAAAGTCCCAATAAAGACTGCAGCCGGGTTTTGCAGGATAGGGCTCTGTATTCAGGAATCTGTACGCTTTGTTCCGGTCTGTCTCCCTAATGCAACAACCCACCCCGAGACCTCCAGTATTGTTTTGTATGCAACAACATTCTTCTCCCAGCATTAGAATTCATGTGAAGGCTAAGGATAAAATACTGAAATTAGATGTGCAATGTTAAATTGCCTTTATACCCCAATCATCTGTGGCTACCTAGCGTCGGGCGGAGGGCCTGCAGCCCAGAACGGGAGATCAGGCTTTCTCTGTGCACCCTGCGTGGGACACTCACCTCTGCTTGACTTTAAGATAAATAAATAAATAAATAAAAATGAGGCGGGTTTTATGCCCACTTTCAGTCAGAGGAACTTGCCAACCATAAAACACTCGTAAAGTCACCACGTAATTGATACATTTAAATAGATGGAGTTAAATATTTACCAGTGGAAGTGAAATAAACCGTGATGCCAGCACCCACATCCACAGAAAGGGACACAGAGGTTATTGGGCAGGTTTAAAAGAAAAAAAGGCCCCGGGTTTGAGTCTCAGCATCTCCAGGGACAGCTCAGCAAGTGTCACTGCTGACTCTCCCGGACCAGGTGGATCAAGAAGACCTCCCTTTATACTTGCTAATCACGACAGCTTGATCAGAGGTTTCTGCACAGGCCTGATTTGAAACGCCACCTCTCCATGTTGGCGTGTGCGGACGGATCGAAAGCACTTCTGTGCACATACAGAGTGTCCTACCCCATCTCTGGGTGACCCTTCTCCAATCTCTGTGGGTCAGAGACCCAGAAGAAGGTCAGCGAGACAGGCTGAAGCTCTGATAACTCTCCGTTTAGAAACTGGGAGAGGCTCCGCGCCGGAATGGGTTTCCCCAAAATGCACCCACGCCAACCTGTTTCTGTTGCAATTTTTGTTTTGTTTGCAATTTTTTTCTTTAACTAATTCAATTATTAATTAATTCATTTATTCATTTTTGAGAGGGTAGACATTCTCACTTTCCATTTGAAGCTGGCCCATGTTTTCCTACTACTTATTCCGACATTTTTGCTCTTCTCTGCAGGGGGCTGGCAGGGGGCCCGGAAGAGGTGGACTTGAACAGTATCTTTTGATCTGAGATGTCTTGTGATGCTTTTACAACTAGCAGATTTATTTCTGTGTGGCCTTCCACAGATTATAATCCACATCTTTAGGCACCTGTGGAACAATATTTGGTGTGTGTGCACGCACACACACACACATGAGAGAGAGAGAGAGAGAGAGAGAGGGAATGGGGACCAAATAAAATAGGGAAAAGATACAGGTGATGACCTTTCAAACCAATAACAGCCTTGTAAACACGAGTAATGAACATCCAAGCATCAGATTCCAAATGCACATGGCAACATTCATAACAACAATGGGACTATATTCAAAGCAGGCTTTCTGTCCAAAGTTGCCAACTTCTTTTATCAGCACCTGCTCCTCTGCCCTTAACCAACAGCCTGAGCTGCTGCCATTCTCAGGCTGCTCTGCCACCCGGCTCTGCGCTGTGCAGAGCCTTGCAGAGATGAACTGAAGGAGTGCGTGCACAGGGCCTTTCAATGCTGCACATGTGGAAACCACATGTTTACACATGGATAAGCACACAGCTGGATCTTTCATAGCTACGTCAGTGCTAATATATACAAAGCGCTGGGCAAGTCCGACCATCATGCTTGCTTGCAAAGATATGTACACGGGTGACCCTCTGACACAGGGATCGCCACCAAAAAGACACTGAGGATGCCTACGGACCAGGAGTGGAGCAGGAGAAAAAGTGTTGCTTTAAACTACACTAAATAATAATAATAATAATAGAAGACAAAAATGTTGTGGCACAACTTACTTTCTTTCTTTGTTTTATGAACTATGACAGCTACCTCTTCTAAAACTACTTCCTTTGACAACAAGATCTCAGGATTTGCCCGTAGCTAATCCATGCCCAGGGCCGAAGCCCAGGAAAGGAACTTTCCTGTACTTTTAATAACAAGCTGCCATTAAATGGCCACCTGTCTCAAATGAAGCCCTCTGTACATGCACAAAGGCATTATCCTCAACCATAGCATATCAACAAGCCAGGGCCTTTGCAGAGGCATGACACCGATTCCAAAGCATTCCTGAAGAGTTTCCCATTTTATTTATTTTCCCCCAAGTGGTGAAATTTAAAAAAAGGAAAGGGAGGGGTACTTGGTGCTGAAACAATGGGGAAAGGAGTCAGAGAACACCGAGCTGAGAACCACGGAAAGGGCTTCCCCTTAACGCTGTGACGGCAAGCTTTGTGCCTCGTTTAGATTCCACTTGGATTTTGCCACCCTTTGGGTTTAGGACACTTCTTTTAAACAGATTATTCCTCCCTCCATGCTTCCTAAGCCATGCTGAAGAACTAGGATTCTGATCATCGGTCAATAGCAGTGCCAAGGAAATAACACCACAAGAGCCAGCGACACAAACACAGGGGTGAAAAATAGTGTTGGGACATCTTTTGGGCTAACCCGTCCATTGAAGTGTGAGCACGGCGTAAGGCCCACCCCTTGGATTGGCAGGGCACGGTATGTGGTCTGAAGGGAGATCCATGAAAGCTCAGGACGGGTTGATCCCCTTTGCATTTGCTAGCCTTGAAGATGCCACCCAGTTTTGGCTTCGCTTTGTTTGCTTCTGTCACTGCAACAGTAACAACACCAATAAGAGTCATTCTGAACGCACCAGCCTAAAGCATGCCCAGAAAAAAAACAACTCAGTATTTCCTTCTAAGTTATTAAACCCAGGTTTAAACTCCAGAACTGCCCCCGCCCCAGCGGTTATTCCAGTGTGAATAACAATAACAACAAGCATCATCCTCACCAACATCTTAGAATTGGGACCCTACGGGTCCTCATCGAGTCCAGCCCCTGTCCAGGAGGCACGGGGTGTGTGTGTGTGTGTGTGTGGGGAGGAATCCCACCCCCGACCTCCGGCTCCGCAGCCGGAGACAGAAACTTTTCGAAGTGAAAGAGGGAAGAACACGCAAGGCGCTAGTCCCTCTTCTCTGGGTTAATCGGGAATGTGAAATCCACAACAACGAGCGCTATCAGGGAGTGATTATTCCAGATTTAGACAAGAGAATCAACAAGGCCGCTGGAGTCATTGTCGTTGCAGAGTTCGTTACCCGAGGTTTGAGGGCGAGTTTCCGCCTTGGAGAGGTTCAGACCCCGCGGAAGACACCCAGCCCGGGCTGGCAGAGATGGAGACGTGTCTGGGCAGGATCCCCGCGGGACCTTGGGGAGCGCTCCTTGCGGCTGGGGATACTGGGCCTTGTAGTCCCCCCCCAGGACGGTCTCCCCCGGCCCAGCGCCCGGGAGGGGGGCGCGCGCGCCCTCCGAGCCTACCTTCTGGTCGACGATGGAGCAGGCGAGCTGCTTCACGTGGGCGAGCTCCGAGGAGGCGGGCAGCAGCACGAACTCGCGGGTCAGCCCGATCTGGATGTGGAAAGACACGCCGGCGGCGTGGCAAGGGGCCGAGGAAGGGCCGGCGGCGGGGGCGGCCGGGGCGGCCGGGAGGGCGCACGGTGGAGGCAGCGGAGGCGGCGGCGGCTCCAGGGGAGAAGAGGGGCCGGCGGCCGGGGAGGCCGGGGCAGAAGCGGAGGCGGCCGGGGAGGCCATGCTGGAGGGAGCCCGAGGCGCTGATCTCGACCCCCCCAGCCCAGCCCAGGAGACCCTCACAGGGATGGAGAGGCCGGAGCAGCAGCCGGCGCGCCTGGCTCCGGAGACGCCTCGCCAAGCGCCCGCGGAGCCACTTTGCGCGCCCGCCCTGCGCTTTTCTCGCCCGGACCAACTTTTTTTCCCCCCCTCCCTCTTTCTCTTCGGTTCTTTTTTTTTTTCCTCCCGAGGAGGAAGTGCGGTGAGTGACAAGCCTCCGCGCCAATGGCGAGAAGCGGGGATGAAGTCACCACCGCCCGCCTTGGTGCTCCGGAGTGGATCCGGAACGCCCGGCGCGCCTCTGAGGATCTCGGGGCGGGGGGGGGGGAGGCGGATGGGCTTTTGCCGGCACTTTGGGAAGCCCCCCCCCCTCCGGATGTGTGTGTGTTCAGCGGCTCAGCCCTCCCTGAGTTGGAGAAGAGTGCGTTAGAGCATGTGCAGAGTGACGGTCTGGCTTTCTCGCCGAGAGGGCAGCCAGACGCCATTCCGTCGGGAAGAAGGCGTTGCGGCCGGATGGTTTTGGGATCCCAGCTCTTCTCTCTCTTACCGAGAAAGGAACCAGCTGCTAAACTTTCTTTCCCAGGATTTAAAACCACGCAGGGGTGTCCAAACCGCCGCTGGGAGGCGCGGAAAACTTTTCCGAGTCGCGTTGAGCGCTTGGGAACGTTGCTTTGTTTGGACTGCCGCTGCCAGAATCCCCCCCCCCCCGGGTCTTCCCCCAAGTAACTTCGACGACCCCAGCGGTTTCCTGACGCTGGATCGTGTCTTCACACGGGCTTACAGGGGGCGGCCCGACGGAGCGATGACCAGCTCTCCTTGCCCGCTTGTCGAGAGGCTGAGAGGCGGTGGCGGGCCGTCCCCAGCGAATCCCAGGCGGGAGTGGTAATTTGAACCCAGGTCTCCAGGGTCTTATTAAGCTCACCGCCGCACCGCAGAGGCTCTGCTTGAAAAGTGTCCGGAATAAATAGCCTGACCGGCCCCCTTCACCGGTTCTTAAGGGCGAGGAAAGGAACCAGGGAACGTCGGTCTAATTTCTGATGGGGTGGCACAGACCGGGGGGGGGGGGGAGAGACCTCTACAAATGCCCCTCATCCCCCCCTCCTTTGCTGTCACCCCCCCTTCCCCAGATTTTCCCATGGATTCAGAGGCCCTTTTCGGGGGGGAAAGAAGCCCACCCCTTAGCTAAAGCGGTGAAGCCGATATTAAAGTTCATTTAACACGGATGGGTTGTGTGTTCTTGCTCTTAAGGCACCAGAGAGTCCGTGTGGATTGGGAAAGGGATCCAGGGACCGCAGAGGCCCTCCCTCGGTGGGACTGTTGTCCATCTCAGATCCTGCCTCTTTTTCACCTGCTTCAGCGGCAGACACATGGGAGGGGGCTGCATGCCTGCCTGGGTGTTTGTTTTTTCCCGTCCCCCCTCTCAGCTGTCACCATGGAACTTCCTGCTTTTCCTCTGTCCCGATTAATTTCCCTTCCCCCCCCCCCCCGAGGCAGGCGGGGGAGCCTTCCTCTTGCATCTGGGGAAGGACCGGCTGGCAGCTTTCCTTACTGTGAAGACACCGAAGACTTTATTTCCCTCCGTGTTCTGCTCCCACACGGTTTTAGCGGAGTAATTTGCCGGCCTCTTCTGTTTTTATTTTACTTTCCTCCACAGCTGGTAAAGTCCTCAAGGCCGCCCAGCAAGGCATCCTCATCCTCATCATCTTAAAACTGCGGATCTGGAAGGGACCCCGTGGATGATTGAGTCCAGCCCAACAAGGAAGCGCCCAGGGCGATCTCGCTTCTGCTGCAAATACACACCAGTGGCCATAAGCAAACCGTCTCCCACTCAGTCCCTATGTGCTAATTTTATTGACACATCTGCCACTGTCGAGGGGATGGTGATGATGATGCTCAGCCAGTGGGGCGTGCCTCCCTTCCAAGAGAAGGCACGCCAAGATATCAGAGGAGGCAGGTCTAGTCTGAAAATAAAATAAACGGAATACAATCTTCAGGGGAAAGGGAGGTTGATTAAACATCTTGCTTTCCTAATGGCAGCTTCTTCCATCATCCTAAGACAATAGTGCAGCTGGAAAAAAAAAGGATCACTTTTTTTTTCTTGCTTTGATTTGTATTTAGCACCTCAAATTTCTTACAAAAATATGAAGGGAGTCAGGTCGGTAAAGGAGCACGGAGGGGGGGGGCTTTTGTTTAGCAAAACTAAGGAGCAGGAGGAGTTAAAACAGTGTTGAGGAACAGAATGGATCAGGCTGGCTAAGGAGTCAAGACTTTTGCAGAGGTTGCCAGGCTAACTGGCCCTGAACGGGTCAGGAATGATCCCAGTCCAGCCTGGAGGTGCCCTGGCTGGAATCCGGGGCTTTGTTTAGACAAAGCTAGTAAGGGACAGGCATCCTCGGGGTTGGCCGAGGCTTCCCACACCTGTCTGGATAATTTAGAAGGCGAGGTGCGTGTGTGTGTGTGTGTGTGAAGCGCAAGCCTCGTCCAGCAGTGGCCTGGGTGGGGCGGTCACCCTTCAGCCTGCCTGTCTCCAGAAACATCCTGTTGGCCGGGAAGGATTTCTCAGGGTCTGGAGCCCAAGACTTATGCCGTTGATTGCTCCTGGACAGCCCCCAAGTTCGAGATTCCCAGGAATCTGGAAACGCCAGCCTCAAAGAGATCCCTTTCCCAGCCATCTGGTTCAGAGCCCGGAGCATGTGAGGAGCGCACCTCCTTAGGGCCCTTGTTTTCGTATTGTTTTAATAAGCAAGACGACGAAACTGGGTCCTGCCCATGTGCAAACTTTTCGGTTTGCTCTTGGCCTATAGGTGCGGAGAGGCCCTGCAGGTCTTCAGTAGAGATGGGCGCGAACTGCCAATTTGGTGATTTGTGGCGGTTCGTGTATTAGCTGAGCAGGGTTCAGTGCTTCCCAGCCTCGCCTCTTCCAGCAGGCGCCTGCTCAGAAGTAGCTCCCCAGTGGGGCTGGGAAGCACTGGAACCTGTTTGGCCACCACAAATCAACAAACCAGAAGTTCATGCCCATCTCTATTCTTTAGTCACAGCCTGCACTCTGTATATGCTCAGAGATCTTCTCATTTGCTAATCGCCTGTATGTACCCGCCATCGAGTTATGCTGCTCTGTATCCTGCCATTGTGTTCTAGTGGATATCTTGTGATTCTCAGTTACTAAGTGGAAGAGGGGATTAGAGATGCCCAGAAGTAGAAATCATCACTATCATTGTGCGCCATCAAGTCCATTCTGATTTACGACGACCCTTTTCAGGGTTTTTCCAAGTAGTGAATATACAGAAGTGGTTTCCCACCCCCTTCTTCTGGGGGTGCCCTGGGACTACCATGCAGTTTGCCCACGGCCACCCAGGCTGGCTCTTCTGGGGGTACACAGTGGAGACCTGATCTCCCAAATTTTGCACAGATACCAAAAGAGGGCCTTAAACTGATCAGAGCCTCGGATCAACTTCTGCATGAGCATGAAACCCTTATGAGTGTTTTCATTTGTGATTAAATGGCGGGGAACAATGAGACAGCATTTGGAATGGAGAAAATTGCTAGGGAGTAATAAAAAGTATACAAAATTTTGGAGAAAATTGATGCAGCATGACAGAAGCAGCTTATAAAGCTATGCATGGCATCAAGTAAAGTATTTTTCCTTCTTCTGCTGAGGAAGCTATTCTAATATCTTCTAGCTTTCTGGCCCACCAGGGCGCTCCTAGCACTGTAGAAGAGAAAGGTTTTTAATTTGTTTAGAGAGAATATTTGAAATCTGTTTTAGAACAATTTTTTTTATAAAAAACAGGTCCTTAAAATCATTTTAGACCAAAACGATTTTAAACACCCGATTTTTAAAAAAAATGTTCAAAATCAGGTTTCAAAATCCTTTCTAAACAAATTAAAAACCTTTTAAAAAGTTTATTTTTAAAAGGTCCATTTCCATACAACAGCTGGGGTGGATGGAGGTGTTGAGAAGCTGAATTAAAAGTTGAACCTAATCCAGAGTGTTCTGCGTTTATCGACCCGTCTAGATTTTTCAGTGGGAGAACTGTATCAAAGCAGAGTTCTGTTTATCATTCTAGCACTGGGGGTGCTCACCCTGTTCCTTATTTCCATAAGCGTGGGGCTCAGGGCGAGGAATTTAATCATCCATTACATGTTTCAGTCAGCTGGCCTGATGATGATATATACGAGGGTTTTGGGGGCACAAAGCTGAGTGTGCTTCCCCTTCCTTTATAGGTTCAGGTTTTCTATGAATCCCAAACACTTTTCTTTCCGGCTAATCTGTTCCACCAGCTCCCCCCTTGACGCACAGATGGGTACGGAGGAATGTATGTGCGGTTCAAAAAGCAATTTGTAGCAGAGGCACAGAAGTGATTAATAATATATCCATGCCTGTATTAATCAGCACTGCCAAAAACAATTTTAATTGCATGTCTGGTTTTCGCTGATAAACGGGAAGAACGGATCCCGCTTGCCAAATGTCATCGCAACTACAGTACTTTCCTTGAGGATTAGAAGCAAGACGGCCGCTTTTTAAAAGACAAGGTATGGTAACTAACCCCGGATAAATTTAAGGAACAAGCTACTGCTTGCTGTTAGCAGGTAAGGATGTTTTTCGTCAGGCTTGGGAATGTGGTTTAGCCCTGCTCTGACACTGAGCCCCTGTGATCCACCACAACCAAAGCGGGTTACAAGTCATTATTTGTATAAAGCGTTTAAAGCCTCACAAGGTTGACAAGGATCTAAGAACTTAAAAGAGCTGCTGGGTTGAAAATTCAGGGACCACGGGCTGGCCCAGTTAGATAGGGCTCAGCTACTCGCCTTGTCATCCTACGTGTTTTCACTTAGAAGCCAATGGGTTTTACACCTGAACAAGCATCTTAACAGAAACCAAATCTCCAGGTGGGGGCTACTCTTAAGGGAGCTAACAAAAAATGATGCAAGCTTCAGAGTTTGCCGGCCCTCTTTTGTCAGGCTAAGAGGAAAGAGGCAGGAGAGTCCTAAAATATGACCCAGTCTTTGCTGCTGAGGTGTAGAAGGCTGCTGTTAAAGCTCTATCTGAAGATGGGCAAACAAGCATGTTAAGGATTTTATCCTCCTCATTTTAAGACAGTTAGACAACCAGTGTGTTGGGGTGTGTGTGTTTATATGTATCCAGAAGATGGCCCCCTGCCAAGCACTACAGGCAATGCAGCACCTCGCTCTTTGTTATAACTCCCCTCCCTGGAGGAGGAACCACCCAGGTGTGTAGCGACTACGGTTCCCATCATCCCACAACCAGCCTGACTGGGGATGATGGGATCTGTAGCCAAAGACCTCTGGGAAGAGCCCCCCTCCCTCCCCAGGATCCAGTGGGCCGGCAAGTCAGCCCAGTTCTCTCTGTTGGCTTTATTGCAGGCCACGATCCAAGCTTCTCCTGAGAAGAAACTGCGTCAAGAACAAAGCAAATAGGGTGATGGCCAGCGTTGCTGTCCTGCAAGAAGATGTGTCCCCCCCCCCCAAACACACAGCTCATCCTGTTGGTGCTGCCTTGCTTCTTTGCTGCACTGAAAGCAATCCAAGCCGGCAAGCAGGAAATAGGGAGACTCCCGTACTTTAGAAACAGTCAGGAAGTGAGCAAGCCAGCAAACGGTGTCGGAAAACCGGTGGCCGAAGGGAAACCATTTTGGCTGCTGCTTCGGAGGCCAACGTTTGGAAGAGGTCCTTTTCTGAACACAACTCTCTCTCTCTCTCTGTGTCGGGGGGGGGGCACAGAAGGCCAGGTTTGCTGCGGCTCTGTCTGCCAGAGAGAATCAGGGCCATCCTGCTCCTGGCTGCTGCTTGAGCTCCACCCAGCTTTGCCATCTGAGGAGACCCAGCAGGTCTGACAACATTTCAGTCAGTGGGAAGCGGCCTTTGCATCACAGCGGCAGGGCCACCGCCCCCCCCTCCAGCCTTGGGGGGGGCATTTCCCTTGTGATGATAGAAAGGCAAGGTAGCCTCTGCCCGGGGAGGCTGCAGGAAGAGAGGTCTGCTCTGTGCCAGCTGCTGGCCCTGCCTTTTTTGTTTTGTTTTGTTCTTCAAAGATATTGCTCTCCAAACTTCATCACTCCAGAAGGAGACCGGTTTTAGAAGAAGAGAAGGGTGTGGTCGTACTGCCAATTTGAACTGATTTCTGTTCAGCCTTTTTTTAAAAAAAGCCAGTTCAAGCCACGTTGTATTTAAATCAGTCGCTGCATTCATGTTCCCTGATTGGAAATCCATTTATTTTGGGTGATTTAAACCGGTTTTGGTGTCTGCATGGCTGAAATCGACTTATTTCCTTTCTTCTTTAGAAGTCTGTTTTTCATGACCGTTCTCTATTTAGCTTTTTAAAAAATTTACAGCGATAAATTGATGGCTCCGTTCAGCTGAGTGTCAAAAGGCAGTAACCAATGCATCACTAAACAGTACTATAACAAATGTTTTAAAAATATAGGAAGTGGAAGTCACAGGGGCAGTGCGGTTGATATGAAATGGGCATGAAGTACATTCCACACCCCTGAACCAAACTGATTTAAACTGATTTACAGCCAGTTATTTTAAAAAGCCCCTGCGGATTGGTTGGAAGAAAGAAAAACTGGCTTCGGAGCCCAAATAAATCAATTTCACTACTGCAGTGTGTGCACCAGAAATTATAATCCAATTTAAATTAACACTCAAATCGATTTAACTGTGGTTCTTTTTGCCTGTGGAACCCAAACCCTAAGCTTAGCAGGGCTGAGCCCGGTTTGTGTTTCAGTGAGAGACCTCCAGGGGTTTCCGGGTAAGGCTACAAAAGGATCTTACTTAAAAACCCATTATGGCTGTTCAGGTGAGAGGGGGCCGAAGATCTGAGCCAGTATAATAAAGTAGCTTCCTTGGCTTAATCCCTTGTTTATAGGGATTTATATTTTGCTCATTTAAGGTGCCCAGCAGCCAGAATGTTCATAGTTAGGTAAAATGCACAGGATATCGGATAGGGCCATAATTTGAGGGGCACCCCCTTCAAGCAGCACATTCTTGAGGACAAAAGTTGCACTGGGCTTCGCTGAATTGCGGTGGTCGTTCTGCGCCAAGTCTCAGAACCGGCTTGGGGTGGGCCTAATCAGGCTTTCAAGGTGAGCGAGAGATTGAAGGAGGAGCTTTGCCAGTTCCACACCCCCAGGGAAGTTCCATGGCTGAGCGAGGATTCGAACCCAGGCCTCCTGAGTTCTAGTCTATTACACACCACACTGGGTTATTCGGTACACTTACAAAAATAGTAACAGTACGAACGATGCTGTAGGGGTGACCTGTTGCATAGCACTTTGAATTGGGCAGTTTTCACATTCCTCAAGGACACGGCAGCTGTAGCAGCGAAGGACATGCCGCCTCTCTCGACAGGAACAGCACCTTTGTTCGGCGAGCCACAGCTGGCTTCTTTGGCACCCACTTTGCCCTCACCCAATACACAGCGAAGGCAGCGGACCTAACAAAGGAGCTCAAACGCTGGGTTTCTGCACTCGGACCAAAAGAGAGCAAGTTGCTATGTTACCAGGAAGCGAGAGAAGGAAGACTTTTGGCACAAGTAACAAGGCTGGCACCTTGCAAGGAAAGGAAAGCATGAGGCTGGGCAAGCTACTTTGCTTGCATTTCCTTTTTTTTGCACGGTTTTATGAGTACGGCTGCTGTGCAACTGTAGCACAACTCAAGCCGGCCCTTGGCTCTCTGCAACCTGCCCGTTCCGCTCCTGCTCATGTCCAACGATAGGACCAGCGCCACACATCTGCAAGGAATAAAAAGCACTGACATTCGGCCTTCCTGAGAATGTTCAGGGTTGATATGACGGGGTTTGTGCAGACGGCTTTTTCTCTGGGCTTCAGCCACTGAGGGCAGGTGCCCCTCTTTATTTATATATTTACTGGACTTATATACCACCCCATAGCGCTACGAGCACTATCCGGGTGGTTTACAATTTTTTAATTATACAGGCTACACATTGCCCCCCCAGCAAGCTGGGTACTCATTTTAACGACCTTGGAAGGATAGAAGGCTGAGTCAACCTTGAGCGGGCTACCTGGGATTTGAACCCCAGGTCGTGAGCAGTTTTAGCTGCAGTACAGCGTTTTAAGCACTGCGCCACGAGGCTCTTCCAACATCTGCACCGTTAGCCCCTAAAAACATCAGCACTTTAGCACAGCCTTCCCAGCCAGACTCCCCCAGCCCCCCCTTTTTAAAAGAACCAATCCAGATACAAGAGAATTTCTCCCCAGTCTCCTAAGAATGATGCAGTGGGTGGTCTTCAGAAGACTTCGGACCCCTCCTCAAAAAAGAAGCCCAGCACTTTCAATAGCATGTTGAAAACACTGGTGCGTGCGAAAAACCCCCTTTCCTACCTGGTTCTCCTTTTTAAAGTTTCATGCGGTCTTGCTTTTTATGCTCAGAGGGCCACAGCCCAGCCTGTCTCCCCCACCTCAAGGCCTGCTGTGCTGAAACACAACCTCCTAACCTCAGCACCACCTGAGCGGGGAAAGGTTGCCGACTCGCTTCCCCACATCACCCACAAGGGCCGTGTGTCAAAACCTCTCACGCCACCGATGCCTACAGAAGCATCCGCCACCAGCTTGCCACTCACAGAGTTTCTCTCCGTTTGCTCCTCCAGCCGAGCTTTGCCAAAACACCTACTTTTATTTCAAAGGATTTTTATTATTATTATTATTTAATATTAATATTATTACTGAGGCAGTTTTTGTCCCACGTACAATTTCAGTCTTGTGATTAAACAGGACAAAAAAAAAAGAGAGAATTAAAAAAAAAGAAAACAAGAGTCCAAATAAATATATCATAAAAAGCTAACCGGCAATTTTTTAAAAAAAGGCAAGGAGTGCTCTCGCTCTGGATAAATATAGCACACAGATACGTTGGAAGGATCGGGGGGGGGAATGCAAAGGGGTTGCAGGAGGTGGCAGGAAGGGAGAGAAGCTGGCCAATGTTTCAGACGTGGCTAGTGGTTGGTCAGTGAGGTGGCCCCCGACTGGGAGCAGAGGAGGGCGAGTGTTTTATCTGATGTGCTCATGAGATTCAGAGGCAGCACCATCTTTAAAATCAGTGTGGTTCTTATCTTCCCCACCAACGTCTCCTCCCTACCCTGCTTTAGCTCCATTCAGCACTGTTTTTGTGTTTTCTTTTTTAAAAAAGTCTGATGGCTCATAGAAACTATCACACAGTGATAACGTGATTGTGGTTACTTCTGCGGCAGCCCTTTAGGTGGCTCATGGCTGGGTCCCCCCCACCCCACCCCGCCCTGCTCAAATCTGGTTTTCTTTTACTATACAGAATGTACAACAGTGACGAGGAACAGATAAAGGAAAAAGATTTTGCCCCAGGAACGATAAAAAGGGGGGAAAGGGACAGGAAACAGTGTGTGCGGGGAGAGAGGGAACCAACCCAGGCTCACTTATAAAAGAATCACACAGACATCCATGGGGGAGAAACACCCACCCTTTCAAAGACGCAGGAAGCCCCTGTAAGGGCTGCCTCAGCCATGAAGGAGCAGGATCTGGGGGGTGGCATGGCAGGCAACCGAGGTGCCCAGCGTTGGTGCAGGACACAGCTCTCAGCCAGGAGAGGCTAAGAAGAGGAGCTGATCCAGTTGGCATCCTCGGCTATCGCTGTACCCCCCTCCCCAGTAGTGTGATAAGGTTGTAACTACAGCAGAATTAGTTGGGGGCAACGGATGACCCCCAAGGAAGGGTCTGGGGGGGAGGGAGGAAGCAGAAGTGGGCAGCCCTCAAAGGGAAGACTTCTCAAGCCAATCCATACTGGTGCTAAATGGCCTGTCTAATCAGGGTGGGCACCAGCGACTGGCCTGTTGGCCCCTATGCCTAGTTCACATCAAACCCAACCACACACACACACACACGGGCACATACCGAAGACCTGCCCACCCAAACTGGGGGAGCAATCCACACCCACGTCCAGCCAAGCACCTTGCAAAATGGGTGCTGGTAAAAGGGCAGCCTACTGCAAGGGGAAGGAAGTCACACCACACAGAGGATGAACAATATATAAAGGACATATTAGCAACCCCCTAAATTCACAGGCAGGAGGAAGGAGAGTGTCAAGTTCCCAAACCCTGGCTCTCTAAACAGCTGGTCCCAGAACTTGCCTTGGCCGAGAAAGTCAAGGCTTCTTTTCCTGCCTGAAACCCCCAACCGAAGCCCACCGCTGAGCCCCCCCCCCCCGCACCTGTGATAGCAGGGATCCCTTTCCTCCATACAACCAGATGCCCCCGGTCACTCTCCTTGCACCCCCTCCCCAAGCCACTTGTCTTGCCAGAAGAACGGGAACTGCACACGTCACCCTGGTGGCATTTTAGGGACTGCCGGGCCTCTTCCCCCTTCTCTCGGCTTCGGTGCGGGAGCTAACAGTGAGTCCTGAAGGGAATCGATGCCTGTCCTTTCTCAGTCCCAGCTGGGGAAGTGAGAAATGGTCGGCGGGTGGGATTTATTGCTGGGTTGGGCCTTCATGGCTTAAGAGACTTCTGGGAATCGATGGCTCAAAAAAAAAGAGGAGAGAGGACAGCGCCGGCCGCCCCGGCAAAAGAGGGGGAAGAGGTGCCAAGACCTGAGCGCTCCTGTGTCCTCTGCAGCTAGAAGGGGGAAAGGGCACCTGCCGATCCAGGAGAGTCTCATTCCACTTCCCTAGGAATTTCCTAAGCCCCGATGTGGACCTTTTCAAGTTCACCAGGAACCTCACCCTGCCTGGCACCCTTCCTCTCCACTGTTCACAAGCCCCTTTCCCTGATCCAGCCCCCCCCCCCCGACTCCCTGTCCATCCCAGCTTTTAAGGACGCGTTTCCTCTTCTGCAAGCCAAAGACCAGTGGCCAAGAATCAATAGGTCCTGGGTCCTGTTTGGCTTCCCTTCCCCCTCTTCCCTGTGCCTCTTCCAGAATAAGGGGGGGGGGGAGCAGGTTGGAGGCAGGACCACACCTTCCTGCCCCAGGCCAGGATAAACTGGAAGTGAGGTAGGGGTGAATAACGTCCCAAATATTCTCCACACCCACACGGCCCCTGGCTTGTGCCTTCTCCGCTGTCCAGGTATATTGTACACATTGTTCGTGGGAAGGGACACTCAGTGCATGCGTTTGCAATCGGGGGGGGGGCGCATAAAAAGTAAGAAAGTGAAGGAAGCACAAAGGGAGCACCTGGAGGCCAAAAACCGAGCGGAAGCTGGCACAAGAGCCTGCCCGCCTGCCCAGTGGAACTGTCCAGAAGCAACGTGGAAGCTTTTGCAGCAGTGACGATGATCAGGTGCCAGGGAACGGCCTCCGGCGGGCAAGGCAGGGACGACTCGGTTTCTGTCTTGTCCCTTCTTCGGCTCAGGTAACAGAGCCCAGCCCGAAGAGCCTCAGGAGAGACCCGGTTTGCTGTCCGAGACCGACCCGTAGGGGCTCGATTTAAAAAGTCGCAGGCCCGACAAGGGCCAGAAGGGAAAGAGTCCAAAACGCCACGACCGAGCCGGCATGGAGATGACGCGGTCCACCAAGCGACCCAAAGCCCTTTCTGGACATCACGGACCCTCTCCTCCCTCCCCCCCCCCATGCCCTCCAATAATCCAGGAAAAATTCTTCCCATCCCTGAGCTGGGAAATAAAAACCAGGCGACCTTGAAATGAGTGGAAAATATTTCAGTGCTGGTGAAGGTGAACCACAAGGTCAGGGAAGCAGCTGCCTCGGCCCTCCCGGGTTTTTTTGCGCGTCCACCCGGCCACCGATGTCCAGCAGGGGTCAGTCCTGAGCTTGGCTTCTGAGAGACGGGGAGGGGAGAGGTGCCGGTGGTGGCGAAGAAAGAGAGGCGTCGTCGTTAGCACCACTGGCTGGGCCAGATCAAGGGGGGAAAACAACCACAGAACAGAGGAATCCTGGGGACACACCTACAGGGAGGAGAAAAGGGGGGGGAGAGAAAGAGAGCCTGTGAAACAGCCAAGTAGACGCAGCGCCCGCTCCCCACAGCTCCCTGCCCCACTCCCTTGGGGTCTGGCTTACCGAAGGGCCTCGCCCTCTTCTTATACGAAGACCTTGGCCAGGGCGTCGGCACCGGCGCTTGCAATCAGGGCCTTGCTGGGGTGGAAGGCCACGTCGTGGATGGCCTCGTCGTGTTTCTTCCGGTGTGCCGTGATTTCCTGTGTACACGTCTTGTTGTCGAGGTTCCACAGCCGGAGGGAGCAGTCGTGACCTGGAACAGGCAGAGCGTTGGGGGGGGGAAAGAGCGGCTTGAGACCTATGCGGGGGGGGGGGGGGTTGCTGGACCTACAGGTGCGCCCAAGCAGGCCTGACCTAGGCGGAGTGGCCCTCCTGCTGATGACGGGCGTCTAAGTTCTTCACTGCGGGGGTGGGTAACCTTGGGGGGGAAAAGGAGCCTCATGTGCTATAGACTGTGTGTTTCCCCTGCCATAGCTGAGGCTTGACTGCAACGCAAGTTTTCCTTGCTTAAGGGTGAGAAACGACTTACTTCCTGACATAAGGAAGACACCGTTAGGATCTGCAGCAAGACAGGTGACGGCGTCCAGGTGAGCCACCATGGAATGCACAGCTTTCCCTGCACAGAGAAAAGGAAATTTCTTTGTGAAAGTGTTTCGCAGCAGGTACCAAATGTCCAATGTGCCACCTTGCCCCAACGGCTGGGGCCTTTCGGAAAGACCTATTTCGGGCAGGGTCTTTGACGGGGTTTAAGAAGTGGCAGCTTCTTCTCTCCTTGTAAGGAAGCCGAGCCTGCACAACCATAGGCACCTTGACCGATTGACAATGTCCCTACCTGTCCGATTGTCAAGGAAACGGATCCCTCGGTCGTCGTGGGCTGTGATTGTAACCGGCTGGGTTGGGTGGCTTACTACTTGGTTGATCTGACTGGCTCCTGTCAGGAGAGAAAAGAGGGGAGCAAATGCCTGATCCCGCACCGAGCTCTCTTGGGGAGAAGGGCAAAGCCCAGGCCAAAGAACCTCTTTCGTGGAGGCTGCCTCACAAACTTGCCAGAACCAGAAGACCTTGCTGTTTGATGTTACACACAAACCTTCCATGGGGAACTTGGGGGAGGAAAAAAAGGACCACCACCCCCTTAAAAAGGGAAGTACAGTTTGCACAACAAATCCCAGAATCCTCCAGCCAGAATTGCAAGTAGCTTCTGGGAGATGTAGTTTAAAACATGGCCTTTCCAAGCTTAGGTTCCCTCCCTGTCTCCCACTCACCTACATTTTAGAGGGAGTGCAGGCTTGGATGCCCCCCTCCCCCCCGCCCACATCAGCTCACAACTCACCACTGGCTGGTCGAGATTCTAGTGTCAGGACAGGGCAGGAGGCCTCCACATCATAAAGCACGGCGTAGCCTGTCTGGAAGGCCGCCACCATGTGCACAGGGTTGACACTGGAGAACGTGATGGAGGTCGGGATTCCGTGTTCTGCCAAAGAAAGAGAGGATGAGGAAGGAGAGCCCGGAAATCTGGGGGATGGAGATGCGGGCATTCTAAGGGTGCGCAGGGGCTGCCACAGTCCTGGGAGGGAAGGGGTCCGTTTTATGTGCTCCTGAAGTTGAGTAAGACTTCATGTTGTCTTTTCTCTAAAGCCCAGGCCTACTCCAGCACCCACATTCCACCAAAGGAAAGCAATCTCTAACCTTTCTTTTGCCTTGTGGAAAGATCCACGGCAGGATAGACGGGAGCAATTTCCCCGGAAGAACTATGCAAGCTGGCACCAAGCAAAGACAGAGAATACAAGAGACCTAATGATGATGGGCAGAACTGCGTGGGGTGGGTGGGGGTGGAGATGTGTCAAAAGGTCCCTCCTTCCTCTCCTCCTTTATTCCAAGGGAATGGGGCACTGCAAATGATTAGACTGCTCAGCAAGAAGCTTTGGGTCTAGTCAATTTCAGTGTTTCCAAACAGCAGAGAACAGCCAAAGAGGACAATGGGTTCAAGGCATGCCTTGATGCCTTTCCCTTTTTTAGGTGAAGTATGCAAGCAAAATTGTGGAAAAAAACAACAAACCACTACAAAGTTCCAAAGCCGACGGAGATGGAAGCAAGGGAGGCCATAACATGTCACAAGCGATCCCCTGTAGCATCCATGCCGGTACATGGACCCAGGCTGGACCAGTGCTGGCTGCACTGCTAGAGGGCCAACATCGGCCACCCTGCACGGGAAGGCTTGAGATGCTAGAGAAACTAGACAATCCACGTTTGACCCAAAGAGACCACGGGAAGAAAGAAAACGGTATATCCTCTCTCAGACAAGCAGCTCCATGGTGCCATCTTCTGCCACCCGAGAAAATCTAAAAGGTCTCCTTGTAAAATAAAAGTCAGCAACTAAGGAGAGGAGAGTTCCCTCTGCTGTTGATCTGGGTGAGCTGCACCTCCCACAGATACTCAACACGTGCCGCCTTTTATGCCTGACGGGACACGGTCAGCGTTCCTGCAACCTTTTCTGGCCCTGCTGTGGACTTTGATGATTCCCGCGTCCAACACGGAGACACCAAGGGCAGGACAGGCAATTCCATTCGAGGCACAAGTGGCCTCCTGGGGGCAGGATTCGAGAGCCATTCGCTAACTCCCCGGCTGCCGGGAAAAACAGAGAGGGTCTCTTTCAGAGTCCCGGCTCACCGCTCTCCACGTTGTATGTGCTGAGGCAGGGAGAGTCGCTGCTGCTGCTGCTGTTGGGATCCCATATCCTCACGGTGCCGTCCGCAGAGCAGGAGGCCAGGCGGTTCTTCAAGGGACTGAATGCCAAGCCCCAGACAGCGTCGGAGTGACCCTCCAGGACACGGCTGAGCACGCCGGGGTCTGTGCAGAAGAAACATACAAAAACATGCAGCATCACCAGCTTGCTTTTAAATCTGGTACAAGATTGTCCAGAAACATATACAGATAACAGCATCTACATATTCAAGATTTTTGAAGTTTAAATATGTGTGTGTGTGTGTGTGTGTGTGTGTGTGTGTGTGTGTGTGTGTGTGTGTGTGTGTGTGTGTGTGTGTGTGTGTGTGTGTGTGTGTGTGAGAGAGAGAGAGAGAGAGAGAGAGAGAGAGAGAGAGAGAGAGAGAGAGAGAGAGAGAGAGAGAGAGAGAAGCAAATTCCAAAAATCTATGAGGTGTTGAAAGTTGTCCATTACACATCAACATTCAAAGGCTCCTTCTGGACCTCAGAAGGCCACCCCCAACGCCTGCGCTCTTCCGAAGACGACCTCAAGCTGCTTGTCGATATGTTTCAGATTTCCCCCCAGGGCCTGTTTTAGACCTACGCAGTTGCTTTTTACTCAAAGTTTCCTTTTTTTCTGTTTGTTTCAATTAGTGAAACAGGAAGAGCTTTGCTGTTCTGGACACCAGGTGGGTCCCTCCATGCGGAGGGCAGCAGGAATCGAATTGGCTGTAATGCTTCTGACCCTTCAGGTCGAAGGCCCCCAGAAGCAACAAAGCTGCTCCTAAATGCAGGAGCATTAGAGCCTTTCCATCGGCAACACGTTGCTCCTCCCATCCAAGTGCCGTAGAGACAGCGGCTTGCAAAAGCTGGAGGTGAGCAAGAATCCCTTCTTCCCAACACCAACAAATGTAAACACAAACACGGAGCCTAGTCTTGGGTTCTAAACCTGTAAGTGTTTGCCAGTCACTTCCTCTATTTTTATTTATATATTTATTTAATTTTTACGCAGCCCGTCGGACCAGTAGTCACTCTGGGTGGCTCACAACACAATAAAACATAGACATGATGTGCCAAAGTGCTCGAAATTAAACTAAAATTAAGTAAAAAGGATTTAAACAGTTAAAAACAGCACTCATCTCTATTCCTCCCCGTTCATTGGACGAGAGAATTGGGGCTCTCAGCCCGCTGGATCAAAGAAAGGAAGGCCAGCTCCGTCCTGACCTACCGTAACCGTCATAAGGGTCCATGCTGAGATCTGGGATCCTCCAGCAGCGTATCCTTGTGTCCAGCCCTCCACTGTAGCAGGATTCACTGTTGCAGCCCATGGCAACGGAAAGCACCGGGCCCCTGGAGAGAGAAACAGCTTCTCAGAAAGGGGGGGGAGTAAAAAAGGAAGAGAGACCAGGGGGGAGGGGGCGTCCAGGACACTAAGGGTGGGGTGGGGTTACAGTGGGGTGGGGTGGGGGTCCCGACTGGATTCTGAGTGAAGTCAACAAGTGGCAACCAGCAGCACCAGACTGTTGATTAGCCCCCATATCAGAAGGCCAGAGGGTCTACTGGTGCACGTCTGGGTCAGTCTCGCACGTGGCTCAGCCTCTCTCTACAAACACAAAGAAACACAGAGAGAGAGAGAGAGAGAGAGAGCTCTTATACACACACCTGTGTGCCCTGAATGCGTAGACCGGCTCCACATCCAAGGCTGCATTCCTGCAACAACAGAGCAGAGGGAGGGCGAAAAGATCAGAAGACGGACAGGCGAAAAAGCCACGCACCCGAATATTCCCTGCCGGCTGCCCTTTCCGGGAGCTCTCTCAGCATAGCCCTGTTTGGATTACAGCACAACCTCTGTACTTGCGAGGGATCAGTTCTACAATCTACAGTGGACGCCTTAAGCCACGGATACAAGGGAACCCTTATCTACGAGACGCAAGGGGGAGGAGCAAAGGCGGTAGCCTATCATGTCTTGTATACAGGGCTCAGGCAAACCACAGACACCAATCCTGCGGATACAGGGATTCCATGGCATTATCCGGTCTGCGGGGTTGCAACCTGGCCCGAATGCCATCTACTACTCCCTGCGCCTTCCTGCCCTTTCACCCAGCTTCCAAGGACAGAGACCTTTTTTAATGCCCCCCAACCGGCCCGAGTGAGAGGGGAAGGGACAAAAACCTTTCGGAGGGAACTTGCTCATAAGGTTGCCATAACTTTGAAGCAACCGGACGGCAAGGAACCATAACAAAGGGGGGGGGGGGACAGGTGTTCTTGGGGCTCACTTCTTGGCAGCCACCGTCTTCTGCAGGTTCCACAGCTTCAGGGTGCCGTCCTCCGAGGCCGTGACCAGCGCAGACTCGACGTGGTGGAATACCAGAGCGCGGATGCCGTCGTAGTGACTCCGAAGGGTAAACTTGGGGTTCCATGTTTTCTTGAAGGCATCTTTGCTGTCTGAGAGCTGCGTGTGACGGGGGGAGGCAGGGAGGGAGCAATGAGAAGAGGGAACGGCTCATGATTTATGTGCTTCCACTTAAATTCCCCTACTTCGGAGGCCTTGTCCCAGTATTCCTGCAGCATCCTTCCCGGCTAAGATCACCATCACCGCAAGTGGGTGAGGAGGAAGGGAGAGGGGTGGGGAAAACAGGGGCTGACAACCGTCTGAAGCCGCATCTCCAAGGCTACTCACATCACAGCTTAGCTCATTGTCGTTCGTGACTGTCAGATCAGCAAGGTCCCCCAAACTGACTTCTCCTCCACCAATGGTGTCCATTATAAACACATCTGAGGAAAACCCCAGGGCCCCTGTTTCAGGGAGAAGAGAGAAACTCATTTACAAGTGTGGAAATCCGTCAGTTCTGACGGGAAAGGAAGAAAGTTTGGCTGCAAACAGAAGAGAGAGAGAAGGAACAAGAGGACACAAAGCTTAGAGGGTCCTCACCTTCGTGAGATCTGGGCTGGCTGGGGATGGCCGAGGGCATGGATGGCTTTGGTGGAAGCCCATCGACATCTCGGAGATCGGCAAGCATACCTTGCAACTTCACTCGGCGGGTTTCTGTGGGAAGACAGTAGACAGGTTGGGAGGAGGAAGGTGAAAAAACAGAACCCAGCAGCTGTGGACTGCCAGATGTAAGCGCTGGCTTCAAGCTCATGAAGGAGAAGGTCCTCAACTTCCTGCCAGCATTTCCTCCAACTAAGAGTCATGCCACTGATGACACAGCCATAATGATGCTGGATTTCAGGTTTGGCATTTGGACACCCACAAGCCCAGCTCCTGGGGGGGGGAGCAATTTACATGGGGTGGCCCCCCGACCATTTATGATAAAGCATCTTGGCAGTCCTGCATCCCCACACTCAGGGGTGGGAGACAACTCTGAGAAAGGAGTCCAAACCCTCCCTTCCCCACAATGCTCAAGACCAGATCTCCAAAACAGAGGATGCCTGGCCTCCCTTACCGAGCTCATTGCCGTCTCCGGCACGCCGCGTGTCCCCGGATCCTTCGCCGTTCTCTCCGGAGCCCAAGAAGTCAAACTCACTCAGTGCATCTTCAGAATCCTCGTCGTCATCGTCGTCCTCAACTTCGGGCATCAGGGGCTTGTTGGTGAGCTGCCATGAGAAACGCCGTCTATCAGAGCCTGTGTAGGCCAAGAGAGGGCCGCGTCCGGGGGGGGAGGGGCACAAGCTGGGAGAGAGGAAAAGACCTTTCTCTTGCGGCATCTTCTCTGTTCAGAAGACTGGCAAGAGCGAGGCCACGTTCTCTTTCCAGTTTGGAGGCAAACACGAGCATAAAGGGGTCGGGAGGGCGAAACACTTCACAAATATCAACTACTGAAAATGGCACAGATTTAAGCGACTCACGTGGGAGCCTCCAGTGCCCTGGGACTGCCAGCCAATGAAGGCAATGCTTAGTAATAAGAATTGCTAGACAGGAAACTGAGGAAATCTCAAGAGCACAGTGGCCTGCCATGAAAGCCCCTATGCCAGAGGATGCTGAATCCGGTGGACTTTTTTTTTTTTTTTTGCCTCTCTGCTCCCTCTTCAAGGAGGGAAGGCTTTACCTTTACACGCTGCTTCTTGTGTTGCCGCTGTGTCTCCAGGGGCAGGTTTTCCAAATCCTCCTCTTCGTCGCTGTCGTCTTCTTCACAACCCTGTAAGAAGGGGAGCTTCTCCATCACTGCGCTGCTTATCCGATCCTTGGCTTCCTTCCCAGCATTCCTACCAGCCAGAAAAGCAAAGATGGGTGACACTGCCAAGGCCCAATTTAGGGCCTGCAGCGCCCCCGTGTGAAAAAAGGGAAGAACAGCAGCACCCTTATTATGGATTTGAAATGCGGGGGGTGGAAAAAGTCGTGTTTGCGAGTGAGAACTGGACTCCAAGAGGAGCTGGAAATAAATGATCGTCCCAGCCTAGGGGTTCCTGCCCTTCTTCCCCCATAGTTCTGTTCCAAACTGACGTTACCATTTGATTACTGCCTAGCAGGAGGTTTGGAACAGGGCCTGGATCTCTCTCTGACGTCTTTTATCTGTGGATTTCTGCACAGGAAAAGAGCTGGACTAGATGACCTTGTGGGACTTAGCCATTCTGCAATTCCAACTTAGCCATTCTGTGACTGTGTGACCAACACCATTGCCATATTGTCATGGCCTTCGCTACTTATCCCATGCAAAATCCCAGAGACTCTTCCCTGACCACAGATGCCCCTGACACTTTACGCCTTTACTTTTATTTCATAAGAGCTAAGAAAATGCAAACTCCAATTCTGGTTTCAGGACAGAATAGCCCAAGAAAGCTGGCATTAATCACGACCTTCCTCAAATGAAGATGCCTCTCCCTCCCTCCAACTCTCTGGAGAAAGGCCACTGTCGCTGGCCATCAGATGAACATGTAAGAAGTAACACTAAAGACCGCATAAGACCTGAAACCCTCTTGACAGAGCCTGGTGGGGCTTTATCCTGGTAGGATGTCTGCCAATGAAAAGAGAGACTGGGCAAACTAGAAGGCAGAGCCACGCCCTCTACAGCACAGGTGAGCAACTAGGCCAGGTGTTTCTGGACCACAGCTCGACATCCCTGCAGGTTCACAGCAACCCACTAGAGCTCCACAAAGTGGGATGTGAAGAGGACCGAGAAAGCTCTTGGTCACTCATCACACTCGCTCACCTTTTGATCTGCTCTTCTATCTGCTTGACGAGGAGCGATTCCCCCCCATTCAGTCCAGGAGGTCCAGAGGCAGGCCCGGCTCCCAAGCCGCTAGGTTCGGTGGCCCCGTTCAACTCCATGGAGCAGCGGCCCAGCAGAGCGCGGACGCGCTTGGAACGCATGTCGAGGATGGTGTCCGTGTAGCCCACCTCTTCCAGGTACCTGGGGAAATCCAGCCACAAAGGGAGAGGAGGCAGCTTCCTTCAGTGTATTGCTGGAGTGGCCACTGGCAAGCCCTTGGCTCCAGATGCCCAGAGAGCAGTTGCCAATGGGGCCGCCAGCTTACGATCCACAGCTGGGGAGGGGGGGAGGTCTGGCACCCCTGCAGCCTTGCTCCCAGACCTTCAGCCCCAGAAGTTTACTCACTGGCGGAGGAGCTGTCGCCCTTCTTTCCACATAAAATGCGTGCTTTCCAAGGAGATGGGTTCTGCTGGCCCATTAGAGACTGGGTGGAAAACAAAGGAAGATTCTCATCACCAATTCCTGCCCCCACTGTGGGGAGATGGTAAGATTTAATTTTCTGATAGGACCTCTTTTCTTGAAGACTCCTGGACACCCAAAATTTGAGACATTCTACCCAAGTTTTTGTTTTAAGACAGAATTTTGTTCTTCCTGTTTACTGAGTTCCATCTGTGTTTGTGGATTTTACAAAGTACAAGATAGCAGGTCCCTGTCTGGAACTCAACTAGAAATCTGACTTCATTGTATGAAACCAACTTGGGCTCCATCACTGAGTGACCGCTCAATCCTCTTCCCACAACCGAGGCTACCTTCCCATCCTCCTTCCTCTCTCCTAGTTGCAAACTGGGTTTGATGCTAACAAAACACCAGACCTACCATTTTTTCCCATTTCTTTAAAATTACTTATAGCCCACCTTTCTACTTGTTGCCAACAAAGGCAGATTATAAGCCACAAAATCAAATGAAACATAAAAGTGAATTCCCAGAAACCAATCTTTAAGAATGGATTAAAAGAGAAACAGCCCTAGGAGAACAAAAAATAACAAACCAGTAACATCTTGAAAATAATTCACTTGATACCTGAATGGTAAAAGAATCACCGTTAAGTGGACATGTTTGTGAGGGATGTAGCTGAGGGAAGACAGTGTTTGGGGGAAGCCGCCTAACCCACAGAAGGAAGGAGGCACTTAAAACCAGGACAGGTTGATTAGATGGACAGGTTTCTCAATGTCCCTCTCTGTATAGCATTCCTTGTCTTCCGCATCGAAAGACAGAAATCAGGGAGCAGTGGGTGGACACCTACGAGCATCAGCAGGAGAAACAGGCCTCTCAGCAGAGCAGGCCCCATACCTGGTTCTGAGGCATCCGGTTTCTTTTCCCCCTGGTTCAGTTCAGTGCCAAATTTCAGCTTGTGATACTTTGACCTGGAAAAGGCAAAGCAAACTTAGGCCAGAAGACACCGGCGGAAGTAAACGTTCATCATTTCCTTTAAAGACACGGACGCTATGTTACGTGATGGTGAAGTGGCCAGCACCCAACCCTGCCTGGAGGGCATCTGGAGAGGAGAATCTTCCCACCACACCAGGTGGAGATCCTACTGCCTCCCAAAATGAGGTTTCCAGTCGGAGCAGCTAAGGGATGTTGTAATCCCAACTAAGGTGGTCTGCTCTGTCACTAGGCAGAGAGGCACAGGCATGGAACAGGGCTCACCTCTCCTGCTTCAAAGCGTATTCCAGCATCTTTATCCTCCGCACAAGATCCGTCTTCAAGTTCTCTTGGCCCTTCCTCTCCCCCTGAAGAAAGGCTACTTGTGCCTGGAGGAGACAAGAACAGAGAGTGAAGGAGGCAGTATTCTGACAATGCCCATGGAACACAGTTCCACCCAAACATCAACAAACGTATACTGAAATAAAACAAAATGTGTTTTTCTCCTCCAAGTGTTCTGTTCTTGCCCCCATTGGTTTAACTGCTGTGATGTCACAGTATTACCAAATGTTCATGCAGCTGCTTGATTGCAGACCAGAATAGGAGATTTAAAAAAGCTTCTACAGGGGACATGTATTTATTTCATCTAAATATTTCCAACCTATTCTCCATCAATAAAGTAGGACACAGTCAATGAAAACGACGAGCCATAACCCAAAGCAAGATGAATGGCATTCAAAACAAGGTTGGGCTGTTGTGGAGAAGCTTGGAAAAGAAGAAGTCACGATAGAGGGAAAGGTGGCAAAGAAAACTTCACGTGGTTTCTAGAGACTGGACTTTGTGTTGGTATTGAGAAGAGCCAAAGAACCAAAAAAGGGAGCGAATTGCATCCTGGGTGACCTGGCCCAGGAACACTCTCTTTGTAAGATAAGGATACAGTATTTCAGTATATCCCAGGAGAACAGGAGGGACATTATCTGAAGGGAAGCAGCTGTGGCACTGCATCCCAAATTCATACTGCAGTAAAATCTAGCCACTGTTTTAGATTGCATAAACGGAGATGCTTTGTGAGTTAATACCTAAAGTGCTCTTGAAAACACACACACACACATACACACATGCACACACACACACACACACACCCCAGAATGCATTAAAGGTGTCACTAAATGCATGATGAAACTTGGCAGGACAAGGACACTATTGTGTTTTACAGAGGTAAGAGCATCATAAACGGAAGAAAGTTGGTGCCTTCCTTTCTCGAACCTAAGGTGGTTTGAAAGGGGATTTTGTTCCATTTTTCATTTGTGCGTCTATTACATCATGTGGGCCTCAAGCAGACTGTGATCCCTGCCCCACTGAATATCTACTGATCACCAGAAGAAACCTCAAGTAAACAGATTTTGCAGGTTTTTGAATCAGTTCGAAGACCTGCGAAACTGGCTGGATGGGAGGTGGCAACAGGACCAACAGAAACTGTGTACAGCGTAGGAAGCAAAAATCACTTCCATTTCACTGACACACAAGGCTTCCTGACACCATCCTTGATTTTTCAAAAGGAATATTAAAATGATCAAATGCCACCCTAGACTTCAGCTCTCAGAAAGCCGCCCTGTAGCCCAGGGAATGTGACTCTGGTGAACTGTATTCCAAAAATCACTTCAGTCATGCGCCCCGGTGTTGCAAGGGTCTCACTCTTCATGTCAATGGCACCGGGAGCGCCAACGTTTCTCTGCTCGGCTGGCCACTCTGGGCAGGGGGGCAGGAGGAGAAGTCAGCAGCCGAGCAGGGAGATGGCGGAGCTCCTGGCATTATTGGTGGGAAGAATGAGACTTTCTAAGCATCAGGATGCACGAGTGGATGGGCCAATTCCAGGGGCCAGACCTGCATTAGGGGTGCCACCAGTATGGGGATAGTCATATTCATCTACAAATACGAATCTCCCCATTTCTAATACACACTTTTTCAAACTTCTTTTACCTCTTTGAAGAAGAAAAAAAGAGCCACACTGTTCTTAACCTTGAGTCCATGACAGTCCATGTCCCCCCCATCCCTTCCTGATGGCTACCATGGCATTAGGGGATGGCCGCACCCCAATTGTTTTGGGGGTGGGGTGTGACAGGTGCTGGCCTTCTGCTTCTCACCTACGCTCCCCTCCTCCAGGATGCTACTGAACAAGCTGCAGTGCTAGTCACCCACTCCGTCACCATGGAGGGTAGGGACGGATCCTTCCACAGGCTGCCAAACACAGTGCAAGAGATGTCAGTTACAAGCTGCCTCCTTTTTTTTCAGATCATACAGACACATCCTCCAGGCCTACGCATGTGTGGGTGACTAACTTCTTTCCTCATCCCGACAAAGAGACCAATCAATCCAGCCTCCAGCAGTCTTTCAGCTTATCTCCCATGCAATGAAGGCACGAATCAATCCAGCCTCCAGCAAATATTCCCCCATCCAATGAAGGCAGCCATTATTTCAGTAACGACACCTCATCTGTCTCTTCTTCCCCATTTCAAGTGTTAAATAGGACACAGACAGCTTAAAATGGACCTCATCTTAACCACTCTTTGAAAGAAGTTCTCTGAAACCTGTGGGATACACCCCTGGTCTCATGGTCCTGAGGATAAACACAATTTGAGGTTCCTATTTCAAATTCCAGGGTTAGGATTCACTAATTCCTCCTGACTAATTTCCTAACTGTGCTTCCCGTGCATATCTCCCCCACTGATCACACCTCACTTAATGATGGTTGAGAGAGAAATAAACAGGTTCTTCCCACTGCTCCACCTAGCTCAATGGGTGTGTAAAAGTACCTCTACAGCAACACAGCTGGCCGATTCGAGCCCTTGCTCTGTGGAGGCTGGGTAGCCATGAGTACACTGCTTACACACCTGCTGTGCCCAGAAAAGATGGAGAAGAGGCCAGGAAGAAGCACAAACTTTAAGAGCATCTCGTGAACAATAGAAAGACCTACTTCTTGCCAACCTCGCCCTCTTTTAAGAAAATAAGGACAACATCATCTGTTTCCACAGGACTATCCCAGCTGAGCTAAGGTACAAGTGTTCCTCTTAAGTCAGAGGAGCATAACCCCAAAGGAGATATGTTTTGTACGTGCAAAGAAGTACAAAGAAGTGGAAACAAACAATGCTTTCCAGGATGATAATAATGCTAGTCAGATGGAGGAGTATCCGGAGGAACACAGGAAGCTGCCTCCTCACAAGTGTGACCGCTAGCCAGGCCATTTTAGCCGAGCCTTGCCTTCCCCATAGAGGGCCTCCAAATGTTGTCGGACTCCAACTACCGTCAGTCCCAGCCGCCACAGATGATCAGTGGAAATGATGGGAGTCGCTATCTAACATCATCTTATCTAGACTGTAAGCACAGGCCATTATTCCAACCGGCAGCATCTCTCCAGGATTGAAGAGGGGAAGTTCTCAAGCCTTCCCTGGAAATGTCAAGGCTTTGAACCTGGGACCTTCTGCACAGCCTTTCTCCGAGCCATTTCTCCCTCCTCCTTCTCATCTGGACAGCTCGGCGGTTTAAGTCTCTGGCCGCGGAGCCAGAGGTTGGGAGTTCGATTCCCCCACTGGACCTCCTTGACAGGGGCTGGACTGGATGACCCCACAGGGTCCCTCCCAGCTCTGTAGGTCAAAGATGATGATCAACCCTCCTGAGTTCTGTGATGAACAACAGCTCCCGCCACCAAGCCATCTCTGTGAAAGCTGGGGTGCCCCTGCCCGTTCAGGAGTTTAGCTCATAAGATCACCTGCATGCCAAACCCAACTTTTCATTCACCTTTGGCTCCAGTGGCAACGGCTGACCTTGCCAGCGCCTGCTTACCCTTTGGCAAACGAAAATGGTCCGCTGGCTAACAAAAAAATAAAAAATAAAAAATAAAAAACCACCACAGGCTGACCCCCGGTTGCTCCATTTCCTATGAGAATATCTCACACAGCACTGAGGGGTGGGCACCCTGGCACCCGACAATCCCTAGGAACAAAAAGAGTTTAATGGTTTGGGGGAGAATGAAGGAGGCTTGTCTGGAGAGCCACATGAAACAGGCTGAGGAGCTGGAGGCTGGGAGTTCGAATCCCCTACAGGTGGTGCCTCCTGGACAGGGGCTGGACTGGATGACCCCACAGGGTCCCTTCCAGCTCTGCAGTTCACAAGATTTATTCTTAGATAATGATTATTCGATGAGGCCAATGGCATCGAGGACGGAAGGCCACCCAGGCCCCTCTTTTTTGATGCCAGTCTCCTCCACGGGGCGGGGGGGGGGGTCAAGAGATACGGACACCCGAGAGGTCACCGTGTCTATGTTACAATTAAAACAGATTGGGGGGGGGGGAGGACGCACGGACGGACGATCTGTTTCTGAGGCGAAGCCACGTCCCGCCCGCTGCCTCCGGCCCAGAGGATCACCTTTGGGGGTCGGGGGGGGTGCGGGCGGCTGGGGACCCCCAAAGGGGGTCGAGGCCCCCCTTCCCCCCCAAAATGGCGGCCGAGGCTCTCTCTTCCCCCCCCCCGCATCCCCAACCGCCACCCCTCCCGGCGCCGCCGCCTCTCCTTCTTCTTCGCCCGAGGGAAAGGGCCCCCCCCCGGATCCCCGCCTGCCTACCTGGAGCTCGGCCCGCTCGGCCTCCCAGCGGCTCTTCTCGGCCTCGAAGCGCGCCCACTCGTGCTGGATGAAGTGCAGGATGCCCGGCAGGCTCAGCTCCCCGCGCCCCCCGGGCCCCCCTGGCGGGGTCGGGGTCGCCGCTGCCGCCGCCGAAGGCCCCGAAGCCGAAGCCGCCGCCCCCACGGGGGCTGCCGTCTGAGGCGGCTGCTGGGGCGGCGGCGGGGGCGGCGGCGGCTGGTCTCCCCCGCCGGCCAGGGCCTGGGCCTGGGCCGAGCCCGGCGGCGGCTGGTGATGATGATGGTGGTGATGATGGTGGAGCTGCTGGGCCCGGGCCGCCCCCCGCTCGGCCTCCATCGTCGGGGATCCCAGCAGTGGCGGCGGAGGGGGAGGCGGCGGCTGCGGCTGAGGCGGCTGCCACATAGTGAGCCAAGCCCGGCCGAGGGGAAGCGGCCGCCGCGCGTTGCCTGACGGGAGGCGGAGAGAAAGCCTAGCTAGGCAGCCAGCGGCGGAGAGGGAGAGCGCCCGCGCGCGGAGGGGGGGGCACCACTTCCTGCCAAATAGGGAGCCGCGCCGGAAGTCGGGCCTAGGAGGGGACGGCGCGCCCGACGCCGCCACTGCTACGGCTCCTCTTGCTACTACGACGCCGCAGGAGAGCTAGCGAGAGAGGAGGGTGGGAGGGAGGGAGGGAGGAGGGGTTCCCATGGCAACGGGAGGTGAGGGCCCTATCCTCGCGCTCCCTCCCCACCTCGGCTCGCGGGAGCCATGGCAACGCGAGGGCCCCCACCCCCACCCCACCCCCGGCGCCGCCGCTCCTTCCTCCCCTCCACCCCGTCCGAATCTTAAACGGCTCCTGGGATGGGGGTCTCCATAGCAACGGGGCCTAGTCCCGGTTCTTGCCCCCCCCAAAAGTAGGCAAGGTGGAGTGGGGAGGAGCGGTTGCCTAGCAACCGGCGGCCATCATCCCTCTTCCGATTTTATTGAGGTTGGGTGGAGTTTCCAGGGGATGTGGAGGATGTTTCGCTCCCGAGGTAGAAGCAGGGGTTGCTATGACGACCAGGGAGGAGGGAGAGGACGAAGAGGAGGAGTAGCCAACTCGTTGTTATAGCAACAAGGGCGCACGCAGGAAAGGTCCCTGCCCCAGAGGTCTTGCAGTCTAAAATGGGTGGGGCAAAGTTCTGCTCTCCAGGTGTTCTTGGACTACATCTCCCATCAGTCTTACGAGGCCTAGTGTCAACAGCATCTGGGGTGGGCTGTGCTTGGCCACGCAAGAGACCCTGGAACAATGGTAGGAGAGAAAGAGAGAGAGAGAACACACTGTGGGCGTGTGCCGTTGATTCCTTTCCATAGACTTGAAATGTCTGTTTTCCTGCTACCAGAGGGAAAGAAGTACCCCTGGTTTATGGGCGCAATTTTAAATGCACAAGAACAGGAGTAATCAGTGAGGCTCTTGCTTGCAGAGACCCCCTGAGAGGCGTTTGCAAAGCTAATGCAATACAGTGCTATCTGTCCTATACAGAGGCTATTAAAAATGTCTCTCTTGCCTCCCATGTATTTGCAAGTTCGGTTTCATGGAGCAATGCAATTGGCAGAGTTTTTCTTGGATGACCGTTCCTCAAGGACCTGAGGAAGGTGTTGATGGGGAAACTGGGAGACACTGGAGACCTTATTCTTCAATAGGTTGCAGCGGTCTTGAGGTCATGACTTCGGTTCTCAGTCTGCCACCAACCCTCTGAGCTGCTCCTTCCTTCCTTCCTTCCTGCCTTCCTTCCTGCCTTTGTACTGATTCTTCCCTCTGTACTCAGACTGGGCGCTGGCTTGCTGGGGGCCTCCCCAAGCGACCCTGATGATCATCCTCTCAGAAACTAACAGAGCAAAACAGTTTTCTCAAAGGATCGATTGGCTATAGCACAGGATCCAGGCCAAGAAAATGGCAATACAGATCTGTCCAAAAGAAGGAGTTGGGGTGGGGGGAGCTGGAAAGAATTGGTGATACTCAGCCTTCACTTCTACTTCATTATTTATTGCATTTCCTTTTCAGCAGGACAAATACTGTTTTAGCAGGGGGAAAAGCAGGATCCTGGTGGTGTTGGTACTCTCAGCCCTTCTTCTCCACATCAGGTATAGTGTTATTTTTCTCATTTATTTTTATTTGTTGCAGCTTATGAAGCATTCCTCCCCCAAGACACGGGTGACATGGGTCATTCTACTCCCACCCATTTCATCCTTACAACATGCCTGAGAGTTAGTAGGATTCAAGGTCCACCACCTTGACAGTCACTGCATTTCCATGCAGTTGTTCTGCTGTAGCTGGACTGGTGTGTTATATAGACTCACTGCGTCTGCTGTGTTCTTGTCATAGACATGTTGTCTGCAATGTTGTGTTCTTGTTTACCCTTGCAAGTGGCTGGAGGTGGTGATTTTATTGAAAGGCAGCGTAACAACAACCTACTTTACAAGGCCGTACCGACAATGCCTAAGAAAAGTCGTTACTGTATAAATATTAGGCAATGCAGTTATCATTTTGAGGGAAATACCTGTCAGGACATGTGTGACAAGCAGGGGAGCCTTGGGTGTTGCATGGACTATATGGGGATAGTGGGAAGCAATCATCTTCGTGTCCTTTACCACCAGAGATCCACTGGGCTCCTTGTCATCCTCATCATCTTAGAACTTAGGTGTGCTTTGCAGAAGCTGAGAGATTTGCCTTCACCACAGATTTTTTCCTCAAGTATAGTACTTAATGTAAGGTATGGCCTAGAGTGTCAGGATATGATTTGAGGCTCCTGGGAGGAAAGGAACCACAGCAGTGCCCAGGAGGAAGGAAAGAAGGCAGGCAGCCGCTTTCTTATGGGGAAAGAAGTGAAGGCGTTCCCTTGAGGAGTTCATTGCCTTGAGGGCTACATTACATCTGTCCTCCAGAGACCAGTCAGTGAGAATCAAGCAGTCTGTCCGTAGTGTGGCAGATGATGAGGAAGCACTGGCTCTGTTATTATACAAAAGGGAACTGAGAAGATGTATGTTCCCTTCCCTTTTGGTGGATAGACCACCCTCAGGTGAGGCTGGCTTCCTTCTCCCCACCCTTTTTCGTTGTCTGTTCAGGAAAGGGAAGGCTGCAAAGAGGTTATGGTTCCTTTAACAACAGAAAGCCCTTGATCCCTCCAGGGAAATGAACAAGCTTGCTCTAAACAAGATTAAATAAAAGCAGCCCCTCCCCTGCCCATCTGCCACACCAGAAAGATTAGTGGTTTTAAAAAAAAAGCATATGTTGAGGGGCCATGAGGGACCATGCTCATTAGCGTGACTCTTTTGTTTGGCTTCTCTGCTGCCGGCTGATGCTCAGCAGGAACTCAAAGCATGCTCACAGGAATGTTGGTGTGTCCTCTCTGGCTTTACTCCTCTTGGAAGGTGCTGTTCCCACATAGCTTCCCTGTCTGTTCAGCGTTGTCCATCCAGCAGGATTTACCCGTCTGGCTTACCTGGCTTCCCAGCAGCAGCTGTAAATGCTCTCCTCCTTGAAATTCCAGTCTTGATAGAACACCATAACCCAAATTTTGCCTTCAATGAGGAACCTGATGTTCTGCAACTGGTCGGTATTTTGAAAAGGAAGTAAAGTTTTGAAGGTCTAGGCTATGGAATTTTTCTTTCCCCTGGATGCATTCAGAATAGATCTGAGCCTCAGAGTCGTAATTCTGCAATTGTTCCTTCTTTATGACTGCCAGGTAAACCAAATTTGGATGGCCGAGCCTGGCGCTGCAGGTCCCACCTTGGGCCAGAGACCAGGGAGCCTTTTAGCTTCTCTCCTGCCTTCACAAGATGCGCATCACCTTCTGCCAGGGGGTGCTAGTCGCTGCCATAACTGTTAACCTGCTCGTCCTCTACTACATCTCACGGCTACAGCAGCGCGTCTTACACCGACACAGGGACCGCGTGCCACCGGGCTCCCATCAGCAGCTTTGTTCTCCTTTGAGGCCCGGTGTGACCCTCCTTATCCGGGAGTTTGAGGACTTTGAAAACTATGTCCCTGATGTGGTGCGGTCTTTCCTGAAAGACCAGCCCGAGCTTCCGGTGGTGGTGGTGGCAGACCGCCTTCCGTACCCTCCCATGGTTCTACCCAGCGCTCCCAATGTCCAGGTGGTCCTTCTCAAGCCTTCCCCCCATCAGGCCATCCACACGTTTAGGCCGGAGACTTATGTGAGGACAGAATACGTGGCCCTGGTACCCGACGGGGTGAAGGCGGATTCGACATCCCAGTTGGAGCGCATGTTGGAGGAGTTCAAGAGCAGCCAAAATGAGGCCAAGATGGTGGCCGCTCCAGTGCAGGCGCTGGCCCCTCTCCAGTGCTTGAACCTTAAGGTGAGCCTAAAGGAATGGACAGCTGAGTACACGGCATCGCCTCCTTCTTCCAAGCTGTGCCAGGCCTTACGGGGAGAGGCTGTCCTTCTCCTCCGCACCAGGGACCTCTTCAATCTCTCGGTGCCCTTGGCCAAGCCCCTGCTGACCTCCCTCTTCATTCAGAGCTCCCTGCGAGGCTGGGCTGTCCGGGTGGTCGGCATCTCCTTCTCCTCCCTCCACCTGCCCCTGCTCTCTTCCTCTCATAACCAGTGGAAGGCAGACAACCTGGCCAAGGCCAACCGGCTGCAGTTGTTCCAAGACTTTGGCATCAAGCGAGTGATCCTGGAGGACGGGAAGGAGCAATGGTTTGGCTGCAGCAAAGAGACCCCACGATGCTTTGGCACCATCCACAACGACATGCCAGACTACCTCTACCGGAACCGCTGGACTCCTCCGTGCTGCCTCAAAGCGTTGAGGGAGACGGCCAAATACGTCATCAACATCTTGGAGACCTCCGGGGTGCGGTACTGGCTGGAAGGCGGGACGCTTCTCGGGGCGGCCCGTGACCAAGACATCATCCCGTGGGATTACGACGTGGACCTCGGCATCTACCTGGAAGATATCCCGAACTGTGAGCTCCTCAGGAGCGCAGAGGTCGGCTCGATTGTGGACGAGAAGGGTTTCGTCTGGGAGAAGGCCATCGAGGGGGACTTCTTCCGAGTCCAGTACAGCGAACACAACCATTTGCATGTGGACTTGTGGCCTTTCTACTCCAAGAATGGGGTGATGACGAAAGACACGTGGATGGACCACCGGCAGGACATTGAGTTCCCCGAACACTTCCTGAAGCCCTTGGTCCCCATCCAATTTGCTGGTTTCCTTGCCCTGGCACCCAACAATTTCCGGAGCTTCCTGGAGCTGAAGTTTGGAGAAGGGGCGATTGAGAACCCCGAGTATCCTAACCCAGCCCTGAAAAAGATGGATAAGGGCAACAGACGGGGTGCTCACAGGAGAGAGGAGGCTGTGGATTAGTGTCCCAATGCCAATCCCTTCCCTCTTTTGAATACCAAATGCATACAGGCCGTGCTGCGCTCAGGGGTCTAGCTGCTTGTTGCCGGGACCTCAGCGTTTGCGCAGTGTGAGGGAGATGTTTGCAACACTGAATGTACACCAGAACTGCCTGGCCTGATCTGGCCAAAGGCCTCTGGAGCCCAGCCTTCTGTTCCTGCCAGCAGCCGGCCAGATGCCTCCAGGGGGCTTGTAGACAGAGAGTGAAGGTAATCTTTTTCCCTTGTTGTTCGTTCCCAGCAGCTGAGATTCAGAAGCAGATGCCCTCTGTCTGTGGATACTGTATTTCACTGTTCTATAACAAACGCGTCTCAAAAAGAATGATTATCAGGGAGGGAGGCTGTTCCAGAGGGCTGCAAGCCTCACAGCTGCACAACATCCTGTTCGCACGGTGGCCAATTAAATTTCAACATTTCCCCCTTGCCAGAAGGAATTTTGAGGAGAGGGTGAGATAGACTGACTAGTCAAGGATCGGAAGCAGGTTTTAGAGAAGCTAACCAAGCAGCAATCACAGACCAAGAATTAGAACAGGTAGCTCTTGGGCATGTAAGAAAGGCTTCGCCTCTTTGTTTTCAGCAGTTGCCAGCAAAATACGGCTGGAACGCAACAGGAGAAGTGACTGCTGGGGTCTGGGAAAGGGTAAAGGAGACTCTTTCCACATGAGCCCTGCTCATATGACCCTTGCAGATCCACCCTTCTTGCAAGGCCCTTGGTTAGTAAGATAGTAATAAAGCTGCTTTCTAATGGGACTGCCCGGGTTGGCCATTCATTGCAAAAACCAGCATTCCTATGCCCATAAAAGGGAAGATTTAAGAAAAGCAGATACTGTACTTAGGATGCTGGAAGATTCTCTCTCTCTCTCTCTCTCTCTCTGCAGCTGTTGCCTCTCATTGACCCTAAACCTGTTATCTGAGGAGAAGGTGGCATTCCAAGGCAGCGCAGTAGGCCAATAAGAGTATTTCAGGTTTCCCTTGTGCGGCACACCCTTTTGAACACTAATTCTCATGAACAAGCTCTTTGCAAGAAGAAAGCTAGTCCATCAGGGGGAAATGTTCTTTCTTGGCCTTTCTCGTGTCAGTTTCACTTGTCTACAGAGGGCGAAGATTACAAACTCTGATCCCTGTCGCGCTGCATAGGCCCAAATCTCTGCCTTGTTGAAAAAGGTCAGGCGGTGGTCACTTTCCCCTGAATTAAGCAGGGTAGGGCATTTTATTTTTTTTTAATGAAACTGGAATTGCTCTCAGTTTGAAGAGAGCCTCTTTCATTCCACCCGCTCCTCCCCAGAGGTACTTTCACTGAAATCTCATAGCCGGCACATTTATTCCCGTTTCAATTAAGTAATGGCCCACTGCAAAGCAAACTTGAATGACTTGTTGTTTTGGACTCAAAACACTTTAGATCCACTTAACAGGTACTCTGCAAAATTTCAGCGCATGAAATTGTCTAAAAAGAGAAAACCAAGGACTGAGCTGGCACTTTCTAAACAAGTTGCGCAGCGCCTACCTCTCACATCTTGTGCTGCTCGGTCCCATATATGTCTACTTGAAAGGAAGTCTTACTGTGTTGCATGAGACTTGCACCTTCCTCCCCACCCCAAAAAAGGAAGAGTGTGTTTGTGTGAATACTGTACAACCCACATGCATCCAGAGCGTTTAAATTTGTTCAAGGGCTGTTTGGTACAGCTGTTTCATCTTATCTTCCTAAAAGTTGCTCACTGATAAACTGTGGGATGCATCGCATGTGTTTGGCACAAGTAGTGCATTTCGTGGCCCCGGCCTCGAACTTCTTGTGTTTTCAAAAGGATTGAAATAATAATAATAACAATAAAAAAGTAAAAGAAACTTTGTGGCATTCACATTTAATTGTTTCTTTTACATTTGGTCATGTTTCCCTCCCTTGATGTTTGTTTTGAAAAATAAAAAAAGATGAGTGTTGTAAAATCAGGTACAAAATATCACTCTGTTAAGCAGGGATGTCAGATACAAATCATCCTTCCCTGACTTGTTGACCTTAGTCCTGTAGGGGTGTGTGAGTTGTAGTCCTCAGAGTCTAGGAGGCACAGGGCTGGGGAAAGCAGGATTAAGCAGGGGTCAGAGTAAATTGGGCAACTTTGGCGGGTCCAGGGATCGCTTTTCTGCCACAGGGATCCTCTGGGTGTCACAAAGATCTCCAGATATGAGAAAGAAAGGAAACAGCTGTGGGAAAAGGAACGGGAAGTCCAGTTCCAGATTTGAGAGACTGGCGTTGGTGTTTTTGATCTTCATTATTGCCGTTTTGAAATACGACCTGTTTGAAAACAGAATCACTGGTCCTGGCCGGCTTTTAGGAGTAGCAGTTTGCCTCTGTTTTGCTGGAGAAAACCATTTCTGGCTAAAGTTGTGGGAGAGTTCAACCGGGCTGCGATAGCAGGCAAGTTGGGGGGTCAACTACTCTTTGGCCACCCCTGCTTGCAAGGAAGAAGGCATGACAAGAAAAGTTTCAAATTTTAATTTGGCCAAAGACCCTATTGGCTGGGAATTCTGGGAACTGCCAGGCTCTCCTTCCTCCTGGGCACAGTGGTTTATAGAGGGTCAGGTGGGCAGGGAACGCACGCCTGTCTCCCAGAGGCGAAGGATTGCACAATCCTTTCCTGGTCGCTTCCAGTGTCTGGAACAGGATTCTGGCTTGGCGCAGGAGCGTCTCTTCTCTTCTAAAATGCACTGCCTTTTGGGGGCTGTGATGCCAGCACACAGGAAGTGGCTTTGCACACCACGCCCTCTTGCTCCATGTCCGCACAAATGGCTTCCTTATTGCCATCAGTGCCTTATGCAGGCGTGACTGTATAGTTTAAGCGCGACTGGGTTTTATGTTCTCAGCCACAGAGATAAAGGAATTTTTAAAACTGTCATGAGGATTTTGTATGGCAGTCACATGGAAGGCTTGGTGCCCCTTCCCCCCCCCCCCTCGGGAGGAAAGGTTATGAGCCAATGCTGTGCTTTCAGCTTGAAAACCAAAACCTGTTTCTTGAAAGTTACCCAGATTAAAACGCCTGGACGTGTGACTCTTTTATGGTTGTACTGATGTTGGATCCTGCTGCTCCCTCCTGAGGTCCCTAAGCATCCCAAAAATCTGCTCCTTTGCCACAGAATTGAGGATGTCTCTACCGCATTCTCATAACCTGCACCAAACTAGTATTATCTGGGCATTTTGAATGACGGACTGTGACAAACCAGTGTACAATGAGTCTCCCATACTCTGCCTTCTCTTTCTGCTTTCTAGAAAAGGTAGGCGAGAGGGAAACATTTTGGTGCCTCTAATGCAGGATGTGCACCTTGCCCCTCATGCTGTCAAGGATGATGATAGCTGTAGTCCAACATAGCTGGAGGGCAGCAAGCCATTAAGGAAGACTAGTTGAAGGCCACTGTCTTGGGCACTGCTGAATGTACATATAGAGAGTTTGCTGCGCATTCTTGCGGCATCTGTGTGCATAGGGTGATTGTGATTTAGAAAGCAGAAGGGATGTTTAAATTAGGCCTCCACATCATATAATGCCGTAGTGGCTCCCCCCACTCTCAATTCCCATTAGAAGCACAGAAAAGTGGAAAACAGATGTACAGCTCCTGCTAAAAGCTGCAGTACTCCAGTGCCCAGGCTGTTCCGTACGAGTCTTTTTCTTCTAGTTACTGTGCTCTTTTAAAAAGCACAAACATTTAAAGGCATGTTCTCTTTCCATGTTCTGGCTCTTGGCTGCCTGCTGACACAGGGGACAACATACAGAAAAGTAAACGGCTGGCCCTCAAATATTTTATCACTCCTCCACCTGACTATGTAGACAAGGAAGGAAGGAAGGAATCCTACCATACAGGAAAAGGATGAAGCTAAAGGAAACATCATCTCCTGTGCAGGAAGCACATGAGCCTGAAAGGGAAGCAGGGATCAAAATGGGCAAGATTTGTGGACCAGGTTGGAGCAGGCTCTAATCCTGGGAGAGAAGTTCTCGGCTAGAGTTAGAAGAGGCAAATACGTCACCCCTTCGGTCTTTGCTGTGTAATATCCTGTGCTTGGCAGCAGAAGGGCAGCCATCGTTGTCATCAGGTGGGCTTAATTCAGAGAGCCGTGCCCCCAAATCTTGAAATATTTGAGCCGTAAAGGCTCCTTTCCCCTTTCCCTGCTTGATTGCTGCTGTGTCCCCAATTTGCACCGTGCTCCAGGCTTTTGATGCAACCTGGTATCTCAGAGTAAGCCAGGTCCCTTGGGAAATCTTGTTTTCTAAGCTGGACAGTCCTGTGCAAAACCCAACAGCTGCCCAGGAGGCAGAAATGGAGCAGAGGATGCCTCAAAGGAAGTGGGCTGTTGGTCCACGAAAACTCAGTTTTACAGAAGCCACAGGCGCCTTGGGCGTTCTGATCCAACAGACTGAGACATCTCTCCTGTGGAAATGAGTAGAGAGCCTTTCCCCCTGTTATTTCAAGTCACCATGAAAAGCTGCATCAGGACAAGACGCTGTTTGGGGACATAAACCATACCATGTTTTGCTAGCAATGGTGCCAGCAGTGGGGTTTTCTTTTGAGATTAAACGCTAGTGGGGATTTCTTCTAACTATACCTTTGTAGGTTTGGGTCCCTTGTGACTGATAACAAATTTTTTCCTGTTTTTTTTTTTTTTTTTTTTTTGGAAACAGGAACATATTTTCCAGAATCTCCACACAAATCTCACCCTCTTCGTTTAGTACTAGGCGTTCCAATTCACATGGCAAATTTTAAGTCCAATCTTCCAGGCTGTAACACAGCCTTCAAAGGGTTGAATGAATATGTTCTGTAACGAAGGCTGCCAGTGCTCCCCCAGGCAGATGGGGGCAATTCTGAAGTCATTGCTTTCGAAGAATGTGCCATTGAGGAAATGAGCAACAGGGGCTCACCCGTCTCACCTGTACTCTGCCAGCTGATTTCCAGAATTCTTAATGCCCTTTGCCCGCTCAGTAATGGAGACTGTTTTACAGGAGATGCCAGCTTGTTTGTTTTTGTTTACATCCTTTGCCACCTCTTCTTATGTGCAACAGAAAGGATCCCTCTCTTGGTAAATCCGCTGGGGGGGGTCATGCCAATGTTATTCTCCCCCCCTACCAGCCGCTTGGATGCCAAGCCTCTGGTTTCCTTCAGAGGCTCTGCCAACCCATCTCCTGCGTGCACGTGGGAGGCCCCAGACGTTTCTAGGCACTAAAGGGCAAAAAGCGGAAGACAAGCTAAGGCAAGTCACAAGAACGAGAGTCTGCATTGCCCCAAGACTCGTTCTTCCTTGTACCTCAAAGTCCCACATTTCTTTGTTCACACAACAGGGCTGGTGAACACCTCCTTGCCCCATCAACAAGCGTTGGCAATTTGGTAAAAAGTGTCGGGACAGGCCAGGGAGCGCAGGTTGGCCTGAGATCACAGCCTGCAGACAAAGGGTGCTCATTAGTGGTGGAACAGAGTTTTGTTCTTGTTGGAAACAGCCTTCCCGATGCCCTGAATGGAAAAAACTTCCTTTAATTACACTGGAATGCTTGATGTGGCTGGCAGCCTTCGCCCTGAGATGTGGTTGAAAAGGATCGGGGAAGTACAGGGCGGGAGAGGTAAAGAACATGCCAGCCTGGGAGGTGATGGGCTTTGCTTAGAATAAGGTTGTGTGGACTATCACCCACTTCTTCAGATGCAGGGGCCGACCATCTACACAAATGTATGCCAAGCATGACTTACTAACCTTCACGGTGCGCCAAGACAATTTTTCAACTACTACAAAAAGAAAAAAGAACAACAAAATGGCGGTGGTCTGTTGTGGATCAGCCCCAAGGAGGAAGGTAACAGGGGTTCCCCAGACCTTGTTGCTGGTTTGAAGGGGACTCCCTAACCGCTCAGGCTTCAGGACCCCAAAAATGTAGGTCCGCCACTGAATGGGAGTCTTAAGAATCAAATCTACCTTCAGTTGGAAGACTTTCTGTAGAGAAAGGCTACATTCAAGCGAAGGAAATGCAGACACGTGCCCGCTTCTAGTCATTGGCTTTATTTCTCTGCATGTTGCAGCAACTCGATTCTCCCCACCACCCACGCAACCCCTTCAGGGCGGAAAGAAAAATGGTTGTGTATAAACACACCCCTCCTCAGTCGTCCCAACAGGCACAGACCCATCTTCCCTCCCACAGCCCAGTGGACCAAAACGCAGGAGACCTGGCCAACTCCGGTATGTCAGCAATGGGAGCAGAAGGCAGAATGGTTAGCAGCACTGACATGAGCAGCTACGAACATGTCTCGCCGGCCTCTTTGCCTGTTGCAACAACCAAGTAGAGAATTCGTAGACCTTCCCCAAGAAATACCAGGCCTGAAAGCTTTAGGAAACCACCAGCACGCAGAGAAGGATCCTTGCCGAGGAAACACAGAGAAAGCAGTATCTGCATCCTCTCTTTTTCTTCTGAAAATTTGGGGTCCTGGCAGATGATAGGACTTGGGGAAGATGAACAAGGGGTGTCAAGAAGCTGTTATTGGGTAGGAGGGATCAACCTTTTACCATCACTGCTAAAAGGCCCCCAGCTAAAAATGACATTAAGATCCTGTACAAAATGGGCAAATGGAATTTTAAAAGGCTGCCTTTATCCTGATTTGCGCAATATGTACCTTGTTCTTTCCACTGTTTTCATTTTGGACTTCCTTGGTGAACAGGAAGGGAGAAACGCCTGGCCTTCTGCAGCTACTAGCTGAAAAAATACAAGCCACCTCTCTGGTTCCTGTTGAGTTCTGCAGCCATTCTCCGGTGTCACTGACGCCATGAGGGCTAGAACCTTTGCTAATTCTGGAAGCCAACGTTTTTGGGAAGCCCAGTGTAGGATGGCAAGCTCTCCCTGGCCAACTACGCATGGCCCTCCTCCAGTCTTCACCCCCCCCTTCCTTGATAGGCTGGCCAAGTCCGAGGACCGCACTCCAGAAACAGGCTTATTCTAAGTCTGAATCAGATCCGCTGGTGCCTGGCATGGAGACCGCTGCATGAAGATGCTAATTCCACAGCCTCCGTCTCTCACCTGGATCTCTTCTCCTGACAGACGTAATGGTCAGGTTGCCTTGGTAATGGTTGTCAAGGGAACGTGTGGCACAAGGATGATTTCCACAGTGCCAAAATGTATATTGAGAGCGCGATCTGGCTTCTCACGCTAAATATACATTCTGAATGTGGACCACAATTAAAGCTCTTCTCAGGCACCGGGGGGGAGGGGTTCACAAAGGAAGGGCCAGCCACCAGACAGACCGGCAGTAAGATTTTGTACATATTCAAGCAAAATCTGCTTCCCCCCAGGAGTAAAGTTTTGACATTCAGTGTTTGGAAGACGGTACCTTTTATTTTCCAGATAATCAAGTTTCTAGCCCTCATGGCCATATGGGTATCTCAGAACCCAGGAAGGCTGTAGAACTACCAAATGTGAAGACGGCATTCTCTGACCATATTTACATAATGGCCATACAAATCCAGTTTTTACACCTCACAGGATTGTCCTTTAGGACGGCTTTGCACACAACCTCGATGCCTACGTTTTCTTGATTCTTTTTCCAGGACTTTTTGGAAAGACAGGATGGGACAAGCCATGGGATATGAACTGTTCAGGAATCGACTCATTTTTGCTGACCGTCGGCACTGCCTGACCTCTTTTACATTCAGATTTCAGGAGATACAGCAATGCAGGCAGGATGATACCCCTTCCTGTCAGCCTGGGATCACGCAGCCCTCTCCTTTCTTAAGATTTTCACCAAGTGAACCTTTTTAGCAGCCGAAGAGGTTAAAGGCGTGTTTTCTGCACAAGAATGCCTTCTTTTCATCCAAAGACACAATAGAAATCATAAATACAACTCAACCCAATTGAAGCCTGAGCCTGCCTCTTTAAAGTCACGTCCTCAGGATTCAACCGTACCCACCAAACCCAGTTGCCCCTTCTAGTGGCTGGCCTTTTTCCATGCTTCACAGAAAGAAACTGGATTTGGGCACAAAACTCTACGAAGCTGACCCATGAAAATAAAAAGAGACTCTGTTTACCAACTAAATCTACTGAAACGAGATTTCAAGTCATGTCCCACATTTCCATCTGTGAAAAGCAGATGTGGAGATTTGTATTATTTGGACTACAATCCCCCCAGTGCCTGGGGAATCCTGGGAGTTGTAGTCCGAAAACAAGACGCAAGAGGGTCCCCCAAGGTATGCCACCAGATCCCAAGGCCTGGAAGAGGGTCCCCCCAAAGGCAAATGATAATAGCAAGGCGGAGCAATCACAAAGGACACGCATGGCAGCATCCAATCCCATAGGGAGACTCTCAGCTGAGAAAATCTAAAGAAGTTTAAGTTCCCAGTCCTCATGGTTGTCGAGACCTCTGCAGACATAGAAAAACGTTCCACCATCCTGGGGCTTATGCGGGGATTGAAACAGAGGGCAGGTTAATACCACCACCACCAACCCCTTTCCATTTCCTTGCCTACAGTCTGAAAATGTTTGTTGCAACGCCCCTCAGCCTACATTTGGTCCAAGGGTCGCCAGTTGCCGATCCCCCTACTGCAAGGCTGGTATCTTCTCAGCATAAGATGGGAGCAAGAGGTGGGGAACTACAGACAAAGGGAAAAATCTAAGGCTGTCTCAGATTCTCAGAAGAAAGACTACCTTTACCCCCATCTCCACCATAAATCCAGTGTTGAAAGAGAAACCATTCCACTCTCTTATAAGTCCCAGAAATAAATTAAATTCCCTCTCGGCTATATGCCACACACAGTGGCCACTTCATCAAGCCACAGAGGTTAAAGTCACAGACGCACACGGAGAGGTGGAGTGAAGCCTATGGGTTTTACGCCCTTCACACGAGGCGGCCGTGCCCGTGGTGGTCACAGAGGTGGTGATCGAGGGACTCAAATCTCAGCATGTGGATTCCAAGACACGGTGACCAGGAATGGTAGACGAGGGTTGTGAAACGAAAAAACTCGCTCACCCTGAACAGTTGCTGATCTGGAAAAAGGCACCTTGTGTGCTCATCAAGTTCTCAAGTTGGTGCAGGACAGGAAACAAAATACCTTCCCGGAGTTCAGCTGAGTTGAAGAGTTGGACTCAGCGAATCTCCAGCGTGAGGACAAGCCGGAGAAGTGGAAACAGGAGTCGGATGGCTGGCAGGTCGCAGAGTTCAGCGCAGGTGTGTGTGTGTGAGACGGGAGCCCCGGATGTTCCTCTTCCTGTTAGTTTGGTCCGATATTTAGAATAAAGTTAAAAAGAAGCAAATGATAGCGGGAGGTCCAGGAATAAGGACAGAGCGACCCAAGAGACTCCCGCGGATGCTGCCGTCGATTTCTATCTTGGAAAAATTTGTAAATGCAAGACCTGGCTTGGAACGTACACTGAACAGCATCTCTCAGAATAGGCAAGAGTTCGCCACCGCATCCAACTCCCACAAACCCGTCTCCTTGGGGGTCCAAGGTCAGACGGAGCAATTTCCAAAAAGTCCCCGCGGAATTCTCATTTGAAACAGAAGATTTTGAAAACTTCCGTGAGGAAGAGTGAGCGGTCAGGCCTTTAGAAGCTGGAAACAGATAGAGCTGGAATCAAAAAAAGCTTGCCATCACCAAATGAAGCGCGCCATCTTAGGAGAGACCCAAGTCCTAAAGGGTGGAGGAGATTTGAACTCTGTCCTTTAAAAAAATCCTATCATTAAAAAAAAAAACTAAGAAAGGGAAACAAGGCTCCCAAAATGTCAATTACATCACAGACTCTTTTTCACAAGAGCCGACACCATCTAAATGTGTGGAACCGTCTCTCTTGATGAGGGGGGAGCCCTCCTCGGCCCCCTTGTTCACACCCAGGCCATCCGTCTTGATTTCCATCAGCTCTTCTGCTTCCGCTTTGCCCATCGACTTTTCCGTGTACACCTGCAGGAGCCCTGCACCGAAAGCATCACCTTCCACGTTCAGGACGGTGCAGGTACGATCTCTGGAGGGGGGGGGCGGAAAGAGAAAGAAGTGATGGCTGGGGTTGCTAGGAAAATATTCCCTCAAGTTAACCAACCACTGTTAGCAGTATTAACTAGATAGAACCTCCCCGTTCAGAGGCAGTCTACCTCCAAGAGCCAGCCACGGGGGACCAACAAGAGGCAATCAGGATCTCTACAAGAGGCACTGGTTTTGCAATACAACCTCATGGGATGGGTGTCTACATCCAGTACCGTGCTGGTGGAACGGTCCCCTGCCCCCCCGCTGCCTGTTTTCCGTGCCCTTTGAAAAGTCAGTCTTCCAAACTGTTTTTCAGGGCACAGAGAAGGTGGCGGCTGGAGCATCATCCTTCCCATTTCTGCTAGATTTTCCTGTTCCAGCAGCAGAAATTTAGGACCGGATACTGCTCCGGATTGGCTCCTTTCCTGCTTCAAGAGGCAGAACATTCCTCCAAGGGGAATCTCCAAAAGGCCAGGATGGGCTACAGAACACTTGTTATTAGAAGAGGGAATTCTTTCAACGCCAAGAGTGTCTGAGAGGGCGACAGCAGGACCTTTCCACGCCTCCTGCAGTTTGCAAAGGAGGTTGCTCTACCTTGCCATCGGTGACTGGGAAGGAGAACATGGGCTTCCGTTGAAAGGTGGGCTAAGACACGGAGGGTTCTGCCTGGATCAGGCCTCCAAGCAGAAAGCTCAGTTCTCTAGCAGAGGCCAAGCTTTCCAAACCAGGCCTCTCCTGGCTTCTCAGCACAACTTCTAAACAACTAGGAAAACAGAATATATTTTGGGGGTGGGGGTGGGGTGCGTCTAAATCTAGTCGCTGTTCCTGATCAGGGGAAGCCCACTGAATCACCGGTGGAACGCCGACTCTGTGTTTCCATCAGTGTCATTCGTTCAGTGGTCTACTTGAGTTGGAATTGGCGACTGAATTTGGGCTCTCGTCAGCTGAATGAAAAATGTCTGGTGGGTGAATGACAAAAGAGCTAAAACAACAGTACCAGGAAGTGCCAGGGGAAGGAGAAGAGGAGGGGGCCAGAACATGTCCCGTCCTTTTCGCAGGGGGCTGGAATAGCCACCTCCCCTTGCTCTAGGATCCCAGGAAGGTGGGCAGAGAGCCCATCATTTCCTCCCCCATCCCTGTCCCATTTCCTTCAAACCTTCCGCTCCCCAACCGCCCTGGACTTACACAAGCCAGTCGACCGCCAGAATGAGGGAGATGTCGTTGGTGGGCAGCCCCACAGCTTCAAGGATGATGGCAAGAGTGAGGACGCCACCAGCAGGGATCCCGGCCGCTCCGACGCTGGACGCCGTGGCAGTGACCCTGCGGGTGGAAGGCAGGCAGGTCAGACTGGGCTCCTCAAACGCCAGGCTTGCTATGCAGTACAAATGCCAGTTTTGGAAGGTGGCCCAGAGGTGCCACCTTTCACAAACCCTCCCTTTCTCTCCCCCACCAGCTTTGGTAATACCGGTTGAACCAGCCAGAAGGTCAAGATGGAAAACTTTGTTTGCAAAACAAAAGCGTCGGTCAGATTCTTCAAAACATTGGTTCGGGAGGAGGTGCAACCGGAGTCTGCTAGGCCAGCAGGAGAGTCCACCAGCTCATCAACTCCGCTGGCAAACTGTAGTCCAGTTGGAGTTTTCCCATCAACCTTCCTCCAGAAAGAGAACAGCATCAAGTCACCCCGACCACGCCTGGTAACTGCCTGCTTTTGGAAGCCAAGCTTGAGTCTGCCCTGGTGAGCGGCTGGATGGGAGACAGCTAGGAGGGATCTCACAAAGAATCCTGCCGGGGCCCCTAGATTGCCCCTCAGAGTTGACACAGGCTTGAGCGCTTGGACTTAAATCCGGTCCTGGAGGGCAGTGTTCTTTGCAGGATCCGGTGAGCTGAAACTGGTTTGTCATGCCTGCTGCACTCAGAGCGGCTCATTACGACACCCCAAACCAAAGGAAATTTGGGAGGGTTAGATCGAAGGAGGCGACACCTTCAACCCAAAGCTGACGAACGGATAAAAAAAGGCACAGAGCAAATCATGCCGGGATTGTTCCAAGGAGTGCAACAAACCTTCTCTCCCCCCCACCCCAAAAACCTGCGCTCCAGTAACTCCGTTTGACCAAACCTGCAGGTTCACCCCTGTGCAGCATGTTTAACGGGTTGCGGTTGATGATTAAGCACCTCCAGGCCCCTAGAAGAACACTTAACCTTCCAGGGCTCAGAAATATTTACAGAAATATTTTACTAATAACCACTCGGGGGGTGAAAAAAACCCAGTCTTGCAACTCAGAACACAGATCCTTGTAAAGGCTGAACTCACTGCCTGAGGAAACCTCTCTTTTGGCCCAGATCCCCTGGAGCAAACCAGCAACCGAAGTTCTAAGAAGATGAGGAATCTAAATGGGGGAGGAAACAGGTTGGGCAAGGGACAAAGAAGAGCTAGCCGCCGAGGTGACAGGAAAGCTCGTGTGGAGTGTGGCCTTCTACAGAAGGACTAAAGATCAATTAGATGCCTCTCCGTCCTAAACAAAGCCAGGATTTGGTGAATAGAGATGGGCACGAACCGGTTCGTCCCAGTTCGTCAAGGCTGCAATGCAGATGCTGCTATTCCTTCCTCTGCCTCAATCAGCCCCTCACCCATCAGCCCAGCTTGCTAGTTTCCTGCCCCTCTTCAACTGATCTTCCAGTCCCGGCAAGAGCTCAGGCTTCTCTGCCCCTCCCCTCTGGGCTGATCTGCCAATCAGAGAAAAGGGCGGGGCAGAGAAGTCTGTGCTCTTGCTGGTCACTGGGAGATCAGCTGAGGAGGTGGGGAAAGCAAGCAAGCGGGGCCTGGCGAGGGGCTGACTGCCTGAGGAGGCAGGGGAGGGGAGCAGCACCTGTGCTGCCAACTTTATGAACTGGCACGAACCAGTTTGTGCCCATCCCTAGTGGTGAGCGCAGAAGCTGCCGTGCCAAACAATCTCTGCTTTTCTTCAAAACCTCCCTCAGCAAGCTGCTGGTGCTGCAGAAGGAGCAGCTTGCTTTCACCAACTTGCTGAACCCACTCGAGAAAGCAAGCCTGGCCACAGATCCTCGGTAATCGAAGCTCTGCAGCACACCAGTCTCTGCCTTTCATGGGACACTGGGATCTCCTCTCTGCTCTCCCACTCTTCATGTCCCCAAACAACCTCCCAGCCTGAATCTCCCCTTTGTTTCTGCAGCAACCTCGTGATCCCGTGGCGTGTGACAAAATTATGTCACGCCAAACGCAGAACCTGAGCAACTTGAGCCCCGTCTTGTTTTTCATCCTCCTGCACGACCCGCCAGGGAAGGGTTGCAAAAGTTTAAACGGCAACTGGGGTATGCAAGGGAAAGTGTGCCAGCAAGGCAGGAGATCAGATGACTCGGTTGGAGGAAGACTGTGTGCCGTACAACCTCCCAAACCAAACCAAATCCGTACCATGGTCTGCCCACGGACAGACCGAGAGCTGTTCCGCATTCTGGAGTGTTGGGCAGACACACTGTCATGTTTATGACACGAAAGCAAGGAATTGACAACAAAACTTCTTTCTTTTTCTTTCTCTTCTTTGATAACTCCCAGAACTGTGGCCATCCTGGCTTGGGGATTCTAACATTTGTAGTCCAAAAAGTCCCCCCCCCCAAGCTCTGGCTATACGGTGCAAAATGGGTCACGACAGTTGCCAAGGTTTAAGAAGAGGGCAAGCCAATCTCTGTCTTTGCAAAATACGAAGACAGTCCATAAATATTCATTAAAATCCTGTTATTTATGTCCACAAGCATATGGGAAATGGTGTGAAATTTTGGCCTGGAATTGCCTTACATTAAGATGTCAGTGTCGGCATTACCCGGTGCATGCCTTGCATGCAATAAATAATACCATAGCTGACTTCTTAACGTCAGGCAATTTCAGACCAAAACTTTACGCCTTTGGCATTATGCTGGCACAATATGACAACAGGATTTGGGCTGCCTCTTTTGCCAGAAAAAACACAAGTCGCACATCCCAGGGGCCTGGGGCTTTGGAAAAAAGAGGCTTGGTCAGTGTTTTTAGATAACGCGACCTCGCCAGCGAGCAGGGAAGGAAGGAACGGAGCTGCGAAAGGAAGCAAGGAAGGCGGGGGCACTCACAGGATGGTGATGACCTGGATGAAGTTGAGCGGGATGCTGTTGAGCTGGGCAATGAAGACGGCAGCCACGCACTGGAAGAGGGCGGCCCCGTCCATGTTGACAGTGGCCCCGATGGGGAGGATAAAGCGGCTGATGTGCTTGGAGACGCCATTCTTCTCCTCCACGCATTTCATCATCAGGGGCAACGTGGCGGAGCTGGGCGTAGGAAGAAGGCAGATCAGGACAGGTGCAACGATCCAGATCTCCTTCTGCGACGGCCTTGAGTATTTCCTGCCCCATCTGCAGAGGTTTTCACTTCCATGGGAGTTGCACTTGGGGTGGATGCAGGATAAGGCCCTCTTAGGGGTTGGCATCCCACCTGGGGAACCTCCTGCCTCAGGAGATCTGGCGGATGCTCTCTCTGTCCCCCACAGTCACTGGTTCCCAATCTTGGGTCCCCAGATGTCTCTGACTGCAACTCCCAGAAATCCTGGCCAGGACAGCTAGTTCTGAAGGCTTCTGGGCCACAATCTATGCATTTTTAAGTCCCAATATTAGAAATGCAGGCTCAGATTGATCTCACCACCAGGAGTTGCCAACTTTGTTCCTGGAAAGTCCCTCTCTCCCACCCAAAGGACGTCTTTCACAGGCTCAACTCCCCCCTGGCCCCCCACCGCCCTGGCCGTGATCGGTTCCCAGGACCTTACCTGGAGGAGGTGCCGAAGGCAGTGGCGAGGGCCGTGAAGATGCCCCAGAGGAAGCGGTAAGGGTTCTTCCGGGTGAAGATGAAGTAGATCACGGGCAGAACAAGCAGCCCGTGGATGGCGTGGCCCACCAGGCAGCAGCAGATGTACTTGCCCAGGCTGGTGAAAAGGACCACCACGTCCTCCATCTCCACAATCTTGCCAGCCACTAAGAACATGATACCTAAGGGGGCGTACCTGGAGGTGGAGAAATGGGTGTCAGAAGGAGGAGGAAAAAAGCCTCCCCCAAATCCGGGAGAGAAAGTGAGCAGGAGGCAATGGAAAGCAGCCTCGCTTCAGCTCTGACCCTGCCAGACCCGTTGCGTGTGATCACAACAATTGAACCAACAGCACAATTTGGCAAGAGCAGTGCGTGGCGGGCGGTGGGGGTGGGGCAGAGGGAATGGAGAGGCAGTGTCGCCTCCAGGTTAAAGTACTAGATTAGGTCCAGGGGCGGGCGGCTTCAAAATGCCCCCTGGCCACAACACCCACGGGCCAGATGGGGCTGGCCTCCAGCTGTCAATCTAACTGAACCTGCAAACCCCCAAACGAATAAAGTGTGGGCGGCCTTCGTGGTCGGACTGCTGCAAAAAGCAAAGTGTGCCACGTGGATACCATCCCATAGTATTTCAAGCTCTTTCTGAGCAGGTTACAATTTGATCATGCAGGCTACATATTGCCACCCAGCCCCAGCGAGCTGGAGACTCAAGTGACTAACCTCAGAAGGGCGAAAAGCTGAGTCAACCTTGAGCTGGCTACCAGAGCCTGTTGGGATTGAACTCAGGTTGTGAGCAGAGTCTAGGCTGCAGTACCGCAGTTTAACCTTCCACACATGCAAGAGCAGAATCTGGTCTAAATGGGGGTGGGTAGGACAATGCTATCTCCCCTCTCTACGAAAACAGCCTTATTCATTCACTCTAGGACTTCTTCACTGGATCAGAAATAACTCAAACCCCCAACGCCTTCTAGCAAAATTCCTCTCTGGGATGCTTCGGGCCCTCCAGGGGATCCCATAGGGAGCAGATGGGACTCCTTACCACATGATCCAGGACACCAAGACCATGGTGGCTTCATTGAAGGAGTTGAAGAATTTGATGAGGTTCTCCCCCTCGGGCCCGAGCTTTCTCAGAGCGATCCCGAAGACAATGGCAAAGACCACCAGGCCCAAGATATTCATTCCTTCCACCTCTTGGCCGCTGGGCATCTGAGAAAACAGGGGGAGACCACCACCTTACAGACCCACCATACACAGCTGTGTCCCTCCACATATACCCAGATTGCAGTTCCTAGCTTTCTTCCCTCTCGGCTCGATGCTTGCCAGGGCTGGGGCAGGGAGGTGTTGCCCAACAACAGCTGGAAAGCCATGGGAGTGGTGAATCTTTGTCACTCCAGGTGTTTTTGACTACAACACCCCCAATCTTTTCTCATGGGCAATACGAGCTGAACTTGAAGTCCAGAACATCTGGAGTGCCAAAGGTTTGCCCCTTCTGACGCAGGTGATGGTTTGCTATTTTTACTTCTTCATTGCAGTGGCACACTGCTCGACCGTCAAGAAGATTGGAACAGCAGGCAGCACCTCCTGCGTGTTCTCCTCATTCTGCTATCTCACCGCTACCACCATGTCCTTGAGAGTCAGTCCTGAATCTGCAAGGAGCAACACCTGTTATGATGAGCAGCTTCTCCCTGCTGTCTCTCTTTCTCTCTCTTCCTGGCATCACCAACTGAGACTTAAGAGTACCAGTGCCAGCCTGCCCAACTTTTAACCTCTGGAAGAGCAGGTGGGTAGGGGCAGGCTGCCAGCCTTCACCAAAGACACAGTGAGGCACAGGAGCAGTAGAGGGCACTTGCTGGAGGTATTTGGTCAAGTCAAACTCCAATGAACTTCAACAAATTTCCTGTCCAATGTGTACGGCGGAAGAACCTGAGGCAGCTCTGTGGGGAGTAAGGAGGCAGGGTTTCGTAGCTCTTTGCCAGAGCAGAAGCAAAGCATTAGACATGGAGGAAATTCCCGCATGGTTTAGACCACGGACTGTAGAAAAAAGGGGGCACAAAACAAACTCAGATTCTAACTAACCAAGAAGATTAGGGAATCAGAATACACTCAAGCACCAAGAACAGAGGACCTTCCCCCAGCTTCAGGCCTAATCACTTTTCCTCCTGCAAGTCTTTGGTGGCTCAACGGAGCAGATGATCTCTTCCAATATCCACCTTTTCCCCTAGGTTTGAGGGCTAGAAACCTGAAAAGCAATCATAGCCCAACACTCCCTGTTTCCACACAGACTAGAAGTATGTGAACTACAAAAGCACATGTTAGTCTTCTTACCTTTAGCTCCGTTATAGTTTCATTGACAACTCCAGTTTCCTCTGTTACATTCTTCTTGATTATTATCAGCTTATAAGTGGTAGCATACTGGGGAAAGGGAACAGCGTCTCAGCTCTGTCTCAAACAAATGAACTTTGCATTTCTATGAGTCCCCAGATGCCTTAGGAACAAGATATTAAAATCCCATCTCATTTCCTACCTGTGTTCCCAATTAAAACCTATAAGCCCGGGTATTCTTCCCCACCAGAACTCCCCCAGAGATAAACACCTTTATTAATAGGTCAACTTATGAAAGGCTGTCTGAGTCACTGGGGCCCTGATTTAAATCAATCCCTACTTAATTTTTAAAGAGTTGGTTCCTGGGAGGTATGTAATGAAATATGTCTTTCTTTTGTAGGTGTTGTCCCCACAGCCTGAAGGCACCTGCCATAGCTGGGGCAGGTGAGCTTGTGACATGGGAGTTGTTTTGGAATGACTCCCATCATCCCTGGCCATTCCTTGGGATGGCTGGGAATGATGGGAGCTGTAGTCCCAAAGGAAGCTTTCCCATCCCTGACAGCCTTCTGGAAGCTACACAGGTTGTAACATAGAAAGCTGACTTAGACCGAGTCAAGCCATGGCCCAATGACTATGGACACTGACCAAGATCCTGCTACACAGTGATGCAAAAGGTGCAACTGTTAGTTTCGCAACCCAGTATGCCACGGGCAACGCCTAAGCAGCTTCCTTAACCTATGGCAATTAGTCACTAAAAGTTACACCTTTTGAGTAGCTGTGCAACAGGATTTCAGCCACTGACTGGGAGCAACTCTTAAAAGGTTTCAGGCAGGACTTTTTCTAGATTCAGATGGAGATGCTGGGAATTCAACCGGGAACCCCCTGCATGCAGAGCAGGCGGTCCCCCGCTAAGGTGCAGACCCTCCCAGTATCAAGGTCTCTTCAAGTGGCAATCAATATCCATTGATCCGTTTATTGGTTTCATAGCCTCATCCTCCAGTCTCTAAATATGCCACCTATGTTTGAGCGGAAGAGGTGAAATGTGGTCTCCAAACAGGCCAGTCACATTCCAGTAGGAGCAGACCTTCTCTACTGGCTGTTTGGATCTGTTCCCTCCTTCCTCTGGCTTCCCGGGGATTTGCCTTTGTTCGTCGGAGAAGGCTATTAAAAATTAAGCCAAATTGGTTTTGTCATTTCGAACCGGCCCAGGTCCTAAAGAGGATCAGCCGGCCACAAAGAACCAGTTAATAATGAATAGAAAGAGCGAGAGAGAGCGTGCAAGAGAGGAAACATTAACCGTGCCGGGTTATGGTTTTGTAATCACAGACAAAGGCCGGGCTTTGATGAAAAGGAGAAACCAGGAAATGGGAAAGACAGGCTCTCATCAGCATCTGCCAAAAGGGGAGGCCAGGAGTCAGCTGATGCTCACGGTAGGCATGGAAACTCTGCCTTATCTTTTGATTTGAGATTTCTCAAGCACCACCTCCTAGGTATGATGGGGCGGGAGGGGAACAGCTCAGTTGAAAAGCTGCAGCCTTGGGCAGGGAAGGTCCCTCTCACTGGTTTATTCCCCTGGCAGCTCCAGTTCCAAGGGCTGGGAAAGACCCGGAGAGGCGCTGGAAGAGGTTCGTCAGCAAGGACGGGAGCTCTGATGGATGCTTAAGGCAGCTCCACGCGCTCCGTGGCGAGCTCTCTCGGCGGGCTCCGGACCACCACCGACTCAAACCATTTATTCCAAGCTCCTCAGGGAGGGCTCCATCAGTGTCCTCACTGTGGCACAAGTGCCAACCTTGCAGGGCAGCGGGTTCAAAGGAACGAACTCTCGTCCTTCCCACACCCAGTGGGGCTGAGAGGGGAGCGGGCGCTGCGGCTCAGGGCAGGAAAGGGTGGCCAACTCACCGATCGGAAGGCCGCCGACACCAGGTTGGAGGGGAAGATGTTCCTGTGTGGAGAAGAGAAGAGAGGGTTCAAAACACGGCCCCCAGAGGGAACGCCACCATTCTTATCAACCCAGCACATTTAAGCAACGCTTGGGAAGGGGCCTTTCATTTTAATTACAATTCCCAGAATCCCATTCTAGCCTGGGGAGTTTCTGGGTGCTGTAACACAGTACACATTCCCCCCACACCCTTGCAGCCAAAATTCAACAGCCTGTCCCTGCAAACTCAACTGTGCATTCGCTTGGGGTGCTCAGTGTCCCCCCCAAAACCAGAACACCCACTTTGAGCACTACTTGTCACCCCCCTCTGTCAATTGACCATCTTTTGGTGCTCCCCGATAGACTGCCACAATGCCTGGAGGAGCAACTGAACTGTCACAGCTGGCAACTGGTCGCAGGCCAATTTCTGATCTCTCCGAGGACTGGAGATGGGTAGGAGTGCTACATTAGGATAAGAGGCCTGGGTTCAAATCCCTACTTGGCCACGAATTTCATGGGTGACCTCGAGCCAGGTCGTGGCTCAGCCTGAGGGCAAAGCAGGTCTATTCCACTTTGAGGACAGGCCATAACGTAATGCAGTCTTCCCATTTCTCAAGATTCACTTGCGAGGAGAGGTGTGTGTGATAGAGCGAGCGTCCCCTGGTTATCCAACCCGTTGACCAAGAATAACCCAGTGCTCTGCTGCCCTAGCTCCGAGAGAGATCCGGTGTCTTGGCCTTGACCTTTGCTTGATGGGGCCTGGCGCCCCCCCCCCCGGCCCGAGGCTTTCCCCATGCCAGCTGCCCCTGGCATCATCCCCTCCTTCCACCTCCGCCTCCCTCCAATTCATGGCCTGACCCTGGGAGAGGATTGACCGGGCAGCACAAACAAGATTAAATCCTAATCCTCGCCGGCAGCAAGTAAACCGTCTGGCTCTCACCCGTACGGTAGGATCTGAGCCCATTTTGGAGAAGGAATCCCCACCAGGGCGAGGCGGGGAGCCCTGCCACCCTCTCCTCTTGCTGTGCAATACAGGGGGTGTTGCAAAATCATGCCCCCTTCTCCCCAAATCTGCTTCCCCAGAACACTTCACAAGGCTGGCTGTAAAATCACTTTTCGGATGGAGGGAACCGCAGCAGAGGAAAAAAAATGGTATGACATCATTTTGTGCTGTCAAGTTGGGACCAACCTACAGAAACTCTAACAGGGCTTTGAGAACCATCTAATAGATACAGGTCCCAGGGTTAAGAGAGGGATAGCAACGGAAGTTTGTAAAACAGCTGGGGTTCAAAGGGTGAAGAACGCTTCATCAGGTGAAATGGTATAGAATTTAGGAGAAGATGATGTAAAGAACAGGTGTAGCAGCTGTTAAGTGAAGACAGTGTAGGAACATAGGGTAGGCGCAATGGAATTAAGACTTTCCCAGGTGCTACGCAGGTTCCACGTTACATGGGGGAAGGCGCCAGCTCCCTTGATTGCTTTGGACAAATACTGGACGTGTCGGATCATGTAAGTGGAAGAAGAAGATTTTCTACCACCTGACATTGGGATGGTGGGAGAGTTGTCCTCTACAACCAGACTGCAATGCAAGTCCGTCTGGTTTCAGTTGAGTTTTTAAACTACAGCGTCACCTATAATGAACCTCTGGCTCTGCCACATTTCTTCCAGCATCTCCCTTCTTCCCAAAAACAACATGCATTTCTCTTCTGGCTAAAGACAAACCCTGCCTACCAACCAACCCCCCCCCCCAAGGAGTTCTAATGTTTAAGCCGAAGACAGCTATTCAGCAGCTCCTATTTGGGGGGGGGGGGGGAAATCAAATGCCCCAGAGATGTTTTCTCCAAGGCAGGCATAGAACATCCCTGGATCAGGGCCACAGTGTACAAACTCACCAGCAGGTTTTTAATCTTAAGGCAGCCGAAGCCCCAAATCATGGTTGCTGTATAGGAAAGCCCAACAGTTCAAGAAGGGCAACTGGTCTAAAACTGCAGCCCCCAGTTCTATATATTGGGCATTGATCTCAAAAGCTGGGGGGGGGGGACACACGTGTGTTTGCTTAGTATTTATTATGTCTGGAATATTTTGCTTCCGGTTTGAATCCAGCCTTTTCAGCCCACATATTATTTGTCTCTACATAGATGCTCAAAACACACACACACACACACAAAACCTTTAAGCAAGCAGAGTTTCTCTGCCACACTGGCAAGAAGACTCAACACCAAGAGCATGTTGCATCAGACGCAGAAAAGGCAACACCCTCCTTGCACCGCCTCTTTTTCAGAATACGTTGAATTAAGGAAACAAGCCGAGCAGGGAAAAAACCTCCTGTGCACTTCAACAAATCAATACGGAGGAAGGCTGCTCCTTTCCTACCACCCTTGTGTCAAAGTTCTATAATGGAACTCTGATTCACCAAAAATATCCAAGAGAAAATGCACCAAAAAGGACCCAGAGAGCTTGCAACATTCATTTTCTTCACCCTGGACTGTTTAAGCCTCTCCCTCCAAGAGAACTGAGGGCTTAGGTGTTCGGGATGATTCATACTCCATGGGACTCAAATGGGGAAATTTTGACTCTTTTTTTGCTTAAAAGGACGTCAAGGGGAAAAAAAATCTCAAATTGATCTCGTGGGCATTATGAACTGTCTGCTCGGAAAGGAGACATTCATTAGCAGACTTGCCAAAGTCCAGGCGACCCAGAACACATTCTTGAAAACAACCTGCGTTGGGTGACCAGGGCGTTGAAGACAGAATATTGTGAACCATCAGGACATAGACAGATCTCGTGCCACTGTGTATAAAGCGCTCCCTCTCTCTTCAAATGTTGTATAATCTATCTGCCACCGTCTGAAATTGAAACAGAACTTGGCAAAAAGCAGCGAGACACATTCTTGTTTTTAAAATCTCTAACTTACCCGCTCAATCCCCCAAGAACAGAGGAGAGAGGGCTCCCAGTCTTGCAAAGCGATGCCCCCATCACTCGTTGAAAATCTAGAAAGGTACTAAGCCCCAACTGGAGTAAAACCATTAAATCAGTGGGATGTAGGTAACAGCTGACTTACCAAAGTTTTATTAAAGCAATTGTTCTAGTCTACTTAGGAGCAATCACTGGACTTTGCTTATGGATTTGTTAATTATTTTTAAAGTACGGAACAGTGAGAAGCTGTAAGCCCAAGGAAGTCAAGGCATTCGGCTTACCGGAACGCTATATAGGCAACTGTGGACCATGAGATAGGGGAGCTTCAGTTGTCATGAGGGCCACTCCATGGCCTGGCCTTAATGCTAAAACTCAGCCTTGTTGGCCCTTTTAGCTGAATCATCCCATACCCCAACAGTCAGCCCTCTGTATCTGCTCTGACCGCTTTCACTGTCCACCCACAATGGCCCCATTCAGAGCATTGCCCCAGATTTGGGCAAGTCACAGCAGAAACCTGGACTTCTACCAGTTATTATCTGCCAATATTTCTCCATCTACCCACCAGCCCCCTGGGATTGAAGCCAACCTGAACGGGCGCCCTCTTTGTTCATCTGGAATGCCAAACAGGGAATCCTGACCAAGCCCTAAGACACTCTGGATGAAATCCTCCCATCTCTCCTCTGTTCAGTAGAGACTCCCAACTTTTTAGAAGGAACGTATTTATATTATCATTCCCTACCCTAAACTTGAACCAAACAAGACCTAAAGTAGCTTTTTAAAACACACACACACACACACACACACAATTTCCAAAGCAAAACAAAGCCTGTATTCTGTTTAAAGAAACCTCCCAAGTTTCTAATCCACATGGTGGTGGGCAAATCTTGCTAAACTTCTGGTGTTCAAATCTTGAAAAGATTCTTCTACAGAAATTTGGTAGGATTTTGGGCACATCAGATCTTATTCTTCCTGGGCTTATGACTAGAGTGAGGATGAAGGAAGTAGCTCTCTTATCAGGGTGGTTTATAAACTCATTTTATGACCAGTGTAAAAACTGAAATTATATGGCCTCTCTAGGCTTAGAACGAGGCATGTATAAATAACTGGCTGAAGGCAGAAGACCAGTCTTCTCCTCCCTCTGTAAGCTCTTCTACCCTTCACCTGGAGGCAATCCAACTCAGAAGAAACTGGAGGCTTCCCTTGCATGCCACGAAGCTGCAAGCCAGACCTCCTTCCGAGGAATGCTTCAGACGCTCGGGCAAATTAGGCAGCTTAACCTCCGACATGCTTGAGCAGCAGATCAGCCGAGACCAGGTTAATAAATGTGACTTTTGGCACACAGGCAATTTGGGGAGAAAAGCAGAGGGTAAATGAGGCAAAAGGGAAGTAAAAGAAGAAGAAGAGACAGAAAAGAGCAGCAAAGTTATGATTGGGTGCAATAGCACTGTGTGGAATAAGAGATTTCAGACACTTGAGCACATGTGCCCAATGCTGGATGGATCACGAGAAATGCCGAATGGGAATCATTAAGTCAGACATTTTTGCAAGAGGACAGATCCAGAAAGCCCTCAAATGCTTTAAGTTCCCAACAGGAACATATCCTGTAGGAGGTTTGCTAGTGGGATTGAGAAGAGAAGAACATCATTTTAGCAACCCCAGGTGGCAAGTTAAGGAAGACAGCAGCTGCTTAAAGACACTGGAGAGCAATAGTTTAAACAGCAGGCTGACCCGGTTTCCATCAGATCACCTGGCTTCACTCTTTGCCACCAAAATATACAATCTAAGGATGCTTGTAAATTTGGAGGGTTTCGAGGTAGGAAGAAAAGGGAATTCCAAGCCTGGCTTTAAATAAAACAGTAAAAATGCCTTCCAAATGAGTTCAGCTGGACCACTTTATTGTACTTCACAATATGTCTGGCACAAAGCAGCTCCTTTTAAGTGCCCACGCCCAGGCTATTAAACAAATTTAGGAAAACAGTCAGGAAAGCACCACGTTCTTAATGGGCTCAGAGGGGTCTGTGTAATGTCAACAAAGCCAAAGATGGGAGACGAGACAGGCACATGAAAACAGAAGGTTTTACTCTGAGCGCAAATGGTTTGCCTGGGGATGCAGTGTGGCGGCTGTTCCATGAGAAGGTCAATCCGACATTCCATCTCACACTCTTGAAACAGCTTTTGGAAAGGATTCTCCAAGCACATGCACGCACACACACTCCAGTACATCTGAACAGGTTACACACCCAACCTCTGACTGAACAGATGTTGGATCGGGAACCTGTGATCCAAGAAAAATGAATGGCTCCAGGCGGCTCTAAAAGGACAAGGCGGTTTTACAGTGCAGGGAGACAATTATTTTCAAACGGCACAGAAGTGAGCTGCACCCTCTGCTTCCAGCTATTGTAAAATGCCGAGCCGCAGAGCCAAGGCAGGGAGTAATGCATGCCCGGGCAAAAGAGGACGCGGGCAGACCGGTTCCTGACACCACCACCTTCTCCCTGTCCTCGGAGTCCCGTGGCTGAGGGAAATGCCTAGGTAAATGTCAAGGTGCTCTGTGGCTGTACAAACGCTGGGGGCTTCAAGGAACAAAGAGATCCAGAAAGGATCCCGTATGTATTTCCTCGGCTGGAGAGCAGGCATGCGTTTGTTTTTTTGCAGGCGAGGGCCAAGGGAGGGCTGAGCCAGGCTTTGAAAAGGGGCCGCTTGCCTTCCTGATTGCCATCTTTCCTACCCTTTTCTCTTCTGCCTCCTTCTCCTGCATGCTTGGTCCCCAGAAGAAAAAAGGTTCCTACTGCCCTTACAGAGCAGGGGGCCACACACACGCTCCCGCCTCGGTCTAGTTATCGTTCACCAAGGCACCCCCGTGATGGCGGAGGGCAGCCCAGCTGGCTTTTAAAATGGCATCTGATAAATTAACAGGAGCCGCCGCAACGGCCTGGCACGGTCCACGAACGAGACTCGTTTGGAAGTGCTAGTGCTTCAGGAGGACGGAGAGAAGCTGGAAGTGCACCGCCCAGGAATAGCCAGCGGGACCTGCTCAATGTCTTTCTCTTTGGGACGGCTCACCCAGGATTCAGAGAACCGGGTTGGAACCCAGCAGCCGTTTGTGTGCACGTGCGCACACGAGAAGGATGAGAACTGCTGGATAGCTGCGGGGCTGAGCCCTTTTCTGGCTGCAGAGCCAGAGGTTGGGAGTGAGATTCCCCCTCTGCGCCCCCCCTTGACAGGGGTTGGACCCCATGATCCTTGGGGGCCCTTCCAGGCCTACGGTTCTAAGATGATGAAGATCAATTAATACGAGAAAACCACCGAGGAGCCCCGAGGAACGATCCGGCCCAAGGTCTCCTTCTAGTCCAACATCTTGTTTCTCTCCACAGCCGACCCGACGGTGCTGAGAGCGCCCGTGTGGTGCAGTGGGTAGCCTGTCGGGACTCGAACTCAGGAAACCAACGCTCCCACTGGAGCTCGCTGGGTTGCATCTGTTGCTCTACCTCAGCCTGACCCACCTCGCAGGGCTGCAAGGATAAAGCAAGGAGGGTCAGAACCATGGCAGGCCTCTCGGACCTCACTGAGAAAAGGACCCAACAGAAACGTCATACTTGGAAGACATAAATCCTCCTAACCAGCACCCGAGGGCAACAGGGGCCACCTCCACTTGTAATCCCATAGCAATGGGGATGCTGAGAGGCGTGGTGGCTTCCAGCAATGCAAGACCTACGCCTAAGAGCCACTGAGAGCTTCTCTCTGCGAACCCATCTCATGTCCTTTGAAAGCTATGGAACTTGGTGACCATGAAATCTATTCTGGCAGAGCCGACCCCATATTTCCAGAGACTCTTTTTCTCTATTGGGAGGAAAGCCTGTAGTCCAACATGGGGCCACGGAGTTGCAAAACACGTGCCCTCTAATGCAGAGTAAATCTTATGCCCTTGCACCCGCTACAGAGACCAGTGGCGGTAAGGACTGCTGTTCATTGTGCAGTCCCCATCATCTCCCATCAGGGCTAGGTGTGGAAGCAGCTGCAGTCCAACAACATCTGGAAAGTTAGACAGACACACACACACACACACACCCCAGTCAATGCATTCAGGATTTCACCTTTGCATGCTAATCCCCCCCCCAAATATCCATGCTTCCCTTTTCTCTACACCCATGCTCCAGATGTTCTCTCCCCCTTAAGATTTAGTCAGGGCGGATGTCATATCTTGAAATGTGCCAGGAAAGGGGCGGGACAAGGTGGTGTGTCAGAGAACATTCTGTACTGCCATCAGTGTGGGGGGGGGGAGAGAAGTACACATGGTGGGCAAGAGGCAGGGAAGCACATAGAGACACAAATCAACTGTTTTTGGGGTGAATAAAGGCTCTCCAACGAAGCTCCATTTTCTTCCACTAAGTTATATCTCATGAGGGCACGCAAGCAAGAAAGGACCCGGAGCAGAGAGAGAAGAAAAATACTAGAAGACTGGGTGACAGTTTTCAAACAGAAGAATGGAGAATGATGTAATCTGGAGTTCCAGTACATCTGATGGGGAAGGCGGGAGCAGGACCATTTTAGGGATATGTCCGATGAGAAAAGAACACATTGGGACACATGCCTCCAAGACAGGGCACAGACCTCACGGGTTTTTTTGTTTTTTGGCCAAGAAAATGCACCCTTTTTAAGGCATCTCAAAGTCAGGGGAGTGAAAAAGTTTAAAGCTGCCTTTTTATTGCCTCCTTCTCTGAAAGCCAAGTTTCAGAACCGATCCTGGGGCCCTGCCGGCCAAAATAAGTTTGCAAAGGTAACCGTCCTGGGGCTCCCGACTTCCCGGTACTTAACACAAACAGCCGCAGGCATAAAAACACGTCATGCATTAGTCACACCACGCTGGCTTCTCGCTCTCTCTCTCTCTCCTCCATCCAGGCCTCATTTGAGTCTCTTTTAAATAACAGCAGCCTTTTAAGAAGTCAGCCCCGGAGCAGGATCAAAGAGCATTCGTGGCAGCCTCTGAAGGTTAATTTTGGTGCGCCAGCGGGCCCTCTGCTGACCCTGGGGGGAACCTGAGGACTACCTTCCCTAAAGATGCAGGCTCTCTCCCTCCCCCACCCCCCCAGAGGACTCTACCCAAGCCGTGGGCACCTTCACACAAGACAGGGATGACAGGCTTGCCTGTGTGAACCTGCCCTGAATTTTACTGGACCAGCCTGCTTTCCAAATTGGGGAACAAGGATGGGGGGGGAGAGAGAACACTGCCTGATTAAGCATAAGTGGACACCTCTATCCTCGCGCCTCTCTTTGGAGAGGTCCCTTCACTGGGTCTCAGGTGGGGTTACACGGGAGCTCAGCCTTGCTGGCATTCCTAGGGAAGACCCAAAAGTGAGCAGAGCGGAAGTTCTAGAGGGGGTGAGATGATGCTCCCCTTGCTAGACGGCAAGGCGGAGGGCCAGCATCCTCCCCTCTCCTCCCCCCCCTTACAGACGGGCCAGGCCACAAGAGTGCCTCTGAGCGTGCCGGCCTTGTTGGAGAGGCTCACCTGATGAGGTCCAGGAAGGAGTCCACCACCTCCTTGGCCTCGGGCACCTCGTCCGCGTGGTCGCCGAAGAGCTTGGGGGCCGCGGCGCCCTGCCCGGGCTGGATGATGAAGGCCAGGGCGACCCCGATGGAGGAGGCCAGCAAGGTGGTGAGGAGGAAGAAGAGCATCGCCCAGCCCCCCAAGCGCCCCAGGGCGGCCGGGTCGAGGCTGGCCGCGCCGGCCACCAGGCTGCAGACCACCAGCGGCAGGATGATCATCTTCAGCAGGCGCAGGAGCAGCTCCCCGGGGAAGGAGAAGAGCAGGATCTCGGCCGGGCCCAGCCCTCCGCCGGGCAGCTGCCGGACCCCCAGCCCCACCGCCACCCCGGCCACCACCCCGGCCACCGTCAGCAGCACCAGCAGGTTGGCCCGCAGGCAGCCCAGCAGCCGCGAGGGGCCCGGCCGGCCCAGCGGGGAGGCGCCCCGTCGGGGGTGGGGGTGGCGATCCTCGCCCAGGGAGCCCTCCGGGTCGGCGGCGCCCCCGCCCAGCTCCCCGTTGGAAGCGCCTTTGCTGCCGCCGCCGCCGCCCCCCACCGGGGTCCCGGGGGCCGGGAAGGCGTCCACGGCCATGGCGGGAGGGCGAAGGAAGGGATGAGCGGCGGGCTGGGGAAGTCTTCGCGCCGGAGTCACTCCGGATTAGGCGGCGGGACGGGGGGGGAGCCGGGAAGAGCCTTTAGGAAGAAGCCGCGGGGTAGCCCCCAAAATAGGAAGGGGCTCAAAAAAGGAAAAGAATCTTGGAAAAGAGAATTAATCAATTTAAATGATTAATTTAAATCCGAGTCATGAAAGGGAAGGTAGTTTGAGAATGATGATGGGACAATAAAAAAAGCCAAGGGATGCAAAATAAACTTTAAAAAAAAAAGCGGGAGAGAGGAAATCCCGGCTGGATCCGGGTGGGACCCTTTGGCGGCTTGGATCCCGGGATCCCGGCGGGTCCGGAGCCCTTTCTCCCCACGTGGCGGCGGCGGCGGCGGCTCCTTCTTCCTCTCCCGGCTTCGCTGCCCAAAGCTGCCTCCGACGGGGCTTCCACGTGGCCGCTCCGGTTCCAATCCGGATCGCGCTCCGCTTCGCCCGACCCGACCGGGAGCCGCGCCACGCGGGATCTGCCGGGCGATCCTCCCCCGCCCGCGGGAGCCTTTCTCCTCCTCGGGGGGGGGGACAAGGGGGAGGGAGGAAGGCGCACCGTCGCGGCCTCCGATTGGTTGTCATCACCGCGGGGGGGGGGAAGGGGGGGGTCCGAGTTAAACAGAAAGGGAAGGCTGGGTGGGGGGCCTCTCTTGGCGTCCTATTGGCCAGGAGTAGGGTGGGCGTGTCTTAGGGCCGGAGGGGCGGGGCGGGCGGAAAAAAAGAGCCCCCGTGGCGGGGTTTCCCGCTCGAGCGGAAGGTGCGCGTCTCGGTTGCGCCTTTTTTGCACCGGGGGGGGGGGGGGAAGGGAAATTCGTCCTTGATGAGGATTGCATTTGCATCCTGATTTTATTCCCTTTCCTCAGCGGGACCCGCAGAGCTGGACGACCCGCCCCGCGAACAATAACCCTGTTGCCCTCCGAAGTTTGCAAACTACAACTCCCATCCGGAGCTGTTGCAATTGTATTTATTTAAAATATTTGTGCCCCGCCTTTCTTCTTCAGAAAAGGACCCAAGGCGGCTTGCATCCTTGTTTTGTTTTTTTTTAAAAAGTATCTATCAAAGTGTTGGGAAAATAAACAGCAGCATTTCTGCCGGCTTTATCCACTTTGTTGTTGTTTCTGAAGCGGAGTGAGGTCCAGCTTAGCAAACACAGGATCAACATGGAGCCAGAACGAGCTAGGAGGACTTCACCAGAAATAAACATTTTTTAAAAAATAATCTGGATTGTGTGGTTCTGAAGAGGAAAATACAGCACCTCCAGCGCCAGTTGATGGGCTGGGACCCATTTATGTAAACAAGTGACGTTGCAACTTTAAAAGATGGAAATGTCACGCTGATGGAACGAAATCTTTAAAAAAAAAAAACCCAACAGGATATGCTTCGTCATCGTGACATTTCAATGCAAGACACCATCGCAGAGGGAAAAATGCAAGCAGGGGTGCAGAGGCATTTAATTACAAGCAGAACAATGTAAGGGGGGGGGAGAGGATTTTGAAATAAAGCTCCAGAATAAGAATAGGGGCCACCCCAACCCCAGGGTGACAGGAAAGAGTTACAGCTAATTACGGAAATGCAACATCCTGTCAACCTAATTTGTACCCTTGTGCAATATCTGTCTAGGGACTCTGGCTTCTCCGAAATTCCATTTTCAGCTCAGATTTCCCTAGGCAAAACATGGAGGTGGTGAGTTTTTTTTTTTTGTGATGTCATAACTCTATGGGTTGCATGTGTTTTATAAACAGTTTTTTGGGCAGGAAGATGTCCGTTGCCTACAACATCTGCTGAACTCCTTCGTACCCCTTTGATTCAAACTTAACCTGAGATACAGCAAAAGAAACCAAACGAAACCAAGAGGAACAGATGAACGATAGAGGAAATTCCTCCAAAAAGTCCTATTGTTTCTTGGTTATCCACTTTGGGCTCAAGTATGTCTCTTCCCGTTCCTGGGCCCACGTGTGCTTCTTTTTTGAAGGAACCAATTTCCACTTTTAAGACTCCATGCAATAAGGGGTGGAGAAATGTGCCCCCTTACATATTGTTGGACTACAATTCCCATAGCTAAGGGTGAATAATTATGGGACCTGGCAGGAACATGCGGAGTACAGTATCACATACTTCCTGTCCCTAAGTTCCACAGTTAGAGTTTGAATTTATTATAGGACAACTGTGTTTTTATTTTACCAAATACATTGATTATGCTCTTGCCGGATTCAGCAAAGTTGAAGCCAATTTGCAAGGGAACTTCAGAAGTATAAAATACATTATCAGAGGAATTGTAACTTTAAAACCAGGAACTGTTTTGGCCAGCAACTCTCTAAATAAAAAAAGAGGACAGGATGTTTACTAAGCAGTTTGTTAATTTAATAACAGAAATGCATTGCCAGAATTATTTGGACAGTGTTTAGGAAACAATTTGTTAAGTACAGCCAGTGTTCTAATGATCCTTTAAAATGTTGTGATAAGACTATGTAGACAATCTGTGTGTGTATGTGTAAAGGGACATTGGTGTTTAGTAAATGTTTTATTAACTACGGGCCACATTTTAGTTGCAAAAACTGGCACATTGGAAGAAACTGAAAATCTACCCACTGTGGCCAACTGTCAAAAGTAAAAATGGCTCATTGTAAAACTTTGGCCAAACAGAGCATTTACACTAAACAGACAGTTGTGTACCCGTTTTGTTTGTTTAATTGGAATTAAACAAACAGACAAATAAATAAATAAATAAATAGCAATGGTGATAAAAAAATGAATTACCAAGAAATCCTAAATAATGTGTAACTTATTTGGAGATAATTTTTTTCATTTTATTTTATTTTTCAAAATAATAGTTTGCAAAATGAAAAAGAAATAAACTAATTTGCTTAGAAGTCCTTTACAGAGTCTAGATTATATTGAAACCATGTGCTTCTCCTCGTATCCACTTCCTCTCCGTGTTATACAACCTCACCCTTTATATAGCTGGTAATTTTAGATGCGGCCTTCTTGGTTTACATTCCTTGAAGAAAAGGAGACTTCTCGTGATGTCAGCAAGACATTTCCAGCCGCTCCACCTGGATTTCCCTAACATTACTTCTGTAGTTGCACTCACAAAATTCTCCCATTTGAGAGATATATGTATATATGTGTGTGTTTATGTGTGTATATACATGTGTGTGTGTGTGTTTATGTGTATACATACACACACATATAGACATGTATGTATGTACATGTATACGTGTATATATACGTATATATGTTGATGTCATTAGAAAAATGCATGTTGTAACAATTTTAGACAGAAAAGGGGAAAAATATATAGGCAAGAAGGCATGGCTATTGAGAGATAAATGCATGTATATCTCCAGATGCAACTGGGGTACGGTCCATTCCAGTTTATGCTAAATCAAACTTACTACTTTCTAAAGTGCCACAAAAATTCCCTTCAGTTTTGCTGTGGCTGAGTAACAGGACTACCCTTCACCCAGGAAGTTTGTTTGTTTGTTGTTTTTCTCCCAAGGGAAGGCTGAAAACTGTATTCCAGGTGGTAGTCTCTCAAAGGAATGAGCCTGGTGGGCAGAAGGTGGACGAAAATCTACAGGTGGGCTTTGGGTTGGTTTAGCAGGTGCAAAAATCTGGACAAAAAATTGGTGAGCTTGGACTCAGCAAATATCTGTTTGCAACCGGTCCTTCTATCAGCTAAACAAGAGCTGCTGTGCAAGCTTCAGCTGCTACACAGATCACTTGCTGGCATTGTGCAGGAGAGGTCAGTCACCTCCCACTCGGGATCCAGGTGAAGAAATTTTGGCCTGTTTGCATGCTTGCCTGGTCGCCCTTTTGAGCCTCTCCTCCCCATGCTTTCTCCTTAGTCCGAGGCACCAAGCAGTTTTTGATACCCTCCCAGGAGGTTAAAAAAAAGCAAGGCCACAAAGAGAAACAGAAGCCCAGAGGTTTGATGCTTGTTACCAGGGAGACGTCCCCTCTCTCTCCATCTCTTTCTCTCAGCAGCAGAGGCCCAGAGAGAGAGAGGATGATCCAAGACCCGGAGACAAGCTCCATTTCCTTCCTTGGTGCAAAAGGCAAAGAAGAAGGCAGTGCACGTTGCATTTGGATGGGCAGGCATTTAAGGTCATGGTGGGAGTGGGCAGGATGGACCAGAGGGCAATTAAATAAATAAATAAATAAATAAATAAATAAATAAATAAATAAATAAATAAATAAATAAATAAATAAATAAATAAATAAATAAATAAATAAAGAGGCTGGTGACTATGCAAGCTGTGGGATAGATACAGAAGATCTGTCAAGCTTTGTCCAAAGCAAAATGAGATTGCTAAACACAGACATGATTGGGAATAAATCATTCTGGCACATGGAACTCATTGCCACAAGACAGGGGAATGTAGGTGTGTGTGAGAGAGGGAAAGAGAGAGAGAGAGAGAGCAAATCTAGCTTCATTCTGCTTTCCCAAGTCCAACAGGGCTTCCCCCTCTTCTTCTCACCTGGTTCCGCAAGCAGCTTTTATGTGGGAAAATTCCCAACCTTGTTCTAGGCTGTAAATCCTTGATTAGATGCTGGAAAAATGCCTCTGATTCCGTTGGCTTGCCTGCTAGTGATTGCAATTGCAATGGCCAGGAGGGCATCTTGTAATTCTGCCAGTGATATTTGATCCGGAATGGGTCCTTCATGTATACTAAGCACCACCTGATGCTGAAACCACTGCAGGACATATCACACGCGTGTGAATGGGGCAGGCTTCTCTGTTTTGAACATTCTGTTGAAGTGGGAAAGAAAGGATTCTGCACTGTTTTCCTGAGGATCTCTATTCACCAACCTCCTTTCCCCTCTCCATTTTCCTGCCAAAGGAAGTGTGACTCGGTTTTCGGGCGCCTGCCGTCTCAACGGCGTGGGTGCATCCCCAAACAACTAGATGCCTTCTGCTCTTTTTTGGAAAAACTCTCGGGGGATGCCCACAGGTCAGCTCGCTGATTTGCTATCTGTAAGAAATGTCTGTTGCTCATTAGTTTAAAAGAAAAATTGTGGAGCCCTGCCAGGCAAACATATTCTGGACACGTCGTTTTTGCACAGTGGCATCTTATGTTCCCCAGGCTCAGCTGAGCGTGGTGGAGTCACGCGGGTCCATGAACCACATGGAGCCTGGCCTGGAAAACAGGAACGGGAAGGATACATTGGCAGCCACTCACCTCATTAAGAGATCGTTCCATCCAGAAATGTCTTCCTTATCTGAACAATACAGGTTTCCCCGCTGCGCTGCTTCAGATCTCCTAAGAGATTTTTACAATTCAACCCAGAGAGAGCCCCAGCTGCCTTGCCCTCCTGCAGTCTCAATTATTTGAGATCGAGGTGGCCAGCATCTTAGGTGCTCTTCTGGTCCTCCAAGCTATGTTCCTGAGGGCCAGAGAATATCTCCTCCTTCCTCTCCAGGAATGGTGAGTCTCCATGACAAAGGGGCCACCGGGCTCTCTCTGGTCCACCACCAGCGACTTGACCTAGACAGCCTGAATGGTGCGATTCTGTTGACCCAGGCAATGCTCAGCATCAAGTTCCCAGAGCACAGTGGGAAAGTGATAGTTTGGAAAAACGAGCTACGAGTGCCAGAATTCCCTCGCCAGCATGGCCACTGACCGTCTTAGGAGTTCCAGGAGTCATAGCGCAAAAAAAACCCACTTTTCTGAACGCTGCCGAGGGCCCAACAATGCAGCAAACACACCCTTTGGAGAAAGTTGATGGACCCATGGAAGGGTGGAGAGGAAACCACTCTTAACAAGCAATCTTGAATGAATGGCAAGAAGCAGGCCAAGTTGCATCACCCTCCCAAGAACCGAGCGCTCAGAAGCGAAAAGGGGTCTAGTGTTTTCATGACAATTACCGAGGATTTAATACCATGGTCCTCCTGCAGCTGTGATGTGCTGTGTTGTGCTGACCCAGTTTGCTCAGGACCATCCATCTGTGACTTTTTGAATGCAAACCTTGGTGACTGGGTGGAGATAAGATAGGAAATGTCAGAGAAGCACCAGGTTTGGGCATATTTCAGAGTCAGTACCTTGGACAGTTCAAAGAGCATTGTTTTAATCCCTGGGAGATGAGGGATGGATGGGTGGGGAGGATGATAAGGTTCATCTCAGCCAAGCTGGGTCTTGGACTACAACTCCCAGAAATCCTGACCAGCACAGCGAGTGGTGAAGGCATCTGGGAGCTTTAGTCCCAGAACACCTGGGGATCCAACGCTGGGAGCCCTTGATCCAAGACCTTATAGCTGGCTCTCTGAGCAGAAGGTTAAAAACTGCTCTTCACACCTTATTCCGGGCAGGTGAACATTTGCAGCGCATGGATGAGGTACGTTCAGGACTTAGAAGCATACATATGCAACTTTAGTGCCTTGTCTTTTCCAGGAATCTATCACGTCGGGTGGCGTTGGATGCAGTACGGCGTGGGGGTTAGAAGGTTAAGAAATCTGGGTCCTTTTGCCCCAAGTGAACCGTGAAACCCACTGGGCAAGGCTGAATGGCCAGTGGCTCTCTCTGCCAGGTACCTCGCAGGAATGTTGTGGGTGTAAATAACTTGGGGAGTGGAGGAACCACACACACGACCTCTTCAGCTCCTTGGGAGGAAGAAGGGCATATAAATGCAACAAATAAATCCTAAATAAAACATTGACCCTCCTGATTCACCGACTCTCCCTTGCCTGATCTTGCAGAGCTTGGAGAAGTTGCTTTTTGAAGAGGGCACAGGATCCGTAGCCAGCAAGGGAAAAAAAAGAAAAAGGAACTTTTCAGGAGATTGAATCCTGATAGCAAGCAGCCAATCTGGTCTGTATGTAGAGGGGAGACTGTCTGGGATTTCCATCTTGAAAGAAAGCGAATAGTCATAAAGAACGGAAGGTTTCAGCCTCTCAGAGCTATTTTACAGACCTTCCAGAGACTCCAGGGGGCTTTGCTGGAGGTGGGCTGAGATGTTTTACCCAGGAGGAGAGCAGATAGACCCAGAGACAGAGGTTCATTTTTGGAGTTTTCCTTCTAGGTCTGAGGCTGAGACTTGCCAGATCCTCCCATCGAGGCACGAATGCCAGGACCCTCAAAGGCCCATGCTTGCCTAATTGCTGCATTCTCACGATAATTATGACAGTTGCCTCTTAATTGCCAGCTTTGCCCTAGCTCCAGGAACAGCAAATTTCTCCACAAGATGTAGCATGAAGTATTCGCCTTAATTATTCCCCATTTTGAAAGAGAAGGGGAGGGGAAATGTGCATAGAGGCATCTAGATGGGCAGCAGTAACGCATGGCTTTCCTGCCAGGGCCCAGCCTCGGGAGGCTGGCGGTCCCTGGACTGGTGCCCTCCTGGTGCGCTGGCACCAAAGCCTCCTCTTTGTGGGGAGAAAGAAACGACATTTCAGCCTCGCCCTTCAGTCCTCAGCTTCCCTTGCACACTTTCCCCTGTTGTTATAAAGTTATCAAGCCAGGGTGCAGCCCAAGAGCGGAGTTTTGTGCCGGAGGCTTCTTCTTGAAAAGGATGTTTTTATTTTTTGTCCCATGAGCATCTTAGCCCATGGTGTGGCCGTTCAGGTGACGTTGCCGCCTGCAAGCCTCCTGAGTTGGTGTGGTAAGAAAGAGGCCGAGATTTCCAGGTGGAGAGGGGCTCGGCCCACCGGAGGGAGAGGACAGACTCTTGTTGGAGGGGTATTCTCCTTCTGAGTCAAGGGTTTGCCCAGGAACACAGTGAAAGAGTGCTTTCAAGCATGTGCAGAGTGCCCATCCTGCTCTGGGGTAAGAAGACAAAAAAAAAAAAGGTGTGTGGTGCATGCTCTGATTGGCTCGAACACGTTTGCTCCTGTGACAACTAAATGTGTTTTTCTCTCTCTCCCAACTGTCTGGTCCCACTGGTCAGGGTCGCCGTGAAGAGGAGTGGAAGGAGCCGTCCTGGGAATTAATGGGAGGAAAAGAGGCTTGGAAAAAAAAACACACACACAAATAAAACTTTGAACGCTGCTTTTCCTTTGCCTACACTTTTAGCAAATTCTTTGCTTGGATCCCTTGAGAAAAATCCTCTATGTTTATATAAACAAAGTTCCAGAACTAAAACAAAGCTTACTGGGCAAGCATCATAGTTTCAGTCAGTGCGATTTATTTGCAAAGTTGTGGCTCAGCCTTGGGGGGAGGAGAGGGGGGTTTGACTGCTTTTGAAACTCCCTTAGAGTATGGGGGAAAACAGATAGGTGGCTCATGTTGGGGATGCAGAGGCGAAGGGTTCTGCTGCTGTTCTCCCGTCACAGATGTTGCGTCAGCCAGTCCAGGAAGGGGGAGATCCCGGAGCAGGGGCTGCATCCACTTCGAAGCAGAAGTCGCGGGGTGTTGAATGCCACGAGCGGCAGAGTAACGAAAGAGCGGGCGGCGTTGCATCAGCAGAGCTGTTCAGACCGTCGGTTGGGCTCACCTGCCAGTTTCACACCCTTGGCCCACTTCCCATCCGCCTAGAATTTCTCCTCTGTTCTGGCCGGGGGTAAAAACCACATCATTTCTTTATTTGGCTTAAAATACTAAGATGTGGGTGGGGTGGGGTGTTTCTAACACAGCCGGATGGGTTGCGCTAGAGCAAGCCCATTCCCGGGATTATAAAGTGTTCAAAAGGCAGAATGTGGGGAAGCACATTATTTTTGGAGACGGCAGTTGCAGACTCCTCCAGCTAGCATGGCGGAAATCCAACCGATAAAGCTCCCTCCTTCATTGCGACCTCCCAGCTATCTCCTGCCTGTGAACTCACCTACGGCAGCAGCTCAGCCTTATCAACCTGGAGGTTTTTGAGGGTGTGGGACTACAATTCCCATAACCCCCCCCAGCCAAAATGATGAGGGTGCAAGCCCCTTTGGGCTGATGTTGCTATCGTTGGCTGTTCACAGGGTGACCTACATGCATAACCCCCCACTCCCCATTTGACCCTTATAACAACTTTAGGTAGAGAGTGAGGATCACAGCAGAGACGGGATTTGAACGCAGATCTCTCATGAGTCCTAAGGAAAACCCCAGTCAGTCTTGGGATACTTTGAATAACACCCTGCTTTATTTGGCATTCCATTTGAGAAGCCCTTGGCTTTTCATCTGATGTACCTGATGCGGAAGGTTTCAGCCCATGAAGTCATGCCAAATGAAATGTTAGCTTTCGAAAGCAAGATCCGCTGTTTTCCCTCTCATGAACTGTTATGGCTACCCTTCCCCCTGGACACAGAGTCTAAACCCAAACTCCCCAACGTTGTGCAACTTTCCATTTGTGCCGGACTGCGACTTCCACCATCCCCAGCGGGCAGAAAAATCCCCCACAGTTGTAAAACAAGAAAACAGGCCTTCTATCTCCCGACTTGAACTGTGAAGGTCAGGTTTTTAAATCCCACGTCAAGGCCAGAGCCTTCGGTAAACAAAGCAAGCCTCACAATCTTTTTTTGCCGGAACTGTTTGTTCGAGCGACTTTGCTACAGATAGCTTGCTCCTTTCTGGAGCTGACGTCCTGGAAAAAAGGTGGAAGGCGGTACAATTTGGCTCTCCCTAGATTAACCAGAAAGGATCCCGCGTCCCATATTTAACAGCTGCTGATGGAATTTTTCAGGTTTGGGTGGAGAAACTGCAAAGCGATATACTCACACAGTTCGTACCTATAGCAGGCAACCGGGTACATCAATTGGGGTAGATTAAGAATTGCATCCTCTGCTCATGCAGTTTGCAATTATCACTTGCTGGGACGACATTTCCAAGAATTCGCCAGCCAGCTGATGGGGTTTTGGGATGTTTGTGTGGGGAAGTTCCCAAAAAACTGCATTTCCAAATTCTGCAGAACCTAATGTCTGCACAGTTTCAGCATTTGGTGGCCGAATGAGACTTCCTGGAGCGGAAGGATGCCTGGCCTAGAAATAGATTCATGGGCCCTGGGAAGAGAACCTTTCTCCTGGATCACGACCAATGTGTTGTTGTGGTGTAGTGTGAACAAAGGGCACTAGGCCCACACCTGTTTCATGCAACCTCTCCTCCTGCTCCACACCTTAAAAGTTAATATCTTTACGGATGGAAATTTTCACGGGCTGCTTTGTGAAAGCTTTCGCTATTGTTTCCCCGCTCTGCTTCACGCGAGCACCTCCAGTCTCCGTGGAAAATTGCCTTTATAACTGCAAAGACAACAGGAAAAAATTGATGGAAGGAGAAAAAAAAAGATGGATAAAAAGCTTATAGGGTATAGACCGTGGAGATCTGGAGGGGGGAGGGGTTGCATCTACCGATTTTCTTTACCTTAAAGTAACCATCCTTGGACTTTGGAAGGTTTCCCTCCCCCCCCGGCTGTTGCCCTTATTTGCTTCTTATACCTATGAGAAACAAAGGAACGTCCTTCACCAAGTTGGTGCCTTTTAAATGTGTTGGACTATAGCTTTTATCACTCCCTGCCAGCATACCCATACTTAACTGGGGATGATGGGGGATATGGCCCAACACACCTTCAGCGTGTGAAAACAGGAAAGGCTACTGTAGAGCTTCAATCCTGGACCGGTCCCTCCAGCGCCTGTTTTTTCCCTTGGGAGAATATGTGGATGGAGGAGGCACCACGCTGTCTGGGTGCTGGAGGCCTCCCCCTACTGGCCATCGGCAAAAGCCGCTCCCGCCCAGGTCAGGTCACCAGGAGCCAGGATCGGGCCAGTGGGCTTGGGGCCAGCCAGGGCTCAGGGTGACTGCCTTTTAGGCTCCATCTCTGACCTAGATTCATCACACGCCTGCAGAGATAACATAAAAGCAAACACGGATGTAATTGGCAAGTCATGCTTGCCCTCTTGATGGGCAATTAGGGCCCAGCGGGTTAGCCTTGTGACCTGCCTGTTCAAATACCGATTTAGAATAAAACAGGTTGTAAAGCCGGGTCACGCTGACCCGGAAAGTCTACGAAGGCACGCAGAAAGGTCCAGAGGTGTAACCGAAGCTCTCCAGCCCTGGGTGTAGGATGGGCACTTCCTCCTCTTGCATGCCGGAGCCATTAAACTGTTGGGGCCCGGAGGATGCTCTGGAAGTCACCCTTCAGGTCAGGTTTTTTAAAAAAAAACAACCACCAACAAAAACAACAAAAAACACTTGCTAATCAGGTGCCCCAGACAAGCGCTCAAGAAAAAGTCTCCAGGAAGGATGGGATTGTTACAAGGAAGATGGAGAAAAAGTCACTCCCGAGTCATAAGAAGAGATACAGTAGCTTTCTATTTCTATTTCTCTCTCTCTCTCTCCCCCCCCCCCCCCGTTCTTAGGCATGTTTTCCAAGGAAAGCACATCTGAGCCCAACTGTGACTTTGGAAAAGTTGCCTGCAGCTTGGATTCTGAGAGTGTAATGGAAAAAATATACAGTATATGCACTTTTCCAGGCTTTGCTTCACCCTCTGCTTTGCCTGTCTGATGTGAAAACAGACACAGCAAAAATTATATGCATTGCATCTCCAGGAGAGAAATGAGAAAACATGCCTTGATCTCACAGAAAGGTCCACGAGGATGGGATAAGGCTTCGAACAGTCGGGAACCTCTGGATATGAGAATGAAGAATTAAAAGAGGCAAGCCAGGCAAAGAGGTTTATATGACCTTTCTGGAACTGGTTTCCGACTGTCTCAGGGCAATGACCACCCAATAGCTTAGAAGGCTGAGCGGAGAATGAAGGGGTGCATTCTTTATCTTGCGAAGATCATAGGGCCACAGCTATTGCTCCCCGCCCACCCTTTCGCTGCTCCTAACAGGGTCAGGGCAAGGCTGGGTGGGATCAGTCACACAAGCTGGATTTGGCCCAATTGCTGTCAGTGGGTGAGCCCTGAAGGACAGATCAGACCAAAGGCTCCTTTCATCCTGCATTCTGTTCATTTCTGGGGCCGGTCTCTTGCTTCTGGGCAGACCACAAGCAGAACATGAAGGCAGCTGTCAGTAGAGATATACTGACCCTGTTACTAGAGGTTCTATATAGTCACTCAGAGCATCAGTTACCACGAGCTGATTCAGTTCCCTTTCACAATCATCCTTTACTACACCATGTGGCAAGGAATTCCGCAGTTTAACAAGGGAGAAAAGTACAGTGATTATCTGTCTGAATCTCCCACCATTCTACTCTAGTGAATTGTTGGGCTCTTGACAGAGAAAGGAAATCTATCCATTTTATATACTTCTATCACACATCCTCCTTATTGGCCTTTTCCTTGTTTAGAGTGGTTCATTGGTCCTTCTGCCCTGGGTGAGTTCTGAATGTTTTTGTCCAAACAACTTGGCACTGGATGTTGTTCAACTTCCGGCTACTCGCAATGAGTGCCTGGATCCGGTTACCCTGCTACAAATGGAGAGATATTTAATTCCAAAGTTCATCATGCAATAGGCAATCCTCTCGCCCTCCACAGGGCCCTAGATCACTCTACATACCAGAAGATTTTGTTTTAAGTGTTTCACGGACGTTTTATTTCATTACATCACTCTACGGGCCGTACAATCGCTCGCCACAAACAAACACGCACGCACAGTTATGGTCCCTCTTCGACTGCAGATGTGCCACAAAGACATTTACGTGAATCAACAGGTAAGGGGCAGTGGACTGGCAACTAGAGGGTGGAAGAAAGTGGGGTGCTGGATGGTTGCTGGAAGAGGGGGGTGGTAGAAACTTTCTCTCCCCCCACTGCCCCTTCCGCAGGGCAACCCGGCCATGAGCTAGGAACTACCCACCCTCTGCGTTTTTCTCCATGCCAAGGAAAAATCAGGACTAGAAATCCAAATGGATGCCCAATTCACGTGGTTCCCCCTCCATCCCCCCGCCAGCCTCCATTGATGGGGTCAAGTGGCCAAATCTACTCTGAAGAAGTCACTGATTCCGGGAACTGGTGACATGAGCCTTGGGGTCAAGGGGAGGGGGGGAATGGAAGGGCACAACCAGGCGATCTCCAGCACCACCGACTCGGTCCTCCCTGCGCTTCACTCCAAGGACTGCAACATGAGAAGCTGCTTCAAGACTTTTGTTTGACTCGTTTCTCGGATCTCACCTGCCAAGAACATCTCGTCCACCACAGTGTAGACCTGGAGACACAGAGAGAAGACATGGCTTGGTCAAGACACAGGAATTCCCCGATCGCTCTCTGCCTGTCTCCAGTGCTGCGAAGCATGGCTTGGTCAAGACACAGGAAGTCCCTTCTCGGGCTGTCCCCTGTCAAGGGCAACCTTAGACAGCTGCCTAGCGCCACCTTGTGGAAGGGCGACATCAACCGGTCACTCAACCCACTCCTTGCTGGTGTGTTCCGCCCTGGACTTGGGATTCCTGCCTTGAGCAGGGGGTTGGACTCAATGACCTTATAGGTGCCTTCCAATTCCATGATTCTAGGATTTCAAACCAGCCCCTTCCTTTCTCTCTTTCTCCCCCCACCCCGGAATGGAAAGGTCAAGGGCCAAAGCAACTAACAAACCTGAACCCACCTTGTAGAAGTTGAACACCAGGTCCAGTTCGCAGACGTTGTGGAAATATTCATTCAAAACCTGGGAAAGAGAAGGAAGCCCATTTTTTACAGCCCGGGAGAAAGAAGGCGTGTGCAGTGGGAGGTATTGTTACTGGCTGAGACGACCTCTGCCCAGACCCTGTTCGCAAGGGAGGGGGCTGTCCCGAAGGCAGGGTGGGGTCGGGCACAGGCAGAAGGCTCAATTCCCCAGGATGTCTAGGTAAGGGGAACTCATGAAGCCCTTGAGGGGGGTGCGAGGGGATGCCTCTTCTGTCCTATATACTGGTTAGTCGTGAAGCTGGAACCTGCCTCCTTTCTCTCTATCCTGCCTGTGTTCTCTCTCTCTCTCTCTCTCTCATACACACACACACTTCCAGACACTCATTTACAATTTTTTCTCATCCAAATCAACTCATTCATCCATGTTACTTTCTCTCCAACCCAAACAACCCCCTCTTCTCTGTCTGGCTATCAACGGTCCCTCTCCATTCCTGCCACTGGGCAGAAATTAGGACTCTGAAAAGCTTGCATCCATGGGACCTTTTTTCAACGGCTTTGCATGGGGAGATGGTGAAGGGAGCTTTAGCCCTGTTGCTTCCCACCTGCGACCCCTCTTTGGACATACCAACAACGCTTGGTCCCCTTCCTCAAGCATTCCCCAGTAATCTCTTCCTTGCCAGCTGCTTTTTTTTAAATATGTGAAACAAGGGGGAAATGTAGAGGGGAGTCTGAGCACCCCATCTCCTAGCCAGAGTTCAGAAGTGTTTCTCGTTCAGGGGGGCAGCAAGGCACACTTCGTCAGCCTAAAACGGCAGACTCGGCTCACCTCCACAAAGTTGTGAATGGCTTCCAGATACGCCAAGTTGTTGTCATTCACATCCACGCAGATGCAGAAATAAAGCCCCGCGTAACGCCTGTAGATGATCTTGAAATTTCGGAACTGGAAGGAGAGGAAGAGAGAGCAGCAGTCACCTGGGGCAGCAAAGTGACACCCACTAGGAGCAAAGGCAGAGCTCCCCATCCAGAAGGCTGTGGTTCTGTAGGATGTGAGCCAGCACCAGGAATGGGCACGAACCGCCAGTTTGCTCCACTTCATTTTTTGGCTGAACCGGTCTGCACTTCCCAGTACCTCCTCCTCGGGCAGACGTCCACTCAGAGGCAGCACCTGGAGGAGGCGGGGCAGAGAAGGCAGAGTGCTGCCTCTGAGTGGACGACCACTGAAGGAGGTGGGGCTTTGAAGCACTGAACACTTGTTTTTAATGCTATCTTGGAAACTCCACTGAAGATTATGTGAAGGGACATAAGCAGATAACACTCTACAATGCGAGGAGTAAACATTCTGCCGAAAAAGATAGGCGCTGGGGCCAATGATGCCAGAACCCACTAGCCAGGCAGCATTACTGATAAAGGGTGCTAAGTTCACTCCCAATATGAGCTGCAGAAGGACAGAGCGCGCCAGCTCTGGAGGGAAAGGGAAGCATCAAGTGTCCCACTATGATGTGTCACCTCAACAAAGTTGGTGTGCTTTGCATCCCGGACGGTGACGACAGCATGGACCTCCTCAATAAGCTTCTGCTTCTCATCATCATCAAACTGCATGTACCATTTTGCCAGGCGTGTTTTTCCGGCCCGGTTCTGGATCAGAATAAAGCGAATCTGGAAAAAGAGAAAGCCGCCAGATCAGACAACAGGGCTGGGATTCAAACTGCACCTCCCAAATTACTGGTACCAGGTTTTCAGTGGAATTACAATGGTAGTACATTTCCAGAGTATATAAAACCATATGATCATTTTTCCTCTGATGAAGCCCCTGAAGAAGTAGGTCATGCTGAACAGGTACTCACTCAGAGACACTAAAACCAACCTCCTTCAAAAGCAAGATTCCAGCTGGGGCTCTGCATCAATTACACCTGATACTAGCACACACACACACATACACACACAGAGTATGATGACTGACATTTGAAACTTTAGGGCACACGATTCACATGAGTTCAGAGGCTCTCGGCTCTTATCTGGTTTTCCTTTGCTTGCCAAACCCAGCAGCTGCTTTGCTCCTTTTCTTGCATGGACTGGACATGAGGAACCTCCCTGCCTCCCCCAAGTTCTTCTTCGGGGGGGGGGGAGGACCCTTTTCCTGAGGCCTGTTTAACTCCTCTTCCTGCCTGGTCAGCTCATGATAGAGGAAAGGAGCCCATCAGAGTCAGCAGAAGCAAAGGATGGCCGGCTCATTATCTGTTCCAACAATTCATAACAAAGTGTCTTTTTAAACAGTCTGAATGGGCAGTCCTAACAAACAACAGACTCCTTTTTTTTCTGTTCCTGGTCTCCCTGATTGACCAGGGAACAGGACAAAGCTGTCTCCCGTCTTCAGCTACTGTCCAAAAGCAATTCTGTTTGCAAGGAGGCTGGATACAAGGATGAGTCAATATAGGCAAACAAACAAGCCACTCTGCCCCATTGGCTCTGGATGCTTTTATGTGTGAGCCCCCACCGAGGCAACAAGCCAGCCACTTTGCAATACGTCAGAAGCAGACAGGGTAAACCCTTGTCCTCAAATAATCCAGAACTAAGAGGTCTATGCTCTTTTCTGAACTGCAAAAGTGGGCCAGGCGATGGTGAATAAACAATCTGTTTGGCTGAGAATAACATCAACAAGTGAGCGAAAAGGTAACTGCCTGAATTTATCTCATGAGCTTCTGTAAAGGAAATGCACTTCCATAGAAAGCTGCAAGGGAAACGAAAGTTGTGCAACTTCCCCAAGATGTCACAATGGTTGCCAGATATGGCCTTCCCTTTAGAATCTCTCCTCTTCCAGGAATTTATTTGATAAAAAGTGGCATAAAACCATACACATAAAAATAATCTTGGAACTGCAGAGCCGGAAAGGGCCCTACGGATCATTAAGGAGGCACCCTGGGGAACTGAACTCCCAACTTCTGGCTTTGCAAGCAGAGACTTAAACCACAGAGCAAGTGAACACACTGATCTTGAGAATTCATGGGGTTAGGGCAGGATCTGATTTTCCAAATAGTACTACATGTTCAGCAGTTTAAGTATCTGGCTGCAGAGCCAGAGGTTGGGAGTTTGATTCCCTACTATGCCTCTTATGAGCAGAGCCAGCCTGGGTTGCCTTGGGCCAGCTGCAGAGTCCCCCAGCTGACCACGGAAGAAAGGAAAGTAAATCACTCCTGTGTATTCTCTACCTGGAAAACCTTGAAAAAGGGTCACCATATGTTGGAACTGACGTGACAGCAAAGAACGATTATTAAAGAAGGAAGAAAGCACAGCATTCTGCCACCCACTCCCACAAGCAAACAATATTCACTGCTCGGAGCTTTGCCGTCCCTTTGTGTGCGCCCTCTGGTTAAACAGGGCTCCAGCATCACACCTTGAGGCCATCGTTCAAACTGCTTCCCAACTGCCCTGAGTTCGCATCCTTTGCACCAGCTGAAGAACTCCACAGCATGTATTCCCACGTGACAACCCACCTGGGCCATGCACATCAAGGTTTCCGTCGCACTGTCAGTCCCGATTAAAGTGGAGCTGCTGAATCAGTACATCCACACGGAGGTAGGCTCCATTGATGCAAGGGGTCTACTTCAGTTGTGACTAACAACAGGATCTAGGCCTATGGATGTCATCCCACAAACACAGGGTGTGCTACCAATTCTCTCCCAGACGTCTTGACTTCCTCCGCCAGGGAATTCTACCAGCCGCCTGGTGACGGTCTTGCTTCCGCGCCCGGGACCCCCAAACTCCAGCACAGCGAGGGCACAGCTGCCAGGAGCTCCCCTCCACCCCCATGGCTTTCATTTTGCCACTTTCCAACCCGCCATGCCCTCTCTACCCTCCAGGGACGACAGGCACCCCCACACACACACCCGCCTGTCTTAAGAGGCTTCTTGTGTGAGCACTGAGGTGGAGCAGGAGCTTCCCACGCCCCAACACCCGGGACCCCAAGGCCAGCATCAGGACAGCGGGCAAGAACACGGGGTTTTCCATTGCTGGTCCACTGAGGGCGAGACTGACCAGGAATCCTGTGGCACCCCTGAGGCTGACACATTGCTGTCTTCCAGGTGGCACAAGACAATGGCTTAAACGCTGTTTCAAACAAGCTTCCCCCAAAACTCACATGCCCCCCAGGAGACCCCAATTTGTCCCCCCCCCCGAAATTAGGCCTACACCCCCCCCTTCCCCCCGCTTTCTTACCATAGTGAATGCTGCTCTCCTTCCCCACAGAGCTCAGGCGCCTCTGGTTCAACTCCCCCACCCGGATTCCTTTTTTCCCCCCCTTCTCTTCCTACCGGATATCCGGCAAGGCGCCTGGACGCACCTTAGCTTCTCGGGAGTTGTAGTTTAAAGAAGCGCATGGGTGGGAATTTTTCCCGGCAGGCTTTGCAGTAAGAAAGTCCCCTCCTCTCCCGCTCTGCGTGTGTGTATATATACTGCACTAGCGAGCCATGTGACGAGCGTGTGGCATGCTGGGAAGTGTAGTTTATTGGGTCCGGGGAGGATAAAACCGCAAGAAAGGCTTGTACAGCAGGTAGCTACGTAGTTTTTAAGAGGCAGCTGCCACCACTAGGGGGCGCCAGGGGCACGTGTCCCTCGCCCAAAGCCGGGCGCTGGACTAGAGGAGTGAAGCAGAGGCCTTCGGAGCGTGGCACTGCTAGAGTTTTACTTTAGCTCCAGGCTTGGTCAGGCCTAGTAGGCCTTAAGGGGGGGGGGAACTCAACGAATAATATCCTAATTTGCCTATGTTTCAGTAAAATATGGTATTATTAATCATTGTGAAAAATACCATGTAGCTAGATGGGCAGTATCTAAATTGAACAAATAAATTATGTAAACATCACAAAAGTGTATTAAAAATACAAACCCTTTCCCAAGATTTTGCTGTGACCACGACTGAGAAATCACATTGGATGGTCTGGTTGAAAAGTGACATATAAATGCTTTAATGTTGATAAGGATAATCATAAGCAGCTTGACTTGCTTGTTCTATTTGCGCTTTAGCAAACATGCACAGTCTGTCATCTTAGATGCTTGCGGTTTTCAATATTTGCAATTTGTGGTTTTAACTGTGTGTCTCAATGCAGACCACCAACCACCCCGATCGTTTATGAGGAAGAGTGTAAATTGAACAACTGTTGCTCCCGATATTGATATTTCAATGTTCTGTGGGGTACTTTGCTCGGCTATTGTGTGCGCCGTAATTTAATCCCTATCCTAGCCCTCCTGTATTGCTCACAAGAGACGTACCCCCTCCAACAAACAGGCACAGGTTAATAGAGAGGGACAACTCGACAGGGCCCTGTAAATCTGCTAGCCAACCCTGTTCAGAGATTCGTTTCTCCCTTAATTCCAGATGCAGCACTCTTCTTGACTTACACAGGTCTGATAGACAGCCTGAGGGATTCTGCTCAAATCAACAATACCAATCTTTTGGGAAGCCACACGGCCGCCTCTGCTCAGTTATGTTTGAAAGGGAGCAAGATTCGTCCCAAGAAACTAGCCCGATGGTTCGTCCAGCGAATCAAAAGCTGCAGATTGTTCACCATATTTGTGTACAGTGTCCTGGCCTGGAAACGGCACTCAGCTCAGAGGTGTTTAGGATAAACTACGTATGTTGCTTCCTGGCATCAGCTGACAGAGACCTCCCATTCTCGCTCAGTTGGCACAATTCACAGGAGAGGCAGCATGTCTCCTTGCTTGACTCATATAAAATATGATTTGTCATCATTATGAAAAAGAAGAAAGAAAGAAGAACCAGCTGCTCAGCAGACTTGGGTTCGGTTCCTTTCAATCCTGGACCTCAACGGGTGACGCTGGTGACCGGCCTGTTCTCCTTTGCAGGGCTATTGCGAGGCTAAAAGGTGATTTTAGGAAAAGGAGGGCGATGGACAACCATCTCGAGCTCTGTGGAGAAAAGGCGAGACCCACAAGCCCCAAGTAAGTTTTGAAATGTTCATGGCAGTCTGGGGCACAGGATGGAGAAAGAATAAACATGAAATGGTGTTCGGTGGAGGGAGACAGAACTTCTCCCCGGCCAGATTTTTTTTCCATGGAGTTTACAGCTTTCACTGTCCGGGAGCCTCAATGCAAAATATTGACATAGCAAAACTACTCCAGTCACAAAGGTCACCACAGAACAAACAATTTTGGTTGAAAACTAACAAACACTGGAAGGACGGGTCCCATTCCCACCCCCTCGGCAGGCTTGGCTCCCCTTTTCCCTTGCTGTGCAAAAATGTTATTTCCTGGTGCTTCCCCAGCAGTTATTTTGTGTCAGCTTTCTCGCTTCCTAATGCCAGATCCTGGGGGAAACATATTCCCAGCTCCATGCCCTTCAGCGTTCCTTTCCCAATGATGGTGGTAGCAATGATTCTAACAAAAAATAGGCCGTGCATCTGTTTCTTTTTCTGATGCACATCTATTTATTTATTTGTTTATTTTTTTAAAAAAATGTGCTGACTCTTTCCCTCCCTTCTGAACCTGGCAGAAACCGTCTGGCTACACCCTGGCTAGCGGGTTGGGCACCCCGGTGGGCAAAGGCAGCACCACACAGAGGTGGCGATCCACAAAGCAGCCGCAGAGCCGCAGGCACGGATTACACAGGAGCAATTGGATCGGGCGGGAGGAGGGAAGAGAGGTGGCTCCGTAGACACCGGGCACTCAGCGGGAATTGCTCCAGGCGGCTGAGCGCGCGGGCCGTGGCCAGGCAGGCAGGCAGGCAGGCAGGCTGGCGCGCCCCGGGAGGAGGGGGGGGAAGGCGCAATTTTGCGCGCTGCCCTTCGCGGCGCGCGCCCCGGGAGGGGCCTTTGCAGCAGGCGAGGAAGAGGAGGGACGCGTCTCCTAGCAGCAATGCACGCCGCCCAGCCCGACGCCCGCGGAGGGCCACCGGGTGCCTGCATGGATGCCTGCACGGAGCCCCAGATGCCGCCTCTGCCTCCCTCCCTCCGCCCGCCCTCCCCTCGGGGGGCACCGCATGCCCAGCCCAGCCCGGGCAGCGCCCCGCGCTCGTGCCCGCTCTCCTCTCCCCCCCATCCCTCCCAGCCCCTCCCCCTCCCCGCACCGCGCACGCGCCAACCCCCCCCTTCTCTCTCTCTCTCTCTCTCCCCTCGCTTTGTGGAGAGGCGGGAGGGGAGGGGGAAGAGGGACGGACGGACGGGCAAAGCCGCATTGGACGCGCCTCAGGACGAGGAGGCGGGACCCGTGGAGGGGGGGAACACGGGGGGGGGGATAGGCGCATGCGCAAAACCCACGGCCATAGCCGCCGTGAGGTCCAGTCCAATCCCGACCCGCCCCTCGCCTGGCGCGCGCTGGTGTGTTCCCTCTCTCCCCCCCATTGCTCCCCCCTTTGCGCACGCGCGCCCAATTCACACAGACGCACAAACACACGCACACAAAACCAACCCCTTTGGTAGACGGGTCGGGAGCCCCGCCCACTTCTTCGCGCCCCCCCCGTCTCTCTCCCTCTCTCTCTCTCTCGCGAGCCGCGCCCCGCCCCTTTTCTCCTCAGGGCCGGCGCGCGCCAGCCAGCCCGCCCTCCCGCTCCGCTCCTCTCTCCCCCCCACTTCATTCCTTGCCGACGACGGCCTCCCCCTTTTCTGGTGGGGCTGCGCGCGCACCACCCGCCGGCGGTCTCGCGCCCTGTGGCTCGTCCTCCCTCCCCCCCCCGCGCTCTCCCTCTCTCTCCTGCGCGCGCGCAGCCTCGCGCTGTGTCTCCTCTGAGGCGGTGGGTCGCTCGATGGTGCCGCCGCCGCCTCAGCCTTAGCCGCGAGGCTCCTTGTGAGGCGAAAGAAGCCGCCGCCGCCGCCGCCGCCATTATTCTTACAGGCCGCCCCTCAGGCTCTGGTTCGGTCGCCGTCGTCGCCGCCCGCCCTTCGTTCCCCTCAGGGCGCCGGGACCGAAGGAAGGAAGGAAGGAAGGAAGGAAGGAGGGGAGAAGCTGAGGAGAAAGAGGAAGGAAGGAAGGAAGGAGGGAGGGGAACATGGCGCCGCCTCCTTCTCCTCCCGCTGCCGCTTCGGGTCCTTCTCCGCCCCGCCCCTCGAGCCTGGCCCGGACCCCCCCTCGCCGCCGATGCCGATCCGGTAGGTATTCCCAGGCAGGGATTGGGACCGCCGCCGCCGCCTCTTTTTCCTCCTCCTCACCCCCATCCTCTGCCATCGGCCCCGCCCCGGTTCCCATTGAGGTGGTGGTGGTGGTTGGGGGGGGGGAGGAGGAGAAGAAGAAGAGAAGGAACAATGAGGACGAGGCGGCGTCGGCTGCTCCCCTCTTTCCCTCCTCCTGAGGGACCCCCGTTCACCTCGGGTGTCGGATCTCCCGGGGAGGCGGGAGGGCGTCCGTGGATAACGAGTATCCGTGACAAGAGAGGGCGGGTGGGGGGGGGAGGGGGAGGGAAAACGGAACGGAGGGATCGGGGAAGGGAGGGGGGTGTGGTGCAAAGAAAAGACCCTTCCCCGCCAGGGGGTGGGGGAGGGGCAGGTAGCGCCTCCTCGTCCCCCTCCCCCTCTATGTATTTTCTGCTCCCCACTTCAAACCCCCCCTTTGTAGGACGAGGTCTATCGAGGGAGGGAAGGGAGTAGCAAAAGCCGCAAGGGGCAATAAATAAATAAATAAATCTCTGTTCTTGAGGAGGGCGGCGGCGAAGGAGAAGAATGTCCCACCCGTCCTTTTCTTTCTTCTCCTCTCTCTATCCCTCCCTGCCCCCCCCCCACTCCCAAACAGCATCAGCTCCCAGATCCTGTTTGGGCGACTAAACTTCAGGTATTAAGAGCAGCCTTTCTCTCCCCCCCCCCCTTTCCTGCTTTGTGCATATGACAGCCTCAGAGGATGGATCCTTGCCTTCCTGGAAGAGTGGGGGGAGTAAGAGAGTCCCATCACTTCCCAGCTACTGAAGGGTTGAGGGTGGATAGCTTGGAGGCAAAATATGGGGTCTTTGGAGACTTGAGAGGGTAAAAGTGAAGGGAAGATAGTCCCTTAGCTCATCTATACCCCCCTTGTGGGTGGAGTGGTAATTGAGGCAGAGGTGGATAGAGTACCCTCTTAGCCGGATGCACTGGGGAAAAATGCTTGAGGTTGGGAAGGGGGTGGTATGGCAGTCCTTGGAATAATAATTGAGGTGAGGTCAGAGGGGGATAAGGGGTTCTCTGTCACACACACACACACACACACACCCCGAATGTCTGGTTTGGTCTGAATGAGAATGGAAGCACCAGTCACTGCTGTAGTTTTTCCTTGGGGTGTTTGAGTGAGATCTGGTCTTGGTGTCATGGAGTAAATACAGGGCTGAAGAAGGAGAGAAGTATGGAAGAATCCTTTCAGGGAATGTCATCTCTGGGTGAACCTTGGGCAGTGGCTGCTATTTCCTGTAGGATGGGCCCTTTATCTCAGATGCATACCTGGGGACTGGAGTGGGAAATTGGGCCATATGTTGCCAGTTGTTTTCTCTCCCAAAATGTGGTAGTCTTTTTCTCCTACTTTTGAAAGACCTCAGATGTGTTGAGAAGAAGCATCAAGAGGGAAGTGAATCTTTTCTTTATGCTCCATTGAAGCTGGGGAATGACGCTGTTGCTCTTGTTTTTGGAGGGAGTATATATTCCTCAAGTGTGTTTGACATAAGGAGGAATAGAGGATATTTTTTTTCTCCTCATGGTGAATGCATTTTTCCTTCCCCACTTTTCTGCATAAAAGTATAGTAACACTGGCATTTTTCTTCTGTAACCTTCTTGTAGGGCTTTCTGTATAGGAAATGTGCAGCATTCAAAGCAGTTTGTAGCCTCTTTTGTTGAGGGCAAGGTTGTGGGATCTTTTTTTTCATTGTTGCTTGCTTCTCTAGCTAAACTGGGACACCTCTGAGCTTTCTGGAAGAAGAAATAGTGTAGTCATTATGTGTGTGAGTTAGTGCTATGAAAGTTTGCATGTTAATATGCTCAAACCCAGTGTGTGTTTTCCAAATAATATTTATCAGTATGATATTAAACCTTTTAAGATGGTGACAGTACAAAAGATGGTTGACCAATGTACCTGGAAGGATGGTTACCATCTTATTCATTATGCCTATTGTTGCATGGGGACATAGGGTTATATAGTATCAAAATAATCTTGGATTCTTGTAAACATCATCTAAAATGCAGAGGGGAAAACTGAGGAAATGGGTTGTCAGAGAACATTGCTCTCTTCTGACTTTTGCCATGAAGTTTCTTTATTTCATGAGTTTTTCCCTCTTAATATCTCTGTAAGTATAAAGGTTCTTTTACCTCCTAATATTGTATGTACAGATTATATGTTTCATTGCTTTTGTGTTTTCCTGAATAAGAATGGTTGTGTAAGTGGGAGTAGGGGCCTTTTACATTAGAATCTCTTATATTTGTAGGCTTTTTGGGAAGGATTATTTGCTTCAACTTTGTGGTGTTTTATAACATGTAAAGATGTTATATTTCTCTGGTTCAGGATTAAGGAACAGTCATTTTAGCACTCCTTTGACTTTACTTGGCTTTGAGCTTACTTAATCATTTGAAAGGAAGAAATTTCTCCAAACATAAATGTATCAGATTCTTTCAATACTTACAACTCTTTACCTCATTTTTTGGTCTTAGTTAAGTATCCATCTATGTCCAGGTATTGTCATACAGCTTCCTTTTTTAGTTAGTTCTGAAATAAGTTGGAATGTGCACAGCTAAATGACAAGCAATGGGCACTCCATTTACTGTAGGTAAACTCTGGTGTCTACTTTTAGTCATTAACTGCATTGTAGGGGCCCTGACTTGACCTCTAAGCTAGGCTGACACATTTGTTTAAGGATACCTCTTACAGTAATTTGAGAATGTCAGTAAATACTGTTTGATAAAATTTATTTATAATTTAATGATTCTCATAACAAGATAGGTAACTGGGCCTTTAAGGTTTTGGTTATCTAAAATTAGTTGGCTAGGTGAGCTTTAGGGCTTTTCTGAAAGTTCTCTTCATCGAGCATTTCTAAGTGTTTGAGGTGGTTAGGTAGGGTTTTTTTTGGTAACTTAATTTTTATAGAATAGCTCACTGAGTTAGGTATCTGACTGTGTAGCCAGAGGTTAGAGGTTCAATTCCCCATTGTGCATTCCAGAAGAGCCAAGCCTGTGTAACATAGGGCAAGCTGCACAGTCCCAGGGCACCCCTACCTGAAGGACCGCCTCCTTCCATATGAGCCTACCCGGCAGTTAAGATCTAGCCAGGGGGCCCTTTTGAAAGAGCCTGCCCTCAAGGAGGTAAGAGGGATGGCTTGTAGACAAAGGGCCTTTTCGGCAGCTGCCCCCAGACTATGGAATGCCCTCCCGACTGAAATTTGTCTGGTGCCGACGTTGATGACATTTCGGCGCTAGGTCAAAACCTTCCTGTTCCAGAAGGCTTTTAATTGAAATAACATCAACTGTGGGTCCTGATGGCAATTTTAATTGTATTTTAATCATTTTATCTTTTATTGTATTTTAATTGAATTTTAATTGTTGTAAGCCACCCAGAGACCTTTGGGTAGAGTGGGCGGCATATAAGTTAAATAAATAAATAAATGGAAGAAGGGAATGGTAAACCACTTTCGAATACTCTCTGCCTAGGAAAACCCTGAAACGGGTAGCCATAAATCAGAATTGATTTGACAGTTATTATATTACCAATAGAAGCTTCTAAGTCTAGTTATATCTTTTAAGTCCCGCATGCAGAATAATAAGCTGGATCTACATGCTTGATGTTGGTATGAATAGGATCTGGTCATTCAACTGGTTTTGTTGAATTGGTTCTGCAAAGGATTGTTTGGCTACTCAGACTTTAAGTTTAGAAATGAGTGTACATGAATCTAATCCTACAAATCAGTTACGCCTTGGGTTAGTCACCAAGAAAAAGTGTTTCTTGGTGACACAAGTCAAAATAATTTCAACCAGTCATAAAGTTCTAATTGTAAATTGTGTTAAATAAATCTTAACAAGGGTCCAGAGAGCATGCATAACATTAGCTTTTTCTTTTCTTTTCTGTAAAGTTGGTTAATTACAATCAGTAGGGAATTAATTTCATCTTGAAAGGCCTTTTAGATTCCTCTGTGTCGGAGTACAAGACATTCTGGTCTCAGAAATTCAAGTTGTTCCTTTTTTAGTGAGCTCTGAAAATATTGTGAATACTAGATTTTTAGCATACAGCTATAAATACCCCCCCCCCCCATAAATTGAAGTTCTCGACCTGGCTTTTTACCACCATTTACATTATTTGAGAGAAAAGTTATTTGTGTTTTTCTGTGAGAACATTTTATATACAGTGGTGCGTCGCTTTACAATTGCCCCACATTACGATTGCCTCGCATTACGACGATGTTTTTGTGATCGCAAAACGAATAGGGGTTTTTTTGCTTTGTGATGATCGGTTCCCTGCTTCGGGAACTGATTCTTCATAAAACGACGATTTTACAACAGCTGATCGGCGGTTTCAAAATGGCCGCCGGGTAAATAAAATGGCTCCCGCCTGTTTTCTGGGACGGATTGCTCGCAAGACAGCCAATGAAAATTGCCGCCCTATGGAGGATCTTCGCTGGATGGTGAGTTTCCAGCCCATTGGAACGCATCGAAGGGGTTTCAATGCGTTTCAATGGGCTTTTTATTTTCTCATTAAGACATTTTCGTTCTACAGCAATTTCGCTGAAATGAATTAACGTTTTAATGCAAGGCACCACTGTACTGTACTAAGAAGTAGACAGCTTCAAGGAGAACTGTTATTCCCCTATCTCAAGCTGGGCAGCTGGTTTGATAGATGCTTTTTCCCCCCGTGCTAATTGTTCTGAAGGAGACAGTTCAAAACAAATGATACATTTACATCCATTTTGTTCATATGTTGAGAGCTGAAGAAATCTTTGGAGGTAACAGTTCTATGTGTCTGTTGTTGAGGTTCCTTGTCTTGAAGAGTTCTGCATTTTTCAGTGCTACTTCATATTTATTTATTTATTAAATTTATACCCCGCCCATCTAGTCCGAAGTCTACTTTTCTTAGGAAGAAAAAAAATTAGGTCCTTAGGATATGCTAAGTCAAGGAAAACAGTAGTATGTTCAACAGATATTTATAAAAAAAAAGATCTGTGATGTTCTGATGTAATGTAACTGTATTTCAGTCAAGTTTTACTGGTAGAGATGATTAATTTGCCCTCTTCTCTTTGTGGGAGAGAGTTCTTTTAGTCAATCAGTCCAGGCATTATTTGTGTTTATACCTGGTACATCAACCTTTCATATGTTTACTCAGAAGTAAGTGTTGTTCCCTCTGGGTTAGCAATAATAGTTTCAGGATTGTAGCTAAAGTATGTTTAAAAATGCATACCAAGCCAAGCATTTCTTTTGGAGCCATTTTGATTTTGTCTCAAAAAGCAGATAAATGAGTGGTTTGAATTACTATGTCTCAGGAACAAACTAACACTTTGGTGTAAGTGTTTTTAGCTCTGTTCTATTTTGAACAACAGAACTGGCTATTTGGGGATTTATTACAGTAGAGAGATTTTCACATAGCTCTGTAATCCCAATATTACATTCTTTATGAAGAATACTGTGATATTTTCAGCATTAAGTATCCTCTTAAGTGATTTTAATGTGATTACTTGAAATATCTTGATTTTTACACAGTCTCCTCACCTTTGTTTAAAATGGAATTCTTATGTGTTTATCAAAAAGTCCCTAGCTTGCAGTTTCTTCAGTTATTCTGGCATAGGATTGTCTTTGTATGCTGACAGATAGCTTGTCTCTTGCCTTGTGTGATAAAAAACATAAATGGCACCTGTTGGATTATCACAGTTGCTTTGATTAAGTAAGCTTTTGTTGCATTTGCTTCTGTGTTTATATGTTGTTAAATATGTGGCAAAATGTGTACAAGATGTTCAATATTGAGAGCATATTTGTAAGTATTGGGAATTAGAATGATACAAAGTAGCATGTTTTAGGTGTATATAACAAATGTCAGAAGTGGCTTAGCATTTGGATTACTAGTTTAGGCAAGAATTTTGGCACTGTTGTTTCCAGTTGTTTTTGAATTTTGGTATGTGCAGTACTGTATTAGAGTCCATGTGAAAGTTGTTGTTGACTATGCACTTAGAAACTCACTGGCAAATTTTCAGTTCAGGCTCTTCCCTCCCTATATATATAGGACCAGTTTTCTGCCATGGGTACTTGCAGGGGGCACCAGCCCTCAGAAATGGAAAATGGGAGGGAAGAGTGGCTGAGGCTCCCTTTTTTTAAAGATTTTAACTCCAAAAAGGGGGGAGTGGGGGAAGATTCCCCTTGTTTAGAAGAAGAGTTGCCAGTCTGAAGTCTCTGAAAAAACAAGGCAGTACTTTTGGGCAGGGCCTGATTATGTATTAGTGCTGCAGAGTGGATTTAAGACCTCCTGTACCCCCACAGCAGCCTCTGTGATCCCTTAGTATCTGTTCCAGAGCCGTATTTTAGTGGCACAAGAGATACGGAGTGTGGGAAGAAAGTCTTGTTATGGGTGCTTCCAGGGCCAGCAGGGCAACCCTCTTCCTTGGTTGCAGCACAAGTACCCAACTGGATCTCAGTCTTTGTATTATGTAGAAAGTTAGGCAAAATAAATCAGTTTATTTTTAAGAGCATGATTTAATGTAATTCACATTAATAACCCTGATTTGATTTAAAGAAACATATCCACAATTTTTACGTACTTTCGTTACTGGGCTCTTAGAGGTATAGGGGAAGTGTGAAAAGACTTCAGATTTGTGGTATTTACTTTTTTTTAAAGTAGAACTCTGAGATTCATGCCAGACATTAAATAGTGACAGGGAAGAGGGATGCACTTTAAGAATTTAAAGAACAAGTTTGCCTGTGAGCACATGCTACATTCAGGAAATTCTTTTCACAAAACTGAGCTTGTAGTTCTGTCATACAAATATTCACTCCTCGTTTCCTAACCAAGCTATGCAACCAACTTTTGAAGGCGGGGAAATAGCCTTTCTGTTGCTCCTTGTAACACCAGTCACATTTGGTGACCACATGAAGATCTAACAATAGATTCTGATCTGTCTTCTGCTGCTCTGGTGTGAGGGAAATTTGAGGATTGCTGTGGTAGAAAAACTGAAAGATAAGAAACGGAAATGAAAAGAAGTCATTAAATTGTTAGATATTTGTCAAGATTCTCTCATGGTCCTAGTATCAATTTTGAGGGTTGCAATTGCAGTCATTTTGAAGAAAAATGTGCTGTGTTTTTTATTGCATTTCCTCAAAATACCTGGGGTCTTCAATTCTCAATATGCTATCAAAGAGTAGATGATTTTTATTTCTAGATAAGGATTTTTATAGGAGCTGGTAAATGCTAGGTGATAATTAAACTGATATAATAAGGCTGGAATAAGGGCATAAGCTTCACATCAGAGGTTATTTTTGGGTGATGTAATATCGTTACTGTTACATTACTGTTATTTAATGGCCTGGAAGGTATTCATTTAATTTTTTTTCAGTCCCCCTCCCCAAAGAAGATGCAGGCTATGTTAACAAAAGGACACAAATACATAGTTGAAGGAAATTTAATGAAATGAAGCGTTTGTATACCCCCCTCCCCCAGGCCGATATTGCTATTGTTTACTAATGTGTGGTTTTGAATAGCAGCTGTTCAGGAAGAGCTGCTACCTTGGATTGGGCCAAAAGTTCCATGTAGCTCAGTGCCCTGTTTCTAAAATGGACAGTCTCAGTTCCTGTAGATGCCTCACAAGCAGGGCATGGTTGTCCCCAGATTCTGAATATGAAGGTTTTATACAACCTATTATTAAGTAACAGCCAGTGTTAAACCTGCTGTATAATTTTGTCCTCTTTAAGCCTGCCATAGCTAGTAGCTGTGACATACAAATGCTGCCTAAAGTGTAGCCTGGATGGGGTTAAAAGATTGCTTGTATGATGCAAATAGTACCCAGTTTATGCTCGGTAGATCTAGTAGTCTAGTTTTAAGACTGACCATTATGTAGCCCCATATGGGCCATGTACAAAATATATTACCCCAATAAGACAATGATATTCTGCTGTCCCTATGTACAGAGTACATTATCTTGATATGAGAATGGTATTCTATAGCCTAGTATGCTATGTGATTGCTGTACATAGAGTTCATACCTCAAAATGCTTGGTTTATATGAAAAACGACACACCCTTCCATCATTGGAAAACTTTTTTAGTGATATGAAAACTGGTCAGTAATCTTGTAGAATAGTATAAACTTTGTTTGCAGTCTTCCAGTTTTGTTCTTAAAATATTGTCTTCTGTTAGCTGTTAATACTTGTAGTGGGGGTGGCAGAAGTTTTGATTACATCATCTTCTAGTAAATGTAGACTTATAAAGTGAAATCTACTTGTGCCATTTAGTGTATACAGCATCCTAACTGCCCTAAACATGATCTCATCTGATCCAGCAGGTGTTCTTCAGTATTCTGTGTCATGGCAGTTGGTTTTTTCAATGTCTTCTCTACAATGAAGAATGTGGCAGACATATTGGTACAGTTTTATTACATAAAATCTAGTGGAGATATCTTTGTGTAGACCTGGCATAGAAGTCACACTCCTGACTCTTACACTATGTGCATGCCTTCATCATACTAGTTTATCATCAATCTCTGTCAAATCCTGGCTTTCTGAAAATGAGTCTGTTTAATTTTTCTGAGGGGTGGGGGCACCTAATAAAATATGAAGATGTCTTTTTTTTCATTCCTGAAAACTATGTTTTTCTGTTTTTACATCTGAAGAGTGGCTGAAACAATTAGATGAGTATTTAACTCATTCTTTAGATACTAATCTGCTTCTAAAAGCTACTGGTTTTGCAGAGCCATGTTTAATTTTGAAAGAAGCTGGAATTCTCTCCTATGCTTTCTCAGCTTGTCTGGTATTTACTGCAGCCTTATCTAGCACAAGTATCCGTCCCCTGTTTCTAGTAAATAGTGGGTAGGGCTTCTCTGGATGGACTACTGTACTGACATTGCTAATTTGAATGGGGAGATTTACTATTTGGTTAGTGCTGTGAGATATTCTTGTCTGTCTCTTCCCTCTTAGGATTGATGTTGTGCCACATTATGAAATATGGTGTATAGTATAATGTGTGTGTGCTCAGAGCTTGTCAGTGGGAGACGGGAACTGGCTGTCGTGCTTGCCTGTGCAGCAAGAGGAATCTTTTCTTGCTGAGCTGGAGCCAGTCTAACTTATATCTAACCAGTGACATGACTGTCTTGCATTTGCAGCTGGATGGAAGTCATCACAAGTGCTTTTAATCTACGTATTTTTGTATTTTGATCTCATTAAGAACAATGTATGATGTGAATTGGAGACATAAGGTGGAAGAGGTTTGCATGTTTCCTACTTCTCATTCTTCTATTTATACATTTGAAGAAGACGTAAATTAGAAGTTATGTTAGTAAAAGATAAGCACTGTAAGGAATGGCACATGGGTGGATTTGATTTAAATCACAATTTAAATTTTAAAAATCAGATTTTTTGACAAGTTGAATAAAAATTGAATTTTTGTTTAAATTGGGGCTTAACTTAAAAAAAACCAGTGATTTTTATTCACCCTTCACATGACAGATGTTGGAAAATTAAGACAGTCTTGTATTTAAGCACTAGCTTATTAGACATAGGCAATCAAATTTGCAGGTGAGTGAATGAATGAGATGGATAGTGTTCTATTCTTTATGTTCCGCATGGAAAGCAAAGACACTCCTAGAGGAGGGAGCCACTCTTTTCTAAGCCTAGTACAGTACAGAAATAATTCTTGAAACTTTCTTTGCCAGTTCCCAGGACATTTGTGATATGTCCTTGCAGGCTATTTATTACAATTTGTATGCCTCATTTTAAGGATGAAGTAAGGCATATATAGAGATGTTGAGTTTCACTCTTTTCAGATTTTTGTTGTTATGAATATATGATATTGAACAAATCTGTTACCTCTTTGGTGAGTGAATTTCAGTGCAAAATCGTGTTTATATGTTAGACAAATTACTTTTTTTGGAGGTAAAGTGTGTTCAGTACAGCAGTAGCATAGTACACTGTTAATATTTTCAGACTGAAAAGATGCTTGTTACTCATACCAAGCTTTTTCTCACTTTAAGGAGGCTATTAAATTTAGGGAAAAGTTCCATTTGCGATTCAGGAGATTTGGTTTAGGGTAACATGGCCTGTACTGTTCCTTTAATCCGAATGGTTGTTGGTTTATATTGGGTGTGTGCAGACGATTGAGTGGATGCATTTTGGAGGATCTTCACTAGCTTGCCCCATTCTAGTAGTTCCTACATGTAGGCTTGCCTGGAGGCATATGTATCTAGATCCCAAAGCATATAGGCCCAAACTAGAGATGGGGATATTCATCCAGCACAGCTGGAGTTAACGGGCTGGACCATCCACTCAGTGTCTGCCACTGCTCTTTCTTCCAATTGCTCTGGAGCACCCGGTTGCCTAGCTACTCGTCAGCTTGATAGGGAGACTTGTCTTCCCTCCTTCTGCCAGGAGTGGCCAGCTGACTGGGGGCTCCAGAGTGATTGGAAGATAGAGGGGGGCTGTTGGTGGTGGAGGATGTGTGACTGGATGGTCCGGACCCTCATTAACTCTAGCTATGTGGGGGTATTCGTATATAAATATGAATATCCTCATCTCTAGCACAAACCATTGAATCTTTAATCTGATTTAGTAGTCCTAAATGCTGTAGTTTGGAACCACATGTATTTACTGTATCTATAATCTTTAGGCAAAGAAGGGGAAAGGTGGGGCTACCTGATGCAAAACCAATTCTCCACCATGCTTTTTCCTCAGTGTATGCATAGAATGAAACTGATTTGATATTCAAAGAGATTCAGAGATCCTGTGTACTGAAGAATGCCCTCACATTTATTCACAGTGTAAATCCTTACAGAGCTTACAGGTTTTAGGGTATCTCACAGGAATAAACATTCTGATACTGTTATATGCACTGGTAATAGAGCTCTGTAACATGTTTTATATCTTTGGTATGCTTTTTTGACTATGACATTTTTGGCTTGTTCAAATACATGTGTGTTAGAAGTGAGACGAAGTGAATAATGATGATGTACTTGTAGAAAAATTAACCCATAGGCCACTAAAAACCATAGGCTTAGTTCTTTGTGTTAAAATTTGAAATAGCCCCTACTTAAAAATCAGATCATCTAAAATCTTGTCTACTCCAAAACTGCCTTTGTGCTTGGCAGTTTGATACAGGTTCACTGCTTATCCCTTTGAAAAAAATAATTTGATTTTGTTGCATTCTTTTCAGTTCCAGTGATTCTGATATATGCATTCTATTTTAAAATTCAGGGTGGAATACTGAATGATAAGGATCAATCTTTTCCTTTTGTTTTTATTTATAATATGTATTCTACCTTATGTTCTTGTATAGATCATATTTGATCCTTCTCATTAGTGTCTGCCTCTGGAGAGATTCAAACATTTTCATCCAGTTGATCAGTGGTTTCCAACTAAAACTCTCAGAAGCCTTCACCATTAGCTGTGATGGCCAAGGTTTCTGTGAGTGGTAGTCCAATAACATCTGGGAAGCCAAGATTGGGAATTGTTGCATTAGATGACATGTTCAAATACTAAGGACAGGTGGGCAGAATTTTCTGATAATGCCTTTCTCCTCCTTCTCAAATTTATCTAGAAAATTCACCAAAGCCTAGTTGTGTTCTAGATTCAGTGACAATGCTTCTATATGATTTGTGTTTCTTCTTCAGACATACTGTGTAGCTGTGCAAAACCTTTCTCTTTTTTTAAGCTTTAGTAGTCATCTGAGATGTTTGATCTTCACTACTCTTATTCCATTATACTGAAACATTCATGGGAGGATATTGTAGACCAGTGGTTTGGAACGTTGGGTAACCCAGGTATTCATGGACTGCAACTCCCAGAAACCCTGACCAGCACAGTGGGTTGTGAAAGCTTCTGGGAATTGCAGTCCAAGAACACCAGAGTTACCTAAGGTTGGCAATCTGCTGTAGATCTAAATTCTCATAATAGACACTTTGGTTCATAACACCAGATACAGTGGTGCCTCGCTTAACGGGCGCCCTGTTTAACGATGAAATCGCATAGTGATTAACTTTTTGCGATTGCTTTTGTGATCGCTTTGCGATGTTCCCTATGGGGAAAAATCGCTTTGCGATGATCGGTACCCTGTTTCGCTTACCAATCATCGCAAAGTGATGATTTTTTTAACAGCTGATCGGCGGTTCCAAAATGGCCACTGGGTTAAAAAAATGGCCGCCCACTGTTTTCTGGGACAGATTCCTCGCTTACCAGGCAGCAAAAATGGCTGCTGTATGGAGGATTTTCGCTTAAAGGTGAGTCTGAAGCCCATAGGAACGCATTGAAGGGGTTTCAATGCATTCCTATGGGCTTTTAAATATCGCATAGCGACGAAATCGCTTTCCAGCTATTTTTGCTGCACCGATTATCGTCGCTATGCGAGGCACCACTGTATTTAGCAGGGGGTTTGTGTTAGAACTGTTAGAACTTCTTAACAGTTAGACATGTACAGAAAATTTAAAATTGACCTAAAGTGCTTCAGGATACAGTAGATGGGATCTAAAAAAAGACTATGTGTCCATTTAAAACTATTCTACATTGAAATGGCACTTATACCGTATCTGTTGTTCTGAGAACCTCCTCTGAGAAGCCGCCCCGAGTAGACACTGTCTGGGGGGCGAGGCGGGGTAGAAAAGTAAGTAAGTAAGTAAGTAAGTAAGTAAGTAAGTAAGTAAGTAAGTAAGTAAGTAAGTAAGTAAATAAATAAATAAATAAATAAATAAATAAATAAATAAATAAATAAATAAATTGTGCTGTTGATCCAGAGACCAATACTTATATGATTTCATAAATGTCCTTTAATAATATGTTGAAAGCCCAAGGCTTCTGGGTTTGAAAACACTGCTTATGGGATGCTTTCTTTGGTTTGGTAGTAGTGTTTTTTGCCCCCCTCCCTTAAAGTTTGGATACAGAACACTTCTGAAAAATTTTAGTTCGTAAGAAAAATATCTGCTTCTTGTTAGTTGAGTTGCTAGCAGTTTTAGTTCTCAGTCTTCTTCAGATCATCTTGATTTTCAGTCTCTCTGACATCAAATGTCTCTGGGGTTTGTGGAGGAAGCATTTCTCAGTGGCTACACCATCTTCAACTCAAATGCTTGAATCTACACCTGCCATTTTAGAGGGTGAATTCTAGCTGTTAACTGCTTGATTATAATTAGAAATATCTTAAGCAGTTCTTTTCTACAATATGCTTACCTGTCTTTTGGAAAACCTCTTTGTCCAGTAAAAATACTGTACCCTTAGAAATAGAGAAGGCAGGTTGTGATGCCCTGACATTCTGTTTAGCTGGAGTTCCTTCTCTCCCCCCCCCCCCCCCCCAGCATTTGTCAGATTTAATGACGCAGCTGGGAAGAGAGACAAGGCTTTTCGGCTGCCTTCCAAGTCTTCCACCATCTGAGCTGTTAGATGCTTCAAAGTGTTCTGATATCACAGTGTTAGCAATGCTTAAGCAGGCTATTAAAATTACAGTACCTCACATTCTTTATTTGATTCTTAAAGATTTAGGTCCCATTTCCCCCTTAAGAATGTATTTGGAATAATAAGGTGTACGAATAATAGGACCATAGCTGGTTCTTTGTTTTCCCTTATTGCTTCCATGTTAGTGCAAAAAGTAGGATTTCAGTTGCTAGTGACAGATGTGCTTGACTTTGTAGGCAGTTCTTGCACAGTTTTTCCTATTGTAAAAAGCATAAGGCCTTGTTGTTTTTATACTCCGCTGAACAGTAGCACTGCAAGGCATAACTGACCAAAAGTACAGTATAGCATTACTTGCTAATCATGGAGAGAAAATGGTTGTCCCTGTAGTTCTGTAGAGTACTATTTAGGGAGTTGAAATAAGCTTGGTTAAAATGAATAGATGTTCCCTTGTAGCAGTGCCTTGCACACTAAGTAGTTAAGCAGAGTGAAAAGAATTGAGGAGTAGAGGGCGATAACGAACCTCAGAACTCAGTGCGTGTGCCTCTGCATCTTAATTGGCATTGAGATATGCCCAAGCTGTACAATGGGAATTCTTAACATTCTTATTTGGTGATACAAAAAGACACGAAAAGCCTTATTAGTAAAAATAGCTCTTAAAAGATTGGAAACAGATTTATCCTACTGTTAACATAAAGGTGTGACATTGCTATATGTTCAGATGCCTCCTTAGCAAAAGTATGTTCTTCTTGAATAGGAAAGTTTTAGACACCAGCAGCTAAAAATATCAAAACAGGTAGAAAGCTTTGGCCCATTTATTCTGTCTTTTCAAAATATGCGCTTAACCTCTGTACTTTTAATTAACTGGTGCAGATGAAACACACTGTGCTTATTTTATCTAAATACATATTTAAGAATATGAGAAGGCAAGTGTATGAATTATTCATAGTGTTTTGTTTTTTAAAAAAGGATGGAAAGGGGAAAATAACATCAATCCATAAAAGGACAGTAGAGTAATTTTTCTGTTTCCTTCATCTGTGGTTAAAAAGTCTTCCAGATTTTCTGACATTCTCTAGACTTTCAAGGGTGGCTGATATGATGGGTTTGAGTTATATCTGTTGAAAAAACAAAGGAATTCTGGAGGCTGCCTTGTTTTTAAAGATCAGAACATGGATTTCACAAGACTTGGCCATATTTGGGAAATCCCCATTATAGGTGGGGAAATTGTAAAACATGGATAGAATAGATATTTGCCCCCATTCTGTTTCATGTACAGTATTGCTTTTAATTAACTGCTGGCAACAATGTGGAGCTTTGTTGCTTGAATAACAAAGCAATCAGACTGCTTTGTATCTGCTAGTCTAGCACTCTAAAATACAAAGGTAGCAGAAATTATCCTTTGTTGCTTTACAAAAACCATTCAAAATACAGTTCTTTGGCTTAGCCAGGAAAGGCAGTGCAGCCGCCTTGGGCCCTTTTCTAAAGAGAAAGATGGGGTGAAAATACTTTTAATAAATAAATAGTAAATCTGAAGATAAGAGGGATGGTCAGGTTTAATTTATACTACTTGTAGAGAGAGATCCTTACTATGTCTTATTTAACGTGTACTGTATGTGAAATGTTCTTAAGGTAAATGTATATTTATATGCTTTGGTATAACATTGCATGCAGACTTTAGGTCCCAGGTAAAATGGAACCATTTTTCTGTAGAAGTCAGCCATCAGACTTGATTTTTTAAAGGCATTAGTGATTTATGGATGTATTCTCAAAGGCTTTCACGGTCAGGATCTGATGGTTGTTGAGGGTTTTTTGGGCTCTTTGGCTGGGTTCTCAAGGTTGTTTTTCCTAACATTTTGCCAGTCTCTGTGGCCGACATCTTCAGAGGACAGGAGTCAGTTTCTGGACTTCTGTCCTTTGAAGATGCAAGCCACAGAGACTGGCAAAACGTTAGGAAGAACAACCTTCAGAACACGGCCAAAGAGCCTGAAAAGCCCACAACAACCATTGATTTATGGATGCCTCAACCCCCCCCCCCCCCGTGCTCCTGATTATGCATATTAACAGATAGGCACCTTATTTGGGAATACTTTAGAAATTCCCCAGGTTCAAAGCAAAGGTACTTTTTTTCTTTCTCCTGGAGAAGGTAATACTATGAATGTCTAAATTAAGTGTTAGAATGGAGCATTCTGGTCATTTCTATGGAAAAATGATAGCAACTCCTTTTTCAGATCTTAGAAGCTCTTGCACGTCAAGCAAGTGGCATTTATATAGCATTCTGTGCATGATGTGTTTTTAAATAGCATATGTACTTTAATCTTTGCCTTGCACAGATTTTATAATGCTTTCCACAAAATGTTGTCTGAGTTCTGAATCCTTTGAATAAATTTTGTGTTAGCAAAAAATGTTTGGATATGTATGTGCCTGTTGATTGAACTAAATGAGAGTTGAGTAAGAGTGAAACTTTTGTCCTTCTTTCTGGGAAGAAAAGTACTCTGAGACCTAAATAAAATAATACAAATATTTTAGAAATCCTCATGGTCATTATCACAATTTCTGCCACATAGGTACTAATTTTCTAGGCAGGATCTAAAAAGCAGTGTGATAACTCTGGATGAGGACTATCAATCCATTTCCTATTGCTGTACCATGTGTTAAATGTGGTCCAGGGAGCCTCTGGTGCAGTGGTTCCTAACCTTGGGTCACCCAGGTGTTCCTGGATTGCAGCTCCCAGAAACCCGAGCCACCGCAGCTGATGGTGAAGAATTCTGGGAATTGCGATCCACACCTGGGTTGCCCAAGGTTGAGAACCACTGCTCTAGAGCAGTTTTTGATACAATGATATAACAGTAGTAGAAGTAGGTAACAACTGTAGAAGTGCTTGAGTAGAGGCACAGATATCTTTCTGTCTCAGAAAGCCTTATTTTATCCATGGGATATTTTGCATGGGAATTTGCATAGTTTTTCATTGAACCAGAAAAAGGAGAATTCCTGTTTCCCCTCTGCTTGGGGGTGGGGGCAAGTTACTAGTTTTGCAATGCATTTAACAGATTACCCCCTTTTCTTTTGGGGGTTCTTGTTGGTGTAAGATTTTTTAAATATATGTTTTATTTTTACTTCAAGGGCAAAGAGTGGTCATGGAGTAGTAGGGCCTCTTTGAGTTGTACCCATGAGTTTTAATTCTTCTATCAGTAAGTTTGCAGAGCATCCAGATACTGGGTGACTGGAAATTGGTGTACATGGCCTGGAAGCTCATGTACACCTTACATCTAAGAATAGCCCATCTGTTGCCTGAGATTAAACGTCTCAGATCCAGATGGTTAAAAGCTTAAATCAGCCTTTCCAAAGATACAAATGACCCATTTCAGAGATTTTCTACACTTGAGCCACTCTGGTGTAGTGAGAAAATTTATGACACTGTGAGGAAATCCTTTTCCCATTGTTACACATACAGTATATTCACTGGACTGAAGTGGCACCCCTTGTGCTGCTATGCTTCAGGGTCATTTGGAGTTTGCATTGTTAAAAGTGATTTTCATCAGTGTGTAGTTTTGAACACTACATCACACCATCCTGAAAGTTAACATTAACTACTAATAGTGTAAATGTTGTTTGCGGCAACAACTTCCCTTCAAATTAGGTAATTTATCCTATGTTTAAAGAAAGCACTCAGCTGGGATGTGTTTAATTTTGCATCAGAATGCTATTCAGCAAACAAGGAGAGAATTCTTTCCTGAATTGCATGCAGCAGGGGAGTATTACTTGTATCCACCAAAAAAACATGATAATAAAAGGTTATAGTTCTTATGGAGGATTAACTAGGGTTGGCTCTAGTTCTGTGTTGTTCAGCTAACTAGTCTTTTGTGCTGAGAAGTATTGGTTTTCCTTTCTGCTTCTATTCATAAATTGTTACACACTATTGGGAGACTGCCCCATATATTTGTGTTTAGTACCTTACAGCTACAGGCTTGGTTTGGCAACCTGCCCAGGGGATAAATGTTAATTGCCAAAAAACCTTTTTGCTTCAAAGCCTTCTTGATTGTGTATTTCAGAAGTAGACATTTTTAAATATTGGTTATTTTTAATATAGGAAGTTCTGAAAAATGCAGATCCTGGTGCTATTTTAGAAGTTGCATCCCCCCTTTCAGGAAGAGATTCCTCATCTAAAATGGTACACATGTGACAGTTACACCTTTAAAACAAAGTGTTCTTTTCCCTTCTTCTTCAAAACAGTTTCCACTGATGTGCAAAGATTAATCAAATTAACTTTCAAATTAGCCACGATCAAGTGACTTACAACTGAGTAAATTACATGTTTTAAGGATATTACATTGCCATTGGTACAAAAATGTCTCATTCACCCAATGCAGTGGCATCTCTGGGGCAGAGGGCTAACATTGTAGGACTGCTTATTCTGGCTTGCTCTTGGGTACATGGCTTTCAAATACTGATATGATATTTCTGAATTAATATTTTTCTCATAATTTGGTGGGAATAGAGTGAACAGCAGATTGCAGTTCTTAAAGCAGCTGGGTAAAATCTTTGTTAAGGAAATGGAAGAATGAGAGAGCTGGTTACATGTTGAGACACTTTATCTTTACCACTTGCAGTTTTCTTTTGTTTGTGTTTTTAAGAAATTACTTAGTAGGAAATATGCTGACTCAGTCTCATATCCGTAGTTTCACTCTTAGAAGTACAGAAGCCAAGTTCAGTCAGACAAATAGCATGTGGTAAGATGTCCCAAAGCCATAGGGTTTCATTAGGCTCACTTAAATGTTTTAGCAGATGCCACTAAACTTTTTTTAAACAAATATTTCAGTGGCAATGAAATTCATTGTCCAGAAAGGTTTAATTCTCTAAAGTAAGCTACTTGATAAAGTTTGTTTACCTGGCAGTTTTCCAGATCAGAGCTCTTGCCTTGTTTAGCTGTATCATCAATTAGTTACATATGTTTTTGTTAAATAAAATCTCCCACATCTTTTTAAAAAACTTTTGGAACATATCCTGAGGCTCCTCTCCTCAGCCATTTCTGTATATCCCCTTTTCTGGTTTCTTGTGGTGGCCTTCAATTCTCTTTCTAATATAAGAAGCCCCACTCTTTTTCATACAGGTGTTTATTGCTTTCTGTCATGTCTGACTTGCTTTTGATTGTTACCAAGAGTTGAAACCATCTAATAGTATAGAGTATGATCCTACCTGTTTGCCAAGTTGCTAAGGATCTTTTCCTATCTTCATGTGAAAACAGATCAGTTTCAGCATCTTTGCCAACTCTGTACTCTATCTCTAGTGTTTTGGAGCATCTCCACTCCAGTCCACTGCTGTAGTGCCAGTGTACTGCCCTGAACACACTGCTCTCATCAAGTATCAGAAGCTAAGCAGGTTTGGGTCTGTGCCAGAGGCAATCAGCTAGGGCTAGGAAGGAACTATGCCTCAATTTCTGGAGGGCTGCTGTCTGTCAAAATTGATAATACTGGGTCAGATGGACCAGTACTGTAGTCTCACTCTGTGTCAGAGAACTTTCTATGTGAAGTCTGAATATTGCATTGCAGTCTTTGAACAAGGAGTTGCAAAACTTAAACTGCGGACCTCTGGGCCCATGTTTTTGAATGCAAAGTCTACATAAGCCACCCCCTCCATAGTGAAGCAAGTTCCTAAGTCTTTATAATAATCTTAGAACTGCAGAGCTGGAAGGGATGACCTCTCAGGGAGGCACAGTGGGGAATCAAATTTCCAATCTCTGGCTCCTCAGTGAGATAACTAAATCACTGAGCTATCTAGCAGTTGCTGATGTGTGTGTCATTTGTCCTGACACCTTCTGTTGAGCGCTTGGGGAATGCAAGCAGTGTTCCAAGAGTTCTGGCTGATGAGCATAACTTGTAAGGGCAACAAGTGATACAACAGAGCAGCCAGATTTGTATGGGGGATGGGAAGCTTTTGGATATGTGAAGGAAAACACTTCTCTTCAGAACATACCGGTTCACAGAACCCTGTAAAAGCTTCCTCTTCCCTTTTTTCCCTTTGTTTGTAGTATTCCAATGCTTAATTTGGTGACTCAGCTGATTTTTTTTAAACCTGCCTCTTAGAAAACTTGAATACAGTTAAGATCAAATGTTCCATTTTTTCCCCTGCTAACTTGTGCACACAATAGCATATTCAAGCTTACAGCAAGCTTTTGTCTTCTGCAATTCTTTACAACTGGAGAACTAGTTAAACTGCATTATTCTGCCATCAGGGCAAAGGACAATTTATTCTGGCTGTAGAATCAAAGTCCACATTCTCTGACAGCAGGCATGTTGTAACTATGAAGGCCAGCAATGTCTTCTGGGTGCCAGTTCCTCCACCCTTAAAATAGCATTCCCAGTTTTAGCCTGAATTTAAAAAAGGAGACAGAAAGTGTGGGATATTTAAGTATGCTTAGCATATTGCAGAATTGGTATGCTTGAATCAGTTTTCTGGTTGCTTCTAAATTTAAAATAATGTACCAGAATAATGTTTAGTAAGAACTTCCTTGGTTTTTTTTCACACTTTTAATTTTTGTGATCCTGTTAGACTGAGCTTATCCATTCATGGAGACATAATCCTCCCAGTGAAAGGAAACATTAGGTTCTATTCTTGACCTTTAAATGAAAAGCAAATGTAATTTTGATGTGCATTTTGCATTGCTAGAGACCAAATTGCTAACATGCGCTGGGTTATGGAGAAAGCCAGAGAGTTCCAGAAAAACATCTACTTCTGCTTCATTGACTACACAAAAGCCTTTGACTGTGTGGACCACAGCAAACTATGGCAAATTCTTAAAGAAATGGGAATGCCTGACCACCTTATCTATCTCCTGAGGAATCTATATGTGGGACAAGAAGCAACAGTTAGAATTGGATATGGAACAATGGATTGGTTCAAAATTGGGAAAGGAGTACTACAAGGCCGTATATTGTCTCCCTGCTTATTTAACTTATATGCAGACTGGATGAATCCCAAGCCGGGATTAAGATTGCCGAAAGAAATATCAACAACCTCCGATATGCAGATGATACCACTCTGATGGCAGAAAGTGAGGAGGAATTAAAGAACCTCTTAATGAGGGTGAAAGAGGAGAGCGCCAAAATGGTCTGAAGCTCAACATAAAAAAACTAAGATCATGGCCACTGGTCCTATCACCTCCTGGCAAATAGAAGGGGAAGATATGGAGGCAGTGACAGATTTTACCTTCTTGGGCTTCATGATCACTGCAGATGATGACAGCAGCCACAAAATTAAAAGACACCTGCTTCTTTGGAGAAAAGCGATGACAAACCTAGATAGCATCTTAAAAAGCAGAGACATCACCTTGCCGACAAAGGTCCGCATAGTCAAAGCTATGGTTTTTCCAGTAGCGATGTATGGAAGTGAGAGCTGGGACCATAAAGAAGGCTGACCGCCAAAGAATTGATGCTTTTGAATTGTGGTATTGGAGGAAACTCTTGAGAGTGCCCTGGATTGGAAGGAGAGCAAACCTATCCGTTCTGAAGGAAATCAACCCTGAGTGCTCACTGGAAGGACAGATCCTGAAGCTGAGGCTCCAATACTTTGGCCATCTCATGCGAATAATTTAGCCATCTCATGAGAAGAGAAGACTCCCTGGAAAAGACCCTGATGTTGGGAAAGTGTGAAAGCAAGAGGAGAAGGGGATGACAGAGGACGAGATGGATGGACAATGTCATTGAAGCTGCCAATATGAATTTGACCAAACTCTGGGAGGCAGTGGAAGACAGGAGGGCCTGGCATGCTCTGGTCCATGGGGTTATGAAGAGTCGGACGCGACTTAATGACTAAACAACAACAACATTTTGCATTGACAACAATGTATACAGAAAACATTAAATTTTTCTAAAGCTGGGAAAAGAAATTGCTGTGTGCTTATAGCGGTAGTTTATTTACTGTAACTGCAGCCTGTATACTATGTGACTTGCTTTCTTTTTTCTCTTCTCTTCTCATCTCATTGTTTTCTAGGCTGGATCTTTTATTTCCCACGCATCTTCAACCTGAAGTATTTCAGCTGTGTTTTGTAGTCATGTGGCAATGAGTTTATAAGTTGTAGATGTAAAGTTAAAATGTGGTCACTGCCCAAAGATCCCATGACAAAACACTTAAGATTTCTTATCCATTATGTTTAGCACTTGGTTACCTCTGTAACCACTGTCAAATTAAAGTGCATAAAATACATAGTGGCCTACTTAAAGCCATATTGGTGTAATATGTTGCCTGGTGAAGAAGAATCCTTCCTTGCTTCTGTAAACTAGCCTGTCTGGTCAGCTGGTATTACAGTTTTACTTCAGGAGATCTAGAAGTGGACTTTTCTCCTCTTGGATGCATCCACTGTCTGTGGCACTTGACATTACCCACAGGCAGAAAAGATATTACCAGATCGATCTTTGTAAGCCTGAGCTATATACAGTTTCTTTTCCCTCAAGGAAGTGTTTCTTACACTTTGAGAATATTGCTGATTGGTTTTCCAGCAGGTGTTATATTAAACTGGAGGAGCTATTGTCTTCTATGCTAATAAAGTGTGAGTTTGAGTTTTGTGTGTACGTGTGAAAGATAGTGTATTTAATAACTGAAAATACTACATACTTCTGTGGGACTGAAGGTAGCAGATGAGGTCAGGGTGGAATATAACTCATGCGACAAAATATACTGTACATATAGAATATACATTTTTGTGATAAACCTTGATGTTCTGAAAGTTGTTGTTGCTTTGACTTACATACCATCCCATAATACTAGGAACACTCTTTGGGTGGTTTACAACACAGTTACACAAACAAGAACTGCCCCCCCTCCATGAGCTGGTTACTCATTTTACCAACTTCTGAAGGATGGAGGGTTGACTCAACCTTGAGCTGGCTACCAAAGCTCATTGGGATGGAACTCAGGTGATAAGGCGAGGCTTGACTGCAGGACTACAGTTTAATCACTTTGTGAATGCCTTCAAACCTGAACGCCTCTGTATGAGCAGCAGTAAGAATAATTAATGATGTGTTCTTTCTCTACCTGGGCTCCTTTGCCTCCAGCAGCCCTTACTGCCATCATGTGGATGTTCAGTAACTGCAGTGTTCCACATGCTTCTGTCAGGGAATCTGTACTTGTCAATTTCTGCCTATCAGGAGGCCACTGAAGTCATGGACGGGACTCCTGATAGGAAAAAGGTGATGTTGTAGCTCAGCCTCAGAAACAGGATCTGGGGGGTAATTATCTACCCTCCCTTGTGGCTTGAATCTTTCTGCTTTCTTTTCCAATCTGTACTCTTCTATCCTCATGGCCTGCCTCCTCCTCCCCCTTCCCCACAGAACAAGGATGAAGCTACAAGGGGCAAACAGTGGGACTTATTTGCACAGCACAATGCTAATAGAGCACTTCTTTATCTCAGATACAGTCTCCATGATGTTGCCCCTGTATTGAAACAGGGCTGCATTGTGGACGATGTAGGCGGGGCTTTCTTCTTTCTTTCCATTAAGAAGGGGGAGAGTTTTCTTGGAAGCCGTCACACAGAACTACTTCCTAAAAGCTGCATACAAGCATTTTCCTTTTCCAGCCTTACTTGGAACCAAGAGCACCCACAAGCAGCTTTAGGAATGCTTGCTTTTGGGTCTAACGAGTGAGTTAGGATGCTTTCTTTCTTTCACAGTGAACAGAGAGGAGAGGAGTAAATTACTTATTGAGATAGTGTTTCAAAGGTTACATGAGAGGTAAAGAACTTGGTCAGTGCTGTGCTGGTTCCATTGAAAAAAGAGCACAGCACTCTAGTTTGTTGTCAGAAACAGTAGGCTGTTTTGTTTCCTGGGAATGTGGAGGAGATAGGGAAATTGTCAGTGGAACTGACTCACCCTCACATGTGCAGCCTTTAGATCCTGTTCAGTTTTCCTACATTTTACAAGCAGTTGGGTAATAAAAGCAGCACAAAACAGGTGTCCCTTTGCTTACTTCAAAGACGCAGCCTAAAAATAATCTTGGAGGATCTGATTTGAAAAAAGGGTTAAAGCCTAGCTTCTACCTTTTTGCTGTGTTATTTGTGTAAAAAAGACCTTTCTGTATAACTATACATCTACTTCAAACATCCTAACATTGCTTCTTTTTTCTTTCTTCTAGGGGGAAATGCTATCTATCCAGTCGTGAAGATCACTGACAACTGAGTTATTGCTGGTGCATGCAGCATGGGAACCATCTTCACTATACTGGCATTCTTTCCCTTGGATTTTTAGTCATACTGAACCATTTTTGGGATTGTATGGAACTACAGCAGACACTAATACTCCAGGAAGCAGCCAAGTGTAACAGGATGTTTGGACGATGATGATGGCAAGGAAGCAAGATGTCCGAATTCCCACCTACAACATCAGTGTGGTTGGGTTGTCTGGGACAGAGAAAGAGAAGGGCCAGTGTGGCATTGGAAAATCCTGCCTGTGCAATCGGTTTGTACGGCCCAGGGCAGATGACTTTCACCTCGACCACACTTCAGTTCTCAGCACCAGTGACTTTGGAGGAAGAGTTGTTAACAATGATCACTTCTTGTACTGGGGGGAAGTCATTCGTTCTTTGGAGGACTGTGTGGAATGTAAAATGCATGTTGTGGAACAGACTGAATTTATTGATGACCAGACCTTTCAGCCTCATCGTAGCACAGCCCTGCAACCCTACATCAAAAGAGCGGCTGCAACCAAACTTGCATCGGCTGAAAAGCTCATGTACTTTTGCACTGATCAGCTCGGGCTGGAGCAGGACTTTGAACAGAAGCAGATGCCGGATGGGAAGTTGCTGATAGATGGCTTTCTTCTCTGTGTTGATGTCAGCAGGGGTATGAACAGGAACTTTGATGATCAGCTCAAGTTTGTTTCAAACCTGTACAATCAACTCACAAAAACAAAAAAGCCCACTGTGGTAGTTCTCACAAAGTGTGATGAAGGAGTGGAGCGGTACATTAGAGATGCTCACACTTTTGCCTTAAGCAAGAAGAACCTCCAGGTGGTAGAGACATCCGCCAGATCCAATGTGAATGTTGACTTGGCTTTCAGCACTTTAGTGCAGCTGATTGACAAAAGCAGGGGCAAGACTAAAATTATCCCTTACTTTGAGGCTTTGAAGCAGCAGAGCCAACAGATTGCTGCTGCGAAAGATAAGTATGAGTGGCTGGTGAGCCGCATTGTCAAAAACCACAATGAGACTTGGTCCAGCGTCCAACGAAAGATGCAGTCCTCTCCAGAGTATCAGGATTATGTATATCTGGAAGGAACGCCAAAAGCCAAGAAGCTGTTCCTGCAACACATTCATCGCCTCAGACAAGAGCATATAGAGCGCAGGAGGAAGATGTATCTTGCTGCTTTGCCCCTTGCTTTCGATGCTCTCATTCCAGACTTGGATGATATAAACCACTTGAGCTGTATAAAAGTGGAAAAGCTATTGGAGAGTAAGCCAGATTTTCTGAAGTGGTTTGTTGTCCTTGAGGAGACTCCCTGGGATGCCACCAGCCATATAGACAATATGGAGAATGAACGCATTCCGTTTGATCTGATGGAGACCCTGCCTGCACAGCAGCTTTACGATGCCCATCTTGACAAGCTGAGGAATGAAAGGAAAAGGGCAGAAATGAGAAGGGCCTTCAAAGAAAATTTGGAGACCTCCCCTTTCATAACCCCTGGAAAGCCTTGGGAAGAGGCTCGTAGTTTCATCATGAATGAGGACTTTTATATGTGGCTCGAAGAATCTGTCTACATGGATATTTACAGTAGACATCAAAAGCAAATTATAGAGAAGGCCAAGGAGGAGTTCCAGGAGTTACTTCTGGAATACTCAGAACTGTTCTACGAACTAGAACTTGATGCCAAACCCAGCAAGGAAAAAATGGGTGTCATCCAGGATGTGTTGGGTGAAGAGCAAAGATTTAAAGCGTTGCAGAAGTTGCAAGCTGAACGAGATGCTCTCATCTTGAAACATATTCATTTTGTGTATCACCCAACAAAGGAAACCTGTCCCAGCTGTCCAGCTTGCATAGATGCTAAAATTGAGCACTTGATAAGTTCCAGATTTATACGGCCATCTGACCGCAACCAGAAAAACTTGCTTTCAGATTCCAATATAGATAGAATCAATCTGGTAATTCTTGGTAAAGACGGACTTGCACGTGAGCTAGCGAATGAGATTCGGGCTCTTTGCACAAATGATGACAAGTATGTGATAGACGGAAAAATGTATGAGCTATCCTTGAGACCGATAGAGGGTAATGTCAGACTTCCTGTTAATTCTTTCCAGACACCAACATTTCAGCCACATGGTTGTCTCTGCCTTTATAACTCTAAAGAATCTCTATCTTATGTTGTTGAGAGTATTGAAAAGAGCAGAGAATCAACTCTTGGCCGAAGGGACAACCACTTAGTTCACCTTCCTCTGACTCTAATTTTGGTGAACAAGAGAGGAGATACCAGTGGAGAGACACTGCAGAGCTTGATACAGCAGGGACAGCAAATTGCCAGTAAACTGCAATGTGTCTTCCTTGACCCTGCTTCTGCTGGCATTGGATATGGGCGTAACATTAATGAAAAGCAAATAAGTCAAGTTCTGAAAGGCTTGCTAGATTCAAAGCGCAACTTAAATCTTATGAGCTCAACAGCAAGCATTAAAGATCTGGCTGATATTGACCTTCGGATAGTCATCTGTTTGTTATGTGGAGATCCTTTTAATACGGACGATATCCTTCTCCCTATTCTCCAATCTCAAACCTGCAGGCCTTCCCATTGTGGAAACAGTAATTCAGTATTACTTGAATATCCTATAGGACCACACAAGAGGCGCATAGAACTGTCTTTGCTTTCATATCATTCCTCGTTTAGTATTAGAAAAAGCTGGTTAGTACATGGTTATATTTTGTTTTATTCTGCTAAGCGTAAAGCATCTTTAGCTATATTACGTGCCTTTCTTAGCGAAGTGCAGGACATTATCCCTGTTCAAATAGTGGCACTCACTGATGGCTCAATAGATGTTCTAGATAATGATTTGAGTAGAGAACAGTTAAGCGAGGGAGAGGAGATTGCCCAGGATATTGAGGGAAAATTTACAACTATCCCATGTAGTCACCCTCAACATAAACTAGAGATTTTTCACCCATTTTTCAAAGATGTGATTGAGAGAAAAAATATAATTGAAGCCACCCACATGTATGATAATGCCGCTGAAGCTTGCAGTACAACAGAAGAAGTGTTCAATTCTCCCCGGGCTGGGTCACCTCTTTGCAATTCAAACCTTCAGGATTCTGAAGAAGATACTGAGCCACCAACCTTCAGTCCTTTCAGAGAGGACACATCCATGCCCAGCCTGTCCAAAGATCTTTCAAAGCTCTCAATGGAACTGGAGGGGAATGATGGTCTTTCTGTCTTTTCTGTTATGAGCACTTTTGAAAGCAAATTGAACAACAAAGTACCTCCGCCAGTGAAACCAAAGCCCCCTGTCCATTTTGATATTACAAAGGGGGATCTCTCGTATTTGGATCAAGGACATAGGGATGGACAGAGGAAGTCTGTGTCTTCTAGTAGTTGGCCTCCTACAGATGGCTTTGACCCTTCTGATTATGCAGAACCTATGGATGCAGTAGTGAAACCAAGGAGTGAGGAAGAAAACATCTACTCAGTGCCTCATGACAGCACCCAAGGCAAAATCATCACTATTCGTAACATAAATAAAACACAGTCCAATGGTAGCGGCAATGGGTCGGACAGTGAAATGGACACTAGTTCCTTAGAACGTGGTCGAAAGGTGTCTATCATGAGTAAGCCTGTGTTGTATCGTACACGATGCACGAGGCTTGGGAGATTTGCTAGTTTTAGGACCAGTTTCAGTGTAGGAAGTGATGATGAGTTGGGACCTATTAGGAAGAAAGAGGAAGACCAGACATCCCAAGGTTATAAGGGAGATAATGCTGTAATTCCATATGAGACTACTGATGAAGATCCAAGGAAAAGGAACATCTTGCGTAGCTTGAGGAGGACAACCAAGGTAACTGGATGATATTGGTGTGTTCTAAATTTCAAGGTCAATTGTTTTGCAGACTTTTGTTTCAGATTAATACCCGAATTAAACAATTTTAGTATGCATGTGAGAGTCAGATATGGAGGCAGAGGGATAAGTCTCAAATAAGTAACTGCGGGATAGTTATTATTCTGTGTGTTTGTAATAGCAAGTCCAGTTGCTTGACTACCTATTCTGTGAAGAAGAATAGGAACTGGAAATAATTTTGGGACAGGTGTGTTTTATGAAAGTTTTGGATACCTCGCTTCGTACCTGTGTGAGATGTGAACAGCTCCCTTCTTTTTTCTGTAATATCAGCATCTGAGTAGTTGTCAGAAGTAAAATAGCAAAGGACAGCAAAATATTCCTTCCAGGCGACTTCAGTATTTTCACCCTACCCTTCTTTTCATATGTTCAGATGGTTACTGCTAGTTACTATCTCTGTTCAGATGATAGACTTGATGTGTTTTCAAATACAGTGGTACCTCACTAGACGATGATAATCTGTTCCACTGAAATTGCTGTTTAGTGAAATCATCGTCTAGCGAAAAGCATTTCCCCATTGGAATGCATTGAAACCTGTTTAGTGTGTTCCAATGGGGAAGAATCATTGTTGTCTAGCGAAGATCGGCCATAGGAAAGCCGCTTTGCGAACTGCTGATCATCTGTTTAAATAGCTGTCCTGCGAAGCTTAGGTCCCGAAAACACCCATTTTGCGAGCTTGGAGGGAGCTGTCAAAATCATTGTCTAGCGAAAATTGGTTTGCGAAGCAGGGACCAAACACTGTCCAGCAAAATTCCCCCATAGGAATCACTATTTTGCGAATCGCTGTAGTGATCACAAAAAGTCAATGTCTAGTGAAAAAACTATCATGCGGGGTAACTGTCTAGCGAGGCACCACTGTAATTATGGGAAATGTGCTTCAGAGAAAGATTATAAATTGTTTTTCTTTGTTCCTTTTTTAAAAAATTCTAGTTTCCAGAAGCAAATCAGGAACAAAAAGCAGCTAGTCTTTAAGCAAAATGAATTTTGAAAGACAGTTATCTGGTATGCAGTGTGAACTTTGTATTGAAATTAACTATTTGAGAGCCTCATTATTCTGAGTGACAAACAGTGTTCCATCTAAAAGGTGCATATGAGTCAAGGAAACTGCAGATTTTAATCTTCTAAATAGATCTGTGGAGAAAACTATTTTTCACAAGTTTTAATTGTCATCTATTCTCAAATTTAGTTCTCACTCAGATGTTTTCTTAACCTGGGCTTTTGTAAAGGGCCTTTTCCATTGCATAACAAAAAGCTACTGAACAGAAGTAAGTTCATTTCTTTCATGCAAAGACTTTTGTCTCTTTGAACAATGTCGTGACTGCTTTGCAAAACAGCGGTGATTTCATACTTGCAGCAGCTGTCCCCTTGCCAGCAGGGTATACTTCTCTTCATTGGCATTAGAGCCCTGTTCCTGGAAGAGAAAAAACACAAAGGCAGGCTGGATTGGTAAAACTCTTTTTGAGGAAGCCTGAATAATGGCTTAGGTTTTTTTTTTAAGTAGGAAGAGAAAGATATATTATTCTACTTTAAAATTTTTCATATGGTGTTATACAGTGGAAGCAAAGAGTAGGAGAGTGTTGAAGCCTATTTTTAGAAAATCATACTCAGGCCTGAATCTCACAATGGCTTCTTGGATTTTCCAGTGGAAAAGCAAACAAGAAAGGGTACAAATATCATTAACTCCTCCCTTCCAGTGTAGGACAGTAAAACTTTTGAGGGCTACTTCTGTGTCAAGGTACTTACTTGAACTGAATGGAAGGTATGAGTAAGCGGAAATTAGCCAGCCCTCTAAATACTTCAGTAGTTTTAAGATACATGGAAGTTGTTTGTTATCATGCTAGCTTATTAGCAGAAAATTAACAAAAACTTGTAATTCACCCAAGGCAGAGAAGATTTAAGGGAGTGGGAGGAGGGGAAAGATGCTAAACAGCAACATAATCAGCAAAGGGAGCATATATTGCCAGGTGGTTATTAAAGCTTAGATGCAAGAGGAGATAAGTAAATATAAGTTTTTGTTAATAGCAGATTGTTTTGGAAGTGCAGTAAAGGCATCTCAGATACTTCCTTGACAGGGAAAAATGGAGAAAAGCTGTACTCTTAAGGAATAAAACAAATGAAACAGAGCTGGAATACTTTTTGTCATCCCACTTCCTAAAATTGCATATCAATTAAACAAAAAGAGTTAGTGACATTAATATTCTCTGGAGCTCATAATGTAGCAATTGGTGCATTAAATATGTCTGTTGCCTGTACTTACAGGGACATTAAAGATTGCAGTGGCTTTCATTGTATCTGATGCTGTGCTTAATCTTTTATGTCTGCATGTGCCAAAGCAGCTTCATCATCTTAGCAGCAGTTGCCCATCTGGGCACAAACGCTGTGCTTTTCACCTAGAGTGGCTCATTGCTTCAGTAGCTATATCCACTGACCACACAGGTCTACCAGCAGGCAAGTTTCATGTTAAAATAAAGAATTACATGAGATTGGAACAATTACACTTGTGCAAAGAAAAGCTACTGCCTTCCTTAAAGTGAGGAAAACATGGTCTGCATTGAAATGACATGCCAGCACTATTCTAGTAATTGCTTTGCCACAAATTCTGTACCTCATACAGTGCTGAATAAAGATGTTCTGGGGTTCAGGTTTGTTCCTTCTAATTTAGAGTTCTTCCATGTATTTTCAGGCTTGCTATGAACCCTTTCTGGTGGAGAAAAGACATGTCACATTATGTTTAAGTTACCAGCCATTTGATGGAGGAAGTCTCAACATATGTTTCATTTTGTATATATCTGTGTTCTGTAAATGTGAAGCCTGGGGTTACTTCTGATTGTGCTGAGTAACTAAAATAGTTCATTGAATATAGTTTGGTTACTGAAATAAGATTTTGGCAAATTGGGGATGGGAGTCTGAATGTTGTAAGAAATGCTGTTTTGAAGGAGCTGATTGACCATAGGAAACAACTTAGTAGATAACTGTCTGGCTTCAAGGTGCAAACTGGTAAAATTAGTTTCCAAATTCTGCAGATTATTTTCTTGACATCTCCTTAGAATAGTGTTGGAGATGTCTTGGGCAGGTAGCTGCAGGCCAGACAGTGGACCTTGTATTCCTTCCAGAGTGCTGGGAAAGCAACTTTTCCTGGAATTCTTAGGTGTTTAAAAGAGTGTGATGAATATGATCACTACACTCAAAGAACAAAGATAGAAACAGAGATAACCTGTTGGTTTAAGTGCAGTTCAGTTGACAATTCATTCTTCAAGCTTTGTGTGTGGTTTAATGACCACAGACTTGTTAAGCAACCATATTCTCCTAATCTCTTGTCTTCTCCTTCTGCTCCATTAGGAAGTGTGTTTTGAAGTACATGCATAGGAGAACAATATTTCGGCATACCTTTTTCTTCCTATGTGTATTCATCTCCCTAAAGTCACTGTTTGTGCTAGGCAATATAATAGCTTTAATTTAGAAGCATCTGTGCCACAGAGATGCTGAAATTTTTATTGCCTGGAACTTCATCAGTCCACTTCTCAGATGCCTGTATCAAGGCTTTTGACTTGCTTCAGTCACAATGATTTTTTTAAAAAATGATAAATCTCTCTTTCATCTGCATTATCAGGCTGCATGTTTAGTAGCTGAATAAACGTATAGTCTAAGTCTATTGTAAATGAAAATGCCAATGTAATGTGTGTTGGCTCTTAATATAGATTAATTATGGATTGTGAAATGCCTGTGCTAGTGGGTCACTTCGACATTTCCTTGGGTTAATAGCTAAGGTAGTTATCAGAGCTCACTTTTTAAAAAATAACTGACAGGTCTTGGTCTATGTCATTGTTGTGACAAGTCTATAGTAGCTACATTGCTATTGGTAAACATTGATCCTTACATTGATTCTCTCATTAAAACCAACAACTGAGTTCACCATGAAAGCCTTGTCTGTGTGCTAGGCAAGGAATTAAAGAGGCTTGCTGGTCCTGACTAAAGCTTTTTGTAATCCAGCACTTGTCCCCTCACTGATCAGCAGATAATTCTGCAAAGCACAAGCAGGATGGAGCACCTGCTTAACTACTAGGATACCTGCTCAGTAATACATACTGAAACAAATAAACCCCAGAATATTGTCAACATCTGATTCATTCACCTATAGAAGAATATTTAACTAACAAGATTCCATATTGTAAAAGGAGCATTTGTCTGCCTTCTTTTAGTGTATTTTACACTTATTACCAAAGGTTTCTCTTCTTGGAATGTGTAGAGTTAAGAATCTGCTTCTCATCAAATACAACTAGCTTCTGTTGTGTTAATGTAGCTGCTGGTATTCCTTGCCTGGTCACTACAGGTAATAGGGAATTTCAGCCCAGATAAGTGAGTAGACTGGTGGGACTGATAATTCCATTCCTCCTGCATCAGCATACTTCAGATTTGTATCTCCAGACCCTTTCAAAGGTTCCCAGGAGCTTGAAAATTGCTGGGTTTGATTATTTCTTTAAAATGTAAGCAGGGGAAAAATTACCAGGAGCTATTTCTTGGGGAGTGGGTGGAGGCATTGGGGAACCCAGAGGCCTGTACAGTAAAAACTGCTGTTCCTGGAGTTTCTGGGAAGTAACATGTGTTTTAGACATGCCTTTACCCATACATTTCCTTGAAATTAATATGCAGATTTGTCTTTAACAAAAATGAACTCCTTATCTTGGTCTGCTGTGGTTAGGTATTCGTTTTTCCCCCTTTGTGTATGGCAGCTCATGTTCCCATTCATTATGCAAAGAGTGAATCCCTGGGATCGGTCTCTGATATAATTAATATAGTTTCCGTTTTGTTGATGGTAGTTTTTTTAAAAATTAGAAGCTAACTACACTTTGCAAATGCTTTGTTAGATTGTGTATAATTGCTCTATTAATAAGGAATGCAATATACATATTAGGAAGACAGTCTAGGGAGCAATAATTATTTTCTTGAGATAGTGCTGGTAGGATACCTTTAGATGACCGCAGAAGTTACAATGTATTAAATTGCACTTGATTTTTATTTATTTATTTATTTATTTATTTATTTATTTATTTATTTATTTATTTATTTATTTATTTATTTATTTATTCACAGCATTTATTATTTATTTACAATATTTATCTATTTAGTCAGTCAGTCCCCATCTTTGCTGACTGTCCCTCAAGTCTGGCTTTGTTTTGCACACCCTTTCCAATCTCTCAATTTAGTATTTGATTATTCCTTGATAACATGCCAATATGTTATATATTCTTTTCACCCTCTTATCCTGTTACTTCATGGCCACAAGCCAAGAAATAGTTGCCCAGGGCATGAGTCTGTCACATATTTATAATTGTAAATAACATTCTCTACTGTCTCCTCTTTCTTTTTAGTGCTCGAATGAGGTCCAAACACCTGCTGCTTTTATAGAAACTGTAAGCATGCTAGAGGAAGTGGGAGGCCTGCCTGCCCAGTATAGTCAATGCAGTTATATTCTTCCTGATCAATTCTTCCTCTCTCTCCCTCTCCCTCCCCCCCTCTCTCTCTGTTTGTTTGTGTGTGTGTGTTGTGCAGAGCAGTTCCATTGTGTCATGCTGTCATGGGCAGTTCTTAAAAGGGTCCTGCTTTCTCCTGCTAGTGATGAGTGATGATTGACCCCCTGGAACTAACGTGCATGCATGTGTATGTATTGGTGTGGGGAACAAACAAATCCCTAATGTGCTTTTTTGGTGAGAATTAGCTAGACCAAATGAAGATAGACATAAGAACAGTGTTGTTTTCTCTTGAGCGCCTACTGTTGCTGCTGTGTTACCTTTTAATGGTTTTGTAGTCACAGACACATGCCTGTCTGAGGACTGAACCATTAGACATCTGTCAAGCATTGAAGTGATGGCATTTTCATCAGGAGCCAGCCAGGGAAGTCCAAAGATGAATTTGCAATGAACACATTATTACATTATATGAAAGGAAGGGAACAACAGTAACGTAGTAGAAAATGTATCTTTTGAATGCTAAGGTTGTTCCTATGATTTAATTATATACCTTTCCCTTGACCATATTATAGCATTCTGAATTCACTCTTTGACTTCCTTGGCTGGGTCCTCAAAGCAGCATATTATCCTAAGACTTTTCAGACAGTAATGTGAGGAAGAACGTCTCTCACATTTTCCCAGAGCGGTTCTTTTTTAAAAATTATTTTTTAGTGGCATGCTTTTCTTTCTGGCTGTAAATGTCTTGGATCTGGGAGCTTACCATCCCCCCCCCCCCACGCTGCTTCCTTTTTCATCAGGGATGAGGAGGACAGTGACATCTGGCACTTTATGCTGTCTCTATGAGATGTAATATGTCCCTATTCCTCAGGGTATTCGAACTAGAGAAGTGAGGCTGTAATTGTCTTGTGCATCCTGATTCTGTTTCACATGATTGCCAGCCTTGAACTAATAGCCGTAGAATTCTTTTAAGAAGCCAGGAGAAAATCATAGCTTTGAGATTTGTATACCGTTTGTGTCCTGCTGTGCTGTTCATCATTAAAATGATGTTCGGTGTAGAAATTCATTGATTGAAGACATCACAATTATAGTTTCCTATCCCATTTCAATATTAGCTCTTTTCCCTTTTTCTTTTATTGCAGAGCTGCTGATTGCAAATTGCCAGTCCTTTTAAAAAGCTGGTTGCCTTTTGTTTCTTAAGACTAGGATCAAATATATGGTTCTGTTTCATGATGGATTGTTAGTGGTAGAATTTTTGTGGCAGTAAGCAATAAATCACCACCTCACTACAGGCATCTTTCTAAACTGTGTCTGTCTAATCAGACACAGACACACACACACACACACACACAGAGAGAGAGAGAGAGAGAGAGAGAGAGAACTGTGTGCCATTTGGTGTCTGCTTGCTCATTGAACTTAAATGTATGATTTTATTTTGTGAAATAAGTAATAGTGATACATCAAGCCACTGATATGCTTTTTACAAGTGCTCTCAATGCAGAAAGTGACAAATTGCACATAGGTTAATGAATGGTTTATCCAGTAGAAGGGAATAGGATATGGGCTCTTAAGATTAAATTTTAGTTACCTGCTTTGTTTCACTTAATATGATGCTTTTGGCAGGGAAAAAAAATCTGTTTTCTTTAGTGTTGTCTGAAAATGTATTTCCCCTCCTGCCTTGTAGCAAACTAGTATTGTTCTGAGTGTCCTTCTGTCAGCAGGGCTCTAGATGGAGGAAGTTGTATGGAAACAGACTAAACAGGAAGTGATCATTTTCAGTTAGGAATGGTCATAGACAATGGATGATGGGGGGGGGAGTTTCCTAGGGATACTTGGTTCAACAGATGTCTTCAAGGGAAACTAGCTCTCTCCTACTCATTAATCTCAAAATAACCAAGACACCTGCCCTTGTATAACACTACCAGCAAGCTGGAAGCCTTCTTGGCAATCAAGTCATTCCCTATATTCATGACTTTTCATTTGCTGCTGTATGTCCACCTTCCTCAGCTTGCCTGCCAACTTCCTCATGTGGAGAGATTGTTGTGATGAAGTCTCCTTAAGATGAAGTATAATCATTTATGTTCTTTCTGAATTTCACCTTTACCTTCCAAAATATTGATATCAAAGACCTCCCAAAACCACATCTGATCAAGAATGACTCGCCCTTGCAATTCATTAATTACTGTTGAGAGTACAATACTTCACAACATAAAACAGACTCCAAGTATTAATGGCGTAGTCAGGCAAGTTTCAGAGCTGAGGATTGTGCTCTGTCTGTTAACTCCTCTTTAAATTCAAATTAAAAGAGCTGTTAATTCATCACAAGCTGCTATGAACTAGAGGGAGACCAGCGAAGAAGCATTGACAAAAATAAAGAACAAGAAATCATAAAATGTGAAATCCAGGAAGTTAGAATACCTTAGTATTGTTTCATAATGGAAATTGAAGAGTACAGATTTTTACAGCTAGTCATTTGTAGTAAAATAAATTAGAGCCGACCCATTGAATTATTGAGTGTTAAGTCAACACTTAACATGTATCTGATTGGTTCAGTGGATCTTTCTTGGCTGGGATTTGGGCCATGTATCTTTACATACATCTAGTAGATTGTGGATCTGTAAATTAGTATGTGAGCTTATGACTGGTTGTGATGTAAGAAGAGTACACACAAGCCTCACCTCCAGCATCCATGTCCCTGCCATTTCTTCTTGGTTTGGGGAAGATCTGAAAGGTAGGAGCCTCTGTGCATTTGTATATCCCGTTTCATCTGAGTTTCTGATCTATGTCAGGGACTCAACTTGAGTTCAGGCATTTGGTAATAGGGAAGATCAAGGGCTGAATGGGCAGAAGGGGGGACATTGTAGGTTACGTGTGTACAAGACAGATGTTGTAAGATTATAATGTGTTACTAAATGAGAGATTCTTGGTGTGTGTCACCCAGGAAGAAATTCAACTGTATATTGACAGGCGAACCAGTTGCATTTACTCTTACATTTTTTTTCTTTTTGTCACTTATTTGACAATATTGCTTTATCCCTTGCTTACCTATTTTTTGTTTTGTGTTCCAAAAACAAGCTGGGACAAAAAAAATTAAACAAAGCTTGACCTCCTATTTTATGTGCTTGCAAGTGTTGCTATAAGCAGTTCTTATTCCCTGAGTATGGGACTATAGACTGTATTTGTTTGCTGCTCCTTATTCATTGTGGAAAGAAAATACATGTTGGATCGATAACATTATTTTTTTTAAATCTGAGTGGAATGTGTTTGGAGCATAGTATCTTAGTCTGGAGTAAAAAGTTTCAGGTCACTTTGTTAGCGTTGAGTTTTATTTTTGTTACTCTGAGCTTTCTGTAAGTTAGATGAAAAAGGTATACAGTATTGTGTTGGAATGTCCTGTTACAATGAATCCATTCAGTGTAGCATCTATGACAAATTGTATCATTCCTAGTATTTAAAAATATTTCCATGTTATATTTTGTAACTTTTCTAATATACATGTGTATGTATTTACATTTCCCTTTAAGTGGAATTGACTAGTATAGCTTTAAAGCAAACAGAAGCTGTATTTTTGTTCAAAATTTGGTTTGTTTGGTTCCCTCAGTGAAACTTTTTAAATTCCAAATTTATAACTTTGCATATTTATGTTGATTAACTATGATAAATTATTTTCTACAGAAACCAAAGCCTAAACCTCGGCCATCTATTACGAAGACTACATGGGAGAGCAACTATTTTGGGGTGCCTTTGACCACTGTAGTGACTCCAGAGAAACCCATTCCCCTTTTTATTGAGAGATGTATTGAGTACATTGAAGCAACAGGTAAGGTTTATTTGCACGAAGAAGTGAGCGTTGAATACTAGGATTCAGGGATAACATCAGTTCAGCTAGTGACCTAGTCATCAGTTCTTAAAAGGGCATTTATAAAACTTCACGTGGCTCTATGTGGGCATGATGGCTGGAGCTGGGGAGCATGTCTTTCAGTTGGTGAATACTGTAGTGATTTCTCTCTTCTCTTTCTCGTATTCAGACGTATTTGAAATTGTTGATTAAATTATGGCCAGCTCTTTAATGTGTATCGAATAAAATGAATCAGCAGTGATTTTCCTGAAAGAAGCATTTCTGAGTGGCATGTGGCTTCTTTATTTGAAAACAAAAACACTGTGCCCCCCCCAAAAAACATTTGAACATCTACAGATCTGTGGAAAAAGTTCTGGTGCAAAATTAAACTAAACATTTTCACATTTGTATTCTTTGTATTAATTTTAAGAAGTTAAAAGTGGATACTTTACAGATTAGCATCTATGAAAAAAAAAAGAAACAGTTTATTATTTCAACAGTGTTTGAAGAATATGCCTGCTGTGCTTTGCAGGCCTTTAACTTAATGCCATCTAAGCTTCAGCCACCCGTTTATTTATTTATTTGTTTGTTTGTTTGTTTGTTTAACTTATATGCCGCCCACTCTATGAATTACAGGTTGTTTTTATTGTGATTTGAAGGTCAAAATTAGTACCTCATTTTTATACGAAAATCCTCATGTTTGCTGCCCAAGTATAACATACCCTGATTCCCTGGAAATAAGACCTAACCTGAAAATAAGCCCTAGTATGATTTTTCAGGACATTCGTAATGTAAAACCTACCCCCCAAAATAAGCCCCAGTTAAGTGAAACCCTGCTCTCCACCACCGTGCAGCATTGTGCAGCAAACAGAAGATGACATGACTGTATTTGAATAAATGTAGATCATTGTGCATGAAAAAAAAAAATCCCCAGAAAATAAGCCCTAATGCGTTTTTGAAGCAAAAATTAATATAGGACCCCGTCTTATTTTCAGGGGAACACGGTATTTCTTCCTCCTAGGTATGTGATTGAAATAACTTGATGGTTCTTCAGTGGAATTTATCAGATAAAAAACATTGCCAGTTGTCCTTGTTTGCATGGTTTGTCAAAAACGAATCCGCTCTCTGGATAAAGAGCTGCTTTATTATTCACTCTGATCTCTGTGCTGTCTTGTCCTGGCGCCACTACATGCTACAAGCCCATTTTAGCTACAACAGAGCATCTAACTTCTGTCTAGTGCAAGTCAGTGAGAAGAGAAAGCTCATAAGCATCTTCCATTTCTTTCTGTGGGTATAACATTTCTTCATCTAGAAAGCTGTTGGAGTTTCATTTTGCTTCCAGTATGGCGTAACTGAGAATATATTGATTGCTTCTACCTGTTTGATTTGGTTTTAGCCTTTTTAAAAAAACTTAGTATGTAATTCTTTATTTGCTATTTAAATAGCATGTAAATTAAAAAAACACAAAGGATCTCAAGGAATTTGGGATAGTCAGGAGGAGAGACCTTAATGAAACATTTAGACCAAGCTTGTGGAACCTGTGGTCCTCCAAATGTTGATGGATCCCCTGTTCCCATCAGTCTCCTGTAGTATGACAAGGAATAGCAATTTATCCACATCTGGAAGGCCAGATGTTTTACAGTCTTGGGTTAGACTTTCCCTCTATGCACTATGCTCCTATTAGTGCAAAAAGAAGTGGTTGCTGGGCAGAATCAAATTGTGCTTGTCTTGTGAAGTGCTGCTTCAGCACGATAACTAGAAAACCTGGGCTACAAAATACATTTATTCAAACAAGATTCTTCCGTACACAGCAATATAAACTTTTTGTACTTGAAAGGAGCTGTACAGCTTGAGCACAAGTATTTGAATTACTACAGTGGCAAACCTGTTTTGGATTTAAGCATCTTCAATATTTTTCATAGGATTCAGTAGTATTTTTTAACCTAAAATGGAAAGGTACTTTTTGACATACCTGCAAAGAGAAATAGCTTTTTTTATGTAGTCTCTTATGTAACATGAACAGAACCATCCAGGCACAGAAAGAGAAGTGTACTCAGTGGCCTTGCAATGTTGATAAGACTGGAAATGAAAAATAGAAGGGTGCTAAAGAATAAGGTTGTGTGGAAAGGTGCATGGCTGGTTGGGTTCTGGTCAGGAAGATGTCGCCTTTGCAGTATTTTGTTGCAGGTCCTCATTTCGTATATGATAGAGATTGACACGAGGGGAACATTAGGCCTTGTTTCATGATGAGGGACACCCGGGATTATTTCAGTGGTTCAGCTCTCTGATATGTAAAATGAATCAGCAGTAGCTTTCCTGATGGTTGATTTGGAGTTCTTAATTGGAACCTTCTAGTAATGTTGGATAAACCTGCTTAATCTTTCATTCTTGTTCCGTTTCTGAATTTTCCAGAGTCACAGGATAGTTGTTAAGTTGTTTGGAAGTGCATGCTGTGCTCCTTGCTGCTTAATTACGATAGTTCTCAGTGTGTAAGCATGATCATTTAGTCAAGAGCTTTAAGATTTCACCAGTCACTGACTAGTAGACTCTGGTAAAGGAATTAAATAAAGGAGCCTTATCCTACTTTATCCTCGATTCTCAGAGCAGGTAACTATGCATGATTAAAAAGAAAAAAATTAGACTTTAGCATAACCTCAGGACTCAGATAAATGCCTTCCCAGACAGAGGAGCCCTATCATTGTCTTATCAATCATGGCTGAGACAAGCAAACTTCTAAATGATGCACAGTTTTGCATAAATGTGGAAAAAGCAGCATGCTTGGTCAAAGTTCGTGAGTGGTGCAAAGAGCATGAGTCTCTTGATTTTGAGTAATGACAAAAGAGGTTAAGAAAGAAAGGAAGAATCTTGGGTTAATAAGCACTTTGGCAAACTGTAGAGATTTGTTGACTTTACCTCTAAATTCAGTATTGACTGAAAATGCTTGGCAGCCATTATGTCTGCACCTCTCTGCCCCATAGGATTTGAACAAAGCCTGAAGAGCTGCTTGTGGAAAATAATTCATTGTATAATTTACTAAAGTCTACCACAGAAGGTAACACATCACACTTTATGTTGCGGAGAAGACTGTCTTATTTCACTGTTCAGTATGTTATCTTTCGTGGAGAGAATCCATCTGAAGTGCTAAGAAAGTGACCTAGAATTTGACCAGGAAATCCCATCCCCACTCCCACTAACAAGAAAGGATAGTGAATGGACAGTAATAGTTTCATGAGGAAAAATACATTACCTGTTGCTACTACTTTTGAAAATGGAACATCATTGTAGATCGCAAGATCTGAGCTTGGTATTTTAAAATATTGTGTAGATACCACAAGTGTGTGTGTGTGTGTGTGTGTGTGTGTGTGTGTGTGTGTGTGTGTCTTGTGTGTCTTGTGTGATATATTTCAAAAATCATCATACCAACATTTTGGCAGAATGTGGAAGTTTCCTTTAGGAGGATTTACTATGATTCTTTCAGCATGGATACCAAAGTTACTGAGCTATCCAGCCAGCTTGTGATAGCTTTAGTCACTTCTTTTTTAGGACAATGATTTAAAACTAGACAAGAAGTCTTTCTGTTCAGCTTGCACCTTTTCAAGATAACAGAACCTGATCTTGTGTGTGCTTTGCATTTCAGTGGTGCATCATCAAAATGGCACATGAATTTAGGATGCATCCAGCATTCTTCTGTAGCTTTATGTTACAGGAGAAAATAAGAATTGATGCACAAGCTGCCTTTCAGGGAAGCTTGCCTGGCATTCTTTATCTTTGCATTTATTCAGTCAGCATGGAATCTTGGGCTTACTGAAGAAACTGAATGAAAGCCATTTTGTGAAGTTAAAACTTGGGCTAGTCAAAAATCTCGGCTTAGTGTATTTCAGAGGGTTGCTGTGTGTGGGATGAACTGTGCTAAGTTTCTTAGAAGAGCAAGAGTTATCTTGGCTTTTTCATTTTCCAATCAGTTCATCAAGTAACTTTTTCTCTTTTTTTGCTATACTGTACATTATTTACAATTGTCATTTGAAAGCCTATAGACACTCTGAGGCGACTGCTGAGAGATTGCCAGCATAATTGACATTGCTCAAACTGATAGCAAATTGCAAAAATTGCAATCAGCAATGTAACCTTGGAAGAAAAATAGCAAGATGATGAAGTAATACTTAAACCTCTTGAATCTGAATTATGATTCCTATAGATCAAAATGGAATCTCTATTTTCAGTGACAGTTTAAACTTATTTTGCAGGTTTAAAGTCCTACCTCATCTAAGTGGTAGTTTTCCAAACTGTACTTCTCATCAGCTCACCTCTTGACTGCATAAATAATTGACGTAATATGCTGAACTATGAAAGTTCAAACAGAATATGGATTCTTTTTATCCCTTGCAGCAATAGCAGATGAAATTGGATAACATCTGTGGATTGTTTTAATATTTAATTATTAGCCAGGTTGGTATTGAAGCCTAAAAAGAAATGCCTGTGCGTGTCTCCTAGGATAAATGCTTAATGATTCTTAGGTGCTAAAACTGTAAAGCAGTCTCTATAGGTGAAAGCTCTGTCTTCTATTATTTACAGTGTCAGGTTAGCTGTTGTGTGGACTAAAACATTTTCCTAGTCTTCTAGCCTAGTCCTCACTTCCTCCTTTTAAGGATGGATCTTGGCTGTGGTTTCACATTGTGGTATGAATGGTATTTGCTTGTGGCTTTGTATAGTTAGTTGTTGAAACAGTTCATTCCGCCAGTGGTTGGCGTACTGTGTTGTTAACCCACTAGCATAGAAGCAAGGTGGTTGATACTCTTGGTCATTGCCAATAACCCAGAAGTTCTGGTGAAGATAACACATCAGTAGACATTTTGGTTAGTTAGTGCAGCAGTTGAACAGATGGAAATATTTTAATGCTTCTATCCATAGAAGTATCACTGGCAAGTGATAAAGAGCACCTTTGCCACTAGGAAATATGCATTAGAGAACCTGGAGTTTTAGCTAAATGGCTCTGGTGAATTGAGTTGTGTACATCATTTTTGGATTCTTATGTAAGCAAAGTAGCACTAGACAAAACATATGAGGAAACATGTCAGGGAATCTTTTGGAGGAATCCCCAAGATTTGGAGAATGCTAAGTTTTGGTTCTGTTCCAAACTAGAATAGATTCATTAAATCTGTGGGATTTACAGACATTTTGAGTCACTGTTAAGTAATTGATTCATTGGGTCTATGCTGGTTCAAACTATCACCTAGGCATAGAATGGGTAGAGGGCAGCCCCAATATGGACTAAATGCAGTTGGGATTTTGCCTGGCTGGTAAGGGTTTGAACCTGAAAACTATAGTGAATTGAATGGACTGTCCTGCAAAATGGGGATAACTGGCCGATCTGAATCCTTAGTTTAATAAGAATCTTTATTTAATGCAGACTGTAATGTTAAGTTCTGCTGTAGTAGTTTTGAAATAAATGGAACAGGGATCCAAAATGAGCTTTAGGGGAGCCCCACAAATATGTTGTGGTTGATCTTCGTAGTAGGTGGAGGTAGTTATCCTGCTTTTCTCTACTGAATTGGTAATGTATGATTGTTTGAGGTGGGTATAAAAGCAAAATACAGGAAATGTTAATGTGCTGTAGGGTCACTTGGTGTGAATTTTTCTATTATCCAAAGGATATCTGGCTTGCTCTGCAGAACATGGAATGTCTGGAAGAGGCCTTCTGTGATCTGAGCCATGGAAACTATAGATATGGGGATTTTAACTTGGGACTTCTGCATGCAAAGTGTGTTCATATTGAGTCCTAGCCTTCCTTGATGTACTACTGCCCTGTTTCCTCCAGAATTTTCTGCAAATTGCTTCCCTTTACTTAATAAATCTTAGCATCATTGATCCCATTCCAAAGATACTATGGTTATTTAATATTCCCAGGACCTACTTCTTTTCTTCTCAGTCAGGGATTGAAGCTAATCTCTTTCCACCTCCATCCTGTGAATGAATAAAATGGCTCAAAGTTGTATTACATACTGTTAGTATTTCCTCCGTTTGTACTGGAAATAAAGTGTGAATAAAGTAGACTGTTGGCTCCATGAAAGCACTGCTTCATTATCTAGTGTGGTTAGTCTTGGCTATGCAAAACAAAGGAACCATTAAGGTGTATTTCTAGCTAGTCTTTTTCTGGACTCCTTGTGGCTGTCATCCACTGATGTCCTGGGAAATTTTGCAGAGCAGCTGGAAATAGATCTTATTTGTGAAGCTATAGAAAGCTAGGTAAAAAACAATGAGTTGCCTGAACAAGACTTTCAAGTCATGACTTAAAAAGCTAGGGACTCATATACAGCATTCCTCCCTCTCTCCTCTCTGCATGCATATAAATGCCTCTTTCTATGGTTTGCTTTAGTATTTAGTTTAGTATTGATCTGTGTTGTGCACACACACACACAGACAAATGGGAGGGGTATCTTAGCAATTAAGTAAAAATTGGGTTGATCTCTCTGGGAAACAAAATACTGGACTATAGGTCTTTGGTATGTTTATCCAGGCTTTGCTTATGTTCACAGAGATCATTTTTCAAAGTATATATCTAGACAATGGTGAATGTTTCCTAACATTATCAGATGAAACTGGGGTTCTGCTGAACATCAGTCTGTAACCATTGTTCTATTAAAAACTGGCAGTTTACAATATTAAATTATTAAAATGAGCATAACATTTTAGTGTTCTGAGGTACACAAAAGCCAAAGTACTAATTCAGCTGTTTCATGTACATTCCTGATTTTAGTAATGTCTTAGGGCAATCCTCATTCAACAAAAGGAGGGAGCAATTAAATATTCCATATACCAGATTTAATAAGATGTTAATAGTATGTTGAGAGACGTTTCATTCAAATGAGTTCTCTCCATGTAATTGAAGTAGCCTCATTTGTTGCTAAATCTAATTAAAACAATTTTGAAATTCTACAGAATTATATGTGGCTTGTAGCCTTCCAAATTCTGGCAAGCTTGACATATCATGTGTATCATTAGAACTACTGGAAAAAGCCTTTGATACCTTACAGTGGAAAAAGAACTGACAGCTTTAGGAACCCCTAGCCAGAATGTTAGCACCTTGACGTCATTTACATGCAATGTAGTTTTGTAGAAGTGGATGCCATGCAGAGACTTTTTGGGAGGAATATGCAGTGTTTTGTGAACGGTGTATTTAGAATTGAGAATTCGGTTGTCTTGAAGTAGATGGAAATCACCAAATATATTACTTTAATTTTACGAAGAAGACAGCTTTGACGAATATGAAGAATAGATGACTGTCTTGGAGTTCTGGAACAAGGAGGGATAAAAATGTGCCGTATTGTTGAGTAGCAGTTTTTTATGTGTACAGAAAGGGACTAAAGACTGTGATGAATTGTCAAGAAGCACTGAGAGAAAGCGCTTCTCATCCTGCTGAAAACCACAGCATTTAGGGGAACTAGCATTTTGTCTTCCAAACTGCCATTTCCTCTATATTGTAGAGTTTATTCACTATAATGTTGTTTTGTCTTGAATGAATTTTGAGTTGTCAGAGGATTTATACATTTATACTTTGCTGCAAATTTGTTTCTTTGACCATTATTGGCTATTTTGAGGATATTTGTAGCTCAGAAAGTGATACCTTAACTATTAGGAACATTAATACTTAGACACTACTTGCAAAAATAAATTAGTTGACTAGTAACTGAAACTATGTTTTAAAACTTTGTAATGAAGTTGGACTTCTCCACCTTCCAACCTGGAGCACAAAACAGTCTACAGTCATACTTTTCTGGCTTTTTAAAAAAAAGTTAAAACAGTCACCTCTGCCCTGTTGGCTGATGATGTTCCTGTTTGGAGAAGCTGGCAGCTATACTAAGAGGAAGGTAATAGGAAAAACCTTCCTTGCTGCTCCAGGCAGTCTTTCACCCCTATCTTTGTTAACAAATTACTGTACTTCATAATTTGAAAGCTCAACAGCCTGCAACTCCCTATCTGTACCCTAGTATTTATTTATTTATTTATAATTTGTTTGTTTGTTGAATTTATACCCTGCACCATCTGGCAACAGGCCACTCTAGTAACCCTAGCAAACAGAGCCAGTAGTGAGGCATGCTGGGATCTGCAGTGAAGTAACATCTGGAGGGTCACATTTTGTCCCCCTCCTGCTCTGAACAGCAGAATCCTTGCCTTTATGGAACACATGGCAACATTTTTGGTCACATAAACATCATGCTAGTCCTGTTGTTTTACCTTATATGTGTGTGTATATGTTGAAATGGGTTTTCAAGCATTAATTAATGTGTCTCCCACTCTGATTGCTGTCAGAGAAACTTAAGACCCACACAGTAAGCCATCAAGGATAATTCCATGAGATGCCTGAGATGTATTGTGAGATTTCTGTCTGTCTTCTCCCCAAATGTAAGGATTGTGTAGCATAGCTGGCCATGTATGCAAATGAATAAGAAACACTGCAGCATTTAACACTCAAATCTTTCACAATAGTCTAAGTAGATAATGTGTCTTGTTTGTGGGTATAGAAGGCTGTGCCCGTGTGACCCCTTTCTTTAGCATTGAAGATGCTCAAGAATTAAGGAAAAAAACTGTCCAAGAAGTATAGTTTGTAAATCTTGCAAACATGAAAATGCATGTATTAATCATAGAGGCTGAGTGGGAAGGGAAGTAAAAATATAAAGGCTTTCTTCTATCAGGCTTTCTTGAAATTAAATCATAAGAGTTCATATTGAAAGATTCTTTTAAAATGTTTGAACCAGAGCAGGGTGGTTTCCTTTGAGTGCTTTAAAACAAAAGGTTTTCCCTCAAAAACAACACATTATTGTCATGACAAATGATTGCAGACTTGGCCCATTCAGGCATTAACTCCTCAACAGACATCTTCTCAATAATTTGTAATGTTGCAGAAAGCAAGCTAAATATAGATTGGGAATTAAACACTGTGTTGAAAGGTTGGTTAAGAACTCCGAGAAATGAAATGTTTATGTGAAAGTAGATTCTGGATGCCATTTACTTAGTACATCAACATTAAGAATCCTTGAGAATGATGTTGCAAAACAGAGTGGCTGTAAATAAAAAACAGCCAGTTTGTAACTCTGAGCTTTCCTGTGTTATAAAAAGACTCAGCATGCATAGAGCACTAGTGTTCCAGCTCTTCTCACATATTTTCTTGTAGTAAGCTAAATCAGAGGTAACCCTCTATTGCACATGATGAACCCAGTGGAAGTTTAATAAAGATATTCTGAATTATTAGTTTTTCTCCAATTGCTAGTTCTAATGAAAAAGAATAGGTTCATTTACAAAAGTATTATGTTTTATGTATTACTATTTGTTTTAACATTCCTCGCAAGTGCTGAAAGAATTAAGGCTCCTCTTTTCAGTAGCTAATAATCACAGGTGTCTATTAGGGTTGATACATGCATAAAATCAGTTGAACTAACAAATAGTGGCTGTGTTTGAGAATAACTGGTCGCTTGAGGAAAAAAATGGCTGCATACTTTGTAATAAACAGTAGCCTCATAATTATGAGATTATTCTAATATGTGAATGTTCTCCATGTCTTGAAACTCTTGGATTTCTCGGGTCATAACTTGAACTAGATTAGGCATTGCGAGAACGAGGGTACAGCCATGGACCAAGTGATGTCATGTGTGTTCTTTTCAAATGTGGATGTTCTGTTATAACTTTCTCTAGGAGAGGTGTGAGGAAAGGAGTGCATGGGCTTGTGTAGGAAGTCACTGAGGAATTTTTGTTAGCTGTAATATACTTACCCTGATGTTGGGAAAGTGTGAAGGCAAGAGGAGAAGGGGACGACAGAGGACGAGATGGTTGGACAGTGTCATCGAAGTGACCAACATGAATTTGATCAAACTCTAGGAGGCAGTGGAAGACAGGAGGGCCTGTACGCGCGCTCTGGTCCATGGGGTCATGAAGAGTCGGACACAACTTAACAACTAAACAACAACAAATATAGGAAGAACCACCTTCAGAACACGGCCAAAGAGCCTGAAAAACCCACAACAACCAACAAATATAAACTCCTCCATTTGGAAAGCAGCAGTTTTCTACTGTCCACAGGCATGGTGATTCCTCTTGTAGTTTGGCCAGTCTTGGGAAATCAAACTTTTCTGCTTTAAGAGAAAAAAAAATCCATAGTGACAGTGTGCACATATGGTTTCTGAAGCTAATATAGGAAGATCTAAAGTACGGAGCCTTTCCTCTGCTTCAGAAGTTCTACTTCCCCTGAAGGGCTTTCTCTAGTCATGTAGTCCTTGCTTTTTCTGCTTAAGCTGTAGTGCCTTCCATTCCTACATGTTACAGCTGGATGTGCAGCTGTGACAGGTGGCAGCATACCTAGTTTTTGAAGAAGTAGCCATGTTTATCTGGGCAAGAATATCCGACAGAATACAAACCTATATCTCTATGAAGTGTGTGTGATTAGACCCTCTCAAATATGCTTTACAGCCAAGTGACCTTATCACTTGTATTCTGCAAAGCAGTTGCTCTTTCTTCCTTTCTTCCTGGCACATGGACAAGTATATTATAATAGCTCACATACTGTTCTCACTGTATGAAGCCTGCCTGTTTTTTTGTGTGTGTCATCAGGACTGGTGTAAAACAGGATTTTATAACATAAACATGGAAGTGGATTGCAGGAAATATTGAGCCTATTATTAAACATTGCAGTTTCTATACAGTGGAGTGGCTTTTACACTCAACTTGCTTTCATCTCAAGTTTATTGAATTGCATTTAAGCTACTGTAGGCTTGTGCCTCTCCTCCCAAGTCATAGACACTTGATATTTTATTGTTGTGGTCTAGGTGTTACTGATCAAGTTGAGAAGAAATAGGGAAGTGATATATCTGTGAGAAGCTCTTCACATTCTAGGAAAAGATTGGGGCCAGCATTAATTTTGTAGTTACTACAAACCCATCTTAAGAATTTCCTGTTTTGTTTGCTGTATGCATTACTGCATAGTCTGGCTTTTAAGGACAATGCTGCTCTCATGTCCCATTTTAATCTTTGTTGTGCGTTGTTCATCAATCAGGCATATACTGACTTCTAATTCTGTAGCATCCAGCTTCTTGTCACAGAAAGTGGCTGGCTTTGTTCAGTTTGGTGCAGCACAGTGTGTTTGGGATTAAACTTGTTAACCAGAGCACAGAGCTTGTGGAGGATTTATTTTAAATATTTTTACCCTGCCTTTCTCCTTAAAAGGGCCGAAGGTGGACATTAGAGCATGAGTATGCAGGTGGGGGAAAAAACTTCTTCATAATCAGGGGATTGTTTTTAGGTGTTTTATCACCTCAGGTAGCAAATGGCCATTGGAATGTCTCCTGTGAAAGCTACATTTAAACAAAAAAGATCTGAATGAGAACACTCTGGCTCAGGAGAACATCCCTTTGGATTAATATCGGTAGGCCAGATTGGTGTTAAACCCCCCCCCCCCCCAAATCTTCTGTCCTTAACAGTGCCTGGAATTCAGTGGCCTGAAGCACCCACCTCACCTTGCTTTACGGTCTGGGCTACTTCTAGCAGGCAGTGCTGGTACTTAGTGTCTGTGTTTCATGTTTTTTCCATTATTGTCCATTGACACGTTTGCTCGGACTTCAGGCGATATGAAGACAAATGGCAGCAACAGCTGCTGCTTTCCCTTTCGCTGTTGCATAGGCACAGTGGCTCTTTTGTTCCAGGCTTGGAATTATACGGCCTTCTGGGCTGGTCCATTAACCCAGTTTCCCTCTCTGATGAGGTGAATTGCTTTCTATAAAATGAGGTCCCTGTACAGGCAGCCTCTATAGCAATTAGAGCTTTTAAGCCATGCAGTTGATGACCTGTCCTCTGTATAAATCCTCGTCAGCCTATATTCACCTATCATCAATCTATCCATGGGCTGGGAAACAGGCATGCTTTCCGCTTTTATCCCACCAAATACTAGCTTCTTAGAAAGTGGTAATTAAAATAGTTGCTTATTTGAAACATTCTACTTTCCCTTCCCAGCAAATTCATTAAAAGAAGGTGTCCTTTCCAGTAGGAGCAACCACGTTTGTTCTTTGGTGTCTTGGGTTTTTTAGATATATTATTGCCAATTTAGATACCTCTCTTACATTCCTGTTTGAAACGGCTGCAAATTGCATGTAAAAATATATTTAAGCTTTTTTTTTAAAAAAAAAACAGTCATTCAAACAGTACAGAAGCACATCTTAAACCTTGAAAATAATGAAGCATGTACACCTTGCAGTAATGTTTGGGATTTATATAGTGGTTTTCAGTGTGAAATGTTTATTATTATATACACACTTACTATTTGTACATGGTACATATATTATTTGTAATATTTGTAACAGTTTTGTAAGGTAGGTAGATAGGGGCATAACTATAAGAGAGTGCCCTGCCCCAAACCACCACATGGATTTGTGATCTGGTGAAGATTTAAGCCGGAAATTAATTGATTTGTAGGCGGATTCCTTAAAATTCTGCTTCAGCATTTGTCCTGGGGGAGAGCAGAGCTTAGTGGTGAAAAGTGTTCTTTCTATATAGATAGTTCTGCCAGGTTCAGTCCTTTATGCGTCAAGTTAAAAAGCATTTGGGTGGTAAGGCAGAGAAAACTCTTTCTGTATTTGAGGATCCACCTTGCGGATTAATCAACACTGGCCTTGAAAAAGATGTCTCTTCTGTTCCTCTTGCAGCATGCCCATGAGTGACAGTCTCTGTAGCTAATTCTTTCGGGCTAGTACCAGGAACGTGCTTTTTGGAGTGAATGGTAGAAGTGAGGACAAATACGTTAAATAAATAAAATAAAAATAAAGCACCTGTTTAATTAAAGTAGCACTGGTTTATTCTGTGTTTACAGAGACGATACATGGATAGACTCTTCCATGGTTACAAGGCTGTTTTCCCCAGGCACAACTTATTTTACGTACCATGACTCTTAGTTCTTGCTCTTGGGAGTTGGTGTGATAGTTCACTTAATATATGGAACTTTGCAGAATGCTCCAGCATAGATCCTTTGTGTTCCTTTTCAGTCTATGTATCTGTCTATGATCTTTTGTTGTTGTTGTTTAGTCATTAAGTCATGTCTGACTCTTTGTCTATAATCTAGGGAAGTGTTAATTTCTTCCAGTTTCTTAAGGAGAATAAATAATTTTTATTAATCAGAAACGTAGGTGTTTTGAATTCTGCTTTACAGCTATGGTAGGCTCCCAAAGCAGTTTGCCTTAAGAAGGATACCATGTAAAATGTTAAACTTGTGTGGTGGCGGCTGATGGAAAATGTTTGCTGCCCCACTCTTGAAGCTCTTTTCCTTCCTTGCCCGGTGTTGCTGTTAGCTGCTTAAGAGTGTATTCCTTCTGGAACTCTATACTTTCTCCCTTTTAACAATTTAAGCCGTAGAGAGTTTTGGTGACTGAGAGAAAATAAAGGTTAGCTGAGTCTTGTAACATATTTTGAACATTTAATCATAATATATATTAAGTATTAAATATTTAACCAAAGTTTCTAATTCACGACATAGCTCTGTGTTCAGTCTTTCCCCTCAGACACTTTTCTTCTGTGATCTTCAAAGATATTTCCTTTCCAGTGGCAATTTCTTCAGATTTTTATTTTTGCTCTATAGTAATTTATTTTCTTTCCGGTAGGGTTGAGTACTGAAGGTATCTATCGGGTGAGTGGCAACAAGTCTGAGATGGAAAGCTTACAGCGGCAATTTGATCAAGGTAAGAGCAATCTCTTTGTGTTCCTTAGGACTGAATGTGCTGAAATACCTAAGCGATGTACAGGTGGGTGTTTCAGGAGCTTTCCATGTGCAAGGCAGAAATACAGGTTTCTGTCATTTTGTGTATACGTAACTGTATGTACCAGGACTTGGATGTCACAGATTACAGATTCACTTTCCAAAGTGTTCAGTAATGCTTTCTTATCTATGATAGCAATAATATCTGAATTACAGAGTAGTGCTAAAGCCTTATTAAGAGGTACCCGTGGATCGGGTGGAGGGTACGCTCCTGCTGTTAGAGAACAGGTCTGGACACCTGTGGTGCAGTTCCACTGGCAGAAATCTATTATCAGCAATATTGCCCAGCTCAGTAGCTGGAACAGTGAGTGCCCAGAGGATACTGTGAGCTTGGTGTGCTCAGCAGGTACAAAGGCAGTGGAAGCCAACAATTGTCTGCCTGCTTGTCTTATCTCCTTATTCCTGTACCAAAGTGTGCTGTGGGGAGCAGAGTTACAGGAACATAGCAGGAGGGCAGGGCAGGGCTACCCTCCTTTGTGGAAGAGGGTCTTGGAATTAACACATTGGGGGTTCTCCTTTACAGCCTTTAAACCCCTGAATGGAAACATCCCCTGTCAGCCGTATGAGGCAGTGCTGGTAATAAAAGCTGATCTTTCACTGAGGATCTCTCTTCTGTTGGGTGTCTTCTTGCAGCAGCTTGGTAGTTGTGATTTGTGAAATGTAACTTTTGAAAACCTCTTCCTTTAGATCATAACCTGGATTTTGCAGAGAAGGACTTCACTGTGAATGCTGTAGCTGGAGCCATGAAAAGTTTCTTCTCTGAACTCCCTGATCCCCTGGTACCTTACAACATGCAGATTGAGCTGGTGGAGGCCCACAGTGAGTATCGATCGTCATGTTTACAATGGCTAGTAGAAATGTACAGTTTAGGTTTGTGATTTTGGACTACATCCTAGAATTCCCCAGGCAGCTATGTACACTAGCATATCTCTTGTTATTTAGTAAATGACTTGGATTTAGGTGGAAAAAATCAGAAGAAATCCCTTGAAACACTCATATTTTGCTACCAAAAAGAGTTCTGTAACCTCTTGAGTTATTTTAGATCCACATTTATGTGCTGGTCATCTTGGAAGATGGCAGCTGCAGAATTAATGCCACAGGATCTACACTAGTTTAAATATGTACCTACCTGACTATGAAAACCATACACATTTCAGACATCATTGTACATCTGTTTTTTTTTTTTTTTGCTTTTATAGATCCAAGACTAACGACTTAATTCAGTTTTTCTCAGAGCTGCTTATTTTATTGAGACAGAGACTCTTGATTCTTACTGCGTCCTAATTTCTGTGCCTGCTTTTTGTGATTGTCAGTTTATGTGCATTTGGCTGCCCCAGCAAAAGCAGTATCTGGCAAGACAAACACACCTGAGAGTTGTTCCTCTGTAGCTGGTTGGTGTTTGGCAAGTGGAGCCATTTATTATTGTTAGAGCTCTATGCTGCTCTACAGCTGAAGATGCTGCTTAGCCTGTGTTATTTAAATTAGGGGCCTTGCACAGAACATTAGAAGAAACCCCTAGCCACCTATTAGATCAAGATTGCTTTTAGGAGCTATCTCAAAGGGGTTTCCCACTCTATCTTATCCAAATTATTGCTTCTGACTAATTATTGCAGGTTAAGGACTGCACGACCTCCCCAGCCCTGAAAACACATAATGGCAGTCCTTCCATGTAAACAGGCTGCCCCTTCTTGAAGGAACATGCAGACACTTAGCATCGAAGAAAGGAGACAGGGAATTTTCTGCTGGATGCTGGCTAGTCCTGTGAAATTGTGCCCAATATTTTAAAAAACAAACATCGATGAAGCAGAGAAAATGTGACTGAGAAGGATAAGCTTTTAATAAGGTGGCTGTGAGTAGCAGCAGCAGAAGCTGATAGAGAAACTGATCTTGTTTCCCCAAATATGTGCTAAGCTGCCACCTGAATAAAGAACTGAAGTCAGATGGTAGAACAGAAGGTTAGCATTTTAAGCCTTGGCAGTTTCTGGATGCTGGTGGGCTGTTCCAGTCAAGGGCCGCCTGCCATTTTAAAGAAATAGGTTATGGGTTAAAAAATGTTGGTCTGCATTGTAGCCAAAGAGATTCTCAAAGGACTTTTCAGATTTTTAAAAAATTGTCTGGACACATTATGCTGCAGCACAATAATGGATCAGCTTTAAAACTGACACATACACAAGTCTCAGAAGAGCTGAAGTTTTTCCTCTGGCAGAAGTATTTAAAATATTTTATCTTATCCCCATCCTCAAGGGATTTTGTGAACAGATGTAAGTCCTGCTGTGGTGCCATCTAGAGCTAGAAAACAAAATAGCATGGAAGATAATTCCATTGTGTGTGAGAACTGCTGAGGCAGCGGTTTGTTGATATTATTATTTTTTTAACCTTGGTAAGAAAAACAATTTCAACTTAACTGGTGGAACAGAATGAAAGCATGTGAACGGCCTCTTTTCCAACAGAGGCAGGTATATCATGGAGCAAAGTAAAGTAACAGCCTGAGGCTGTATGTTTTGGGTGCCATTAAGGGAAGCAGCAGATTTGAGCCAAGGAGCTGGTCCATGGGGAAGTTGTCCCACATCAGCATCAGACAGTGAGCAGGATATAAATTTGATTATATCAAATAAGAAACAAGCCATTCATATATTGCTATCTAACTGACTCTTGGCAGTTTAAGATGAACTGTTGTATTTATTATCATGTGACAAGATGAGTTGGCTAGCTTTTTGTAAGTTGTTCTGAATGATAGTTGGAGTATTAGAATACATTAGGATATAAGCAAATCTTTTAGCATATATAATTAGCACTATAGAAGTAAATCAGCATGATTGTGGAAGGGAGAGATGAAATTGTCTCTGGCCTTTGTCCCAGAGTTCAGAAGAAAAATATTTTGAAATTGTGATACCAGGAAGGTTAATACAGAAAGGCTTTTGCTACTGAATTGAAATGCCCCAAAGGAAAGAGGTACACATTTATTACAGCATGGGACTTTGGATCTCAGTCAGTGCTAATTGAAAGTCCAGGTTTTTATCCACAGCAGATTTTTGACCAGTAAGCATACATTGGTGATATGCAGCCCATGTATTTCCTCAAAGTACTGCTCCAGGTTTCTGTTGATTCAAAGTATAGCTTGTTCTATCTGGCAAGAAATGTAATGGTTTCACCAGAAAGCACAGTTATGTAGAATCTGGGGTCACAGGACTGTCATGGCAATGGCTGCTGTGTATTTTAATTGGTCTAATCAGTGGCCTATGATAATAGAGTTGTAAAATTTTGAGTTCCATCACTTTCTTCTTAGATGACTTCTGTCTGATTTTTTAAATTAAAATTCAATATTTGTACTTGATTTGGTGCTCACAGCATGCTCATCTTAAGTTGTTTTGAAACAAACTGGCCAGGTTGTTAAGTGCCTACCTGTAGCCTATCTCCTGTCTGAGGCCTTAATCAGTCTGGGAGATATCTGGTCACCCTTCATAGCCTTCCTGCTAGTGCTAAAATATAAGGCAATGGTGTCTTCTTGCACCTAAAATTCACCCTTTGTCCATTCCTGGATTTAGCACCAGACATAATCGCAGATGGCAAAGCTTGGAAATCACTTATCATGGAGCCAAGTTTAAATATCTAGCTTGCTTAGTCCACCCAAGCTGAGTATAAGCTTTGGCATCCTTTGCTTTAGAAGTGGCTTTAATGGGATTTTTAGGAAATGATGCTTGTTCCTGACATAGTGTTTGTTTGTATATGAAAAGACCATCTCCAAAAGGACAAGAAACTGTGTCTGCTCAGGTGATAAATCTCCTTCTGTGATCCTTGCCTGCTTGAAAGGATGCTACAGCATGGGAGCAGCAAAGTCCTTTCAAAGGAAAGTCTGTTAGTTGTGTGTAAAATCGACATGGTCATATTTGCACACTGGAAGTTCTGAAATCAACAGGTAGCAATACTGTCCTACCTGTGAAAGAAGAAGAATATAAATGGCTGGCCAGTTCAACAGTTTATTTTACAGCTGTTTCTTTCCAGAGCAAAAGTGGGCTGTGTCTTGCCTTCATAGACTTGCCTATAAGCACTTGTTAAAAACTTGATGATCTGACTTTAACTTTGCAGAAATATGTTTCTAGCCTTCATGTTTAAAGAGACATAGTTATTGAAAAAAAAGGAATGGTGAAACTTTTGTCCATTTTATTTCAACACCCTAGCCATTTCCAGCTCCTAAGAGTTAGCTCCAGTTTGCATTATTTTCCTAACATATGAGGATAGCCATTGCAAAGAGAGAACTACAGAAGAAATGCAGTCTGTACGCTGGCTGTGGTTGAGCACTTGCCCTTACCGTGGTGAGAAAGAAACGGTAATAATTTTAATTGCCTAGAAATCGGCTACGGTGGTTTCTCATGGAGCTTGTGGTGTCCAACGAGTGGTCTGTCTTGGCTCTTCTGGTTAACAAGAGGGTTCTTGGACTTGGAGATTTCAGGCATGTTGGGGAGACCTTGCCATATTTTCAGCCAAATGTTTGAACGAACTTGAGCAATTTCTAACGACACACTTCTCAAACTGAATTGGGACAGTGGAGGCTTGTAGATGCCCTTTGCTTCCTGAGGAATCCTACATTGTGATCCTTGCTTTTTTTTAAAAAAACAGAAATCAACGACAGAGAGCAGAAGTTGCAGGCACTTAAAGAAGTGCTGAAGAAGTTTCCCAAGGAGAACTATGAGGTCTTCAAATATGTGATCTCTCATTTGAACAAGTATGTTCCATGTGTGTTTTTTGTCTTTGTGTAATGCAGGTGGGGAGGCACCTTACTTTTAGCTGTTGTCTTTTTAACGGGCATTGAAAACGTGTATAGCTCATGTAGGGTCATTTCACAGCCACAATGGGGCAGTGGACCCTGCCTGAAGTGAATCTGTTCCCTGACATTTCTTCCAATTAAGCCAGCCTGCATTTGTCAGGGGTCTCATTAAACTTGGTAAATCCTGCTACTCCAGAAATTGGCAGCAGCGCTTTGTGGGAGCTGCATTAGGTTTGCTGTCTCCCTACTTTCATTAACCACGTCCAGAGGGCATTCACTGCTTGGTGGAGGTCATATTTGCAAGGCTGTGCTCTTACATTCCGAGTTAATGAGTCCAAAATCACCACCAGCCCTTTGGTTCTGTTCTTACAGCTGCTAATAGAGGTTATAATAATCTTGCAGTACTTGAAGGTGTGTTCTTGGCATCAATCTAATAGCCTTCTGGTTAAAAAAAAAAGGCAGCTAAAGGATGTGGGTTTTTCCACTCTTCTTTATTGGTTTGCATGTATTTTTGCAAGTTTAAGTTCTATATTTATTAATCTAGAATGGTGGCCCTGTTTCACTCTTAGAAAGAGAGGAAGCAGAATAATTGCATTCCCATTCATTTTATCATTCTGACTGGTCTGAATAAAAAGGTGATCAGCATGTAATAACCAGCTAGTCCACAGTTTGAGATGTTTCTCAGTTAAGCAAGCCTGCATTTACCTGCGGGCCACAACAGTTCCTGGCATGTCCCACAAGCCCCCTAAATCTGCCTTGTTTCTTTTACCTCCACTGCCCTGTAACTGTCCTTCCCTTTTAAGATGGCCACGAGCCTTACAGTCCTTGTTTCTGTACATTACTCTGGCTTCCTAGTGGCATGAAGTGGGTGTGGCTGGGGTATTGGCAACTGCCAGCAGGCATTGGTGCAGGTGCCACATCCATGCCTATAAGGGAAGCCAGTGTGCAGGTGAGTGGAGGGGAAGGGTAGCCTTTCCCACCACAAACCTTGACTGTGTGCTGGGCAGAACGCCTGTCCACAAGGAAGATGCTGTCCTTGGGAGTCTTCCCCGTCTTCCATGGTTGTGAACAGACCTTGCTAATGATGTCTCCATATCTTACAGAGTGAGCCAGAACAGCAGAACCAATCTCATGACGAGTGAGAACCTCTCCATTTGCTTCTGGCCCACCTTGATGAGGCCTGACTTCAGCACCATGGATGCTCTCACTGCCACACGCATTTATCAGACAATCATAGAACTCTTCATCCAACAGTGTCCCTTTTTTTTCTACCATCGGCCCATCATCGAGCCCCCTGGTGCCATGCCCAGCTCTCCCTCCACCATTCCTGCCAGCACGCCGTTCCTCTCCTCCACTCCTGTGATGGCCCAGCCATCTCCTCCACAGACTCCTCCTCCATCGCCGCAGTCTCCTCTTCAGCCACTTCTTCCGCCACAGCTTCAGGCTGAGCAGCACTCACTGTGAACCCCAGTGCAGGAGAAAAGTGAATGGTCGGCTTCTGTCCTCATCACAGAACAGAGACTGGAAACTCAGCCCTGGCATCCCTCTCCCCTTTCCACTCTGTTGCAAATTTGAGCTGTGCTAAGCGGTAACTTGGTAGAGCAGCAGCGAGCTGGGAGTTTTAGACCCATGAGCAGCCTTGGTTCTGCCTCAGTGCCTGGCCTAGAAGGACCTGCAGGATTGAGGGTGGTGCTGGACCTTCCTCTGCGCAGGAGAGATAACATACCTCTCTCTCTTTTGAAACGGACTCTTGTTCCATCCAGATTCGTTCTGGCTGAAGTGGACCCATCGAACCGTGCGACCGCTGTCAAGCCCAGCTGGGTGGGACTTAGGTTTTGGATGAGTCTTTGAGAACCTCTCCAATCTCTTCTCCTCTTTAGCCTGTGCATGAACAAAGAGAAACTGCTGAAGCCTGTCGGGAGATGGAGCCCCTCGTCCCAACACATTCCATTGTTTGAGGTCTGTTTTGCAGCGTGGGACATCTCGTCCATCTTTGGGGACCATGTTTACAGTTCAGACCAAGTAGCACCATCCCAGGCCAAGCTGCTCAGATAGCCTGGGCCTTCACCTCCAAAAAAGAAGCCTTTTAAAAATTGTTTTGGCAAGGCTGATATGTAACTTTCTCTAGACTTTTAAGTAATGGCTGAACAACGTGGGAAGACAGTCCCCTCAAAAGAATCAAAGAACTCTAGAGAAATGGGACATTCCCACCTACCTGCCAGTTTGATTATTTTTAATCTGGCAATGTAGGCGTGGGACCTTGGGCTCCTTTTTACTTGGGCAGAGAATGTGTGTGTGTGGCAGGAGTGGGGTGGGCTGAGGGCAGTCCAGGCGGATTGAGCTGATCTTGCTCTCTTCACTTGACCAATCACTACATATCTCTTACCTCCCTCTCCCCCCTTTCCAAGCAGAATATTGGTGTTAGCACTTAACAGAGGAGAAGAGTAGAGGCCAAACACGTGCACATTTTGCAAACAAAGTCGATGTTTTGTTGTTTGGTTTGGGGTCGAGTTCCTTTGACACACTATGTTGACAGAAACACTGTTCTTAATCTATGTGTGTGAGTGTATGTGTGTGTCGTGTGAAGGCATGGGGTGGAAGCAAGTGATGCATCTTGAACCATTGCTTTCTTTAAAAAGAAAAGAAAAGCTGCCAGTGTTTTAAAGTGAAAAACCAGATGTTGGAGTGAAAACTGAGGGAAGGGCAAGCCTGTTCATTCCCCACTTCACCCCTCCAGATCTTCATTTGGAACAGGCGAGCTAATAAAGGGGCATCACCAGAGCTGTGATCATGTCACTGAGACCCGGAACCTGGCTGGAATTACTTGTTAACACTTGAAAAAGAAGAAGGAGGACGATTCATTATGGTTTGTTTCCAACCATTTCAACTCAAATGATGAAAGTGGCTTGCTTGGGGCAGAGGGGGGAAACCCAACTTTCTTCCCCTCAGTTTTTTTGCTACTGCTTGTTCCTGTAGTGGCTTGGGAAGTGGCTGCATGTCACAGGAAGTAGCACCCAGGGCCAAAGGTAGTGGTAGCTTTCTTGAAGTTTTGGGCAAAACCCTAGGTAACTTGGATTACCTGCCCTGCTGGCACTACTGAAACAAGGTGGTGTGTCATAATCTGAATTCAGAGACACCTGAGCTTTTTATACCTGCAGTCCATCTCTGTTTCCATTCCACATGTTGCCCTGCACAACCTGCAGTTGTGCATAGCCTGCGTCTGCTGTTCATCACTCTCTTGCACAGTGTCCTTTCCTTCTCTGCCTTCAGTTGAAGCCACTGTATGTCCATGTCAGCCCTTAACCCAGTGATCTTTTCCCAGCTGGGCTTCACCTTGGGTGTGCAGCACACCTCGCTTTGCTACTGTGTCTCCTGTGCTCCCCCCCCCCTTGCATCTTGCATGGGGTTTCCGTGCAGGGAAGAACTAGAAGTGAACCACTAAGAAAAATAACTGTTTCTTGTGCAGGCCAGCCAAATGGTGGCTGTATATCAGCATTGCCTGATAAACTGGTGTGTGTGTGTGTGTGTGTGAGAGAGAGAGAGATATGTGGTGGGATATGAGTTCTACACCTTGTTAACAGGACAGTTTTAACTGGAGTTTCCATGGTACCACTGGGAGGACACAAGGGACGCAATCCCTATGCCATCCTTTTCTGTCTCTTCGCACTTTAAAACAGAACCTGTGGTTTATTGCTATTTTTGGCATTTCAAGGATGTTTGTGTTAAATTCTGTTGCTGGGGAGGGAGAGAAAAGAAACCCCTAATCCTTTTCGAAAATAAAACTCTGCTTTCATTCTGCTCCTTTCTGGCATTCAGAGCCCAGTCTTCAGCAAGCTGACTCTCTCTTATAAATAAGCTGAATTATGTATTCCTTTATTTTAGAATCCCATTTTAAAAGTTGTTTCTGTGTCAGGATTGTGTGCTTGAAAGTGTCCCTTGCAAGCATTCCTCCCAAGTTTTTATATTCTCATGCATTAAAAGATGGAGATTATGTGTAAATACCGGAAATGGTTTGGGTTTATTTTAGGCGGTTAAGAGGAAAACAGAATATCTCACCTCCCTTTAATTATGCATGCATAATACTAAGATAAGAAATCTTGCAGGAAAGGAGGCTGAGGGTGACAAGTGGGCTTGGGAGATTTCTTCCTGCTCTTCAGCTGACAACCAGGAAGGGTCACTTCATGGTGCTGAATTGTGATCTTGGGCTGGGGGCTGGCTTTTTGTTTGCTTGCTTGCTTCTGTTTCAGCCACAAGTTATGTTGGCTGGCCATCTTGTTTTCTACTTGAAATAGGTGAGTTCTCTTTGTGTGAGGCGTGTGTTTCTGTGCCTTCTCGAAAGATCTGAGGCTAAACATCTCCCTCTGGAAGGCCTCTTTATCAACATCTCTTTGTATTAGGAACAGCCATTCTTGCTAGCCTGTTATCTCAGAGGTCCTTCTTCAGCACACAGCACTCTTTTCAGTTTCCTGCTTTTCTGCAGCGCTTTGAATCCTGCTCCACAGCCTAATTATTGCCTGGATGTGGTCCTTCAAATATATTATTTGCTGCAGGTTAGTTTTTAGTGACTGTGTTTTGGAAAAGTTTCTTCTGTCATGTCACACAATGATGAAAATTGGGGTCAGATGGTCAGGGAGCTGAGGAGCCTGCTCTCTCATTTTCTTCAGTTGTGGCTTTGTGCTTCTGACTTCAGTTATCTTGCTGAAAAAAGGGAGATATTTAAGAATATTTGGCCCCCTGACTAATCCCACGTAGCTTTCTAGATGCAGGGAGCGAAGGAGTGTGGAAAGAAATGCTGACATAAATAGAGATACCCCTCCCCTTGGGAAGGAACTAAACTACTTAAGACTCTTTTGATTGGAAAGTGTTCTTTTCAGGCTAGCTACCACTTGCTCAATAAGTTGACGTCCTACATCCGATCATTGCAGGATCAACATTTATCCCTTTGCACACACTAAATGCCCTATGTCAGTTTCTGTACCATTTTGATGGTCTTTGCACATGTACATAGGCATTTCAAAAGCTGGGATGGGCCATCAGAATTGCTTGGGTTCTGGGCTCTCATGGGGCTGGGGGAGGCAGGTGACGTAATAATGAAGAGTGCACAAAAGGATCTTTCATCCCAAGATTTCCCATCTGTTGTCTGGTCTTGCACCCTTGGAAGTGGTAAAATATTTCTTTGCACAGATTGGATTGGTTTGCTTGTGTATTTTCATGGAAGCCTGCAGGGCCTGCCTTGCTCGCCCAAATGTTTGGTGCTAAGGTTATCGTGTCTTTTTCTCCTAGAGTTGCTGGGGTTTGCTGCAAACACAGCAAACGTGTGCTGTTTCCTTCCGTTTTGAAACACACAAAATCCATCTCCAGTGGATGAGTATGACAGACATTTTAAGGCTTGTCAACCTCTTTGAGTTCCTCTTTTTTGCAGCTTTGGGACTCATCAGCTAGGATACACACGTGGTTATCAAAGAAATTTTCTTAGCTTCTTCCTTGGATCATTCATCCTTGTGACTCAGCAGGAACCATCCAGATCTGACTTAGCATTTTTGTTCATTTGGCTTTGGTTCCCCTCCCTTTCTTCTCTTCTCTCTTTTTTTTCTCTTACCAGCTGGTAGGATATGCTTTGGTCCACAGACCAAATAGGGACCAACAGCATCCTCAAAGATCTGTCTGTCTGTCTAAACTGCAGCTCTGGTTAGTCTGCTGTTCTGTTTCAGTGGAAGTGGGACCATTTCCCCCTACTGCCTGTGTAATGGGTCTTGGTTTAACTGTTAGGTTTAAACAGCCCCTTCCCCCCCTCTGATTTATTTTCATTTTTTGTTTCTGTTAAATGGCATACAATAGAAATGCTGTATTTTAAATGTAGCCTAAGGTGGAGCATAAGTTATTGCTTAGAAAAAAAACTTACTCCCCACCCTGGTGTACATTAAAAAAGCCGTATCTATTTCTCAAATTATATGGGGATAAAGCATCCTGAAAAGTTGGATTTAGTTCTGCACTCAACTTCTATATATTTTTTTCCTGGTACTTTTATTTTTACATGTAAAATTATCTCTATGTTGAATTAACATTTTTGCAATTGAAGAGGAAGAAAAAACATTAATGGTCATAAAAATGTGTTAGTTCAGCTGAATATACAGCCAAAACATTCATCATGGAAACTCAAAAATACTGAAAGATCTGTGTGTAAAGAAAAGTATAATGGTTATTTCTCTGTATTTTTAGGAGCCTAACAACTTCCTTTAGTTATTGGTGATAGAATATATTTCCTTTTTATGCTTCTTTTAAGGACATTTTTAACAATTTGTGGTTCCCCCCTCCCTCCCCCCCAGGTCAATCCAGTTAGTGCATGATAATGTTGAAAGCTCTGGGCAAACAAAATAAAAAGCCCCTTTTCTGCTGAGTTGGGAAAAAAAATCATGTATTTGCTACAGAGTATTGTATGTGTCTCAATGGGAATGGTGTAAAAACTTAAAGGCCTTATGTGATATGTATCATAGTTAATAAATCAATCTTGTACAAAAAAAAGAGAGATTGTCTCCAAATCACCCATGTGGCTGCTTCCTGTTTTATCTTCTCTCTCTCTCTCTCTCTCTCTCTCTCACTCTCTCTCTCTCTCTCACACACACACACACACACACAGAGTGTCTTGCAGTCCCCTCACCCCGTTCACACATCCACCCTTTGTTTTGTGACTGCTTCTTTGTCTCCTCTAGAGAAAAAAAAAAGCCTGGCTGCAGGCTGCCTTGCCGCCCAGCAGGGGACCTACAGCACTGCAGAGAGAGTGGAAATCGCAGCACACAAGGAACTGCTTGAGATGTGCAAATAGTGGTGAAGAGGAGGGGGGGAAATCCCAGCTGATGGGGCTCGTTGCCCTTGCCACTTTCCCTTTTCTCTGCCCTCCCATCTGTTGTGAGAGCAGAGGGACAGGGGTAGGCATCTCTCTGCTGAGGTGAGCGCCTGGAGCTAACATCCAGCAAGCAGGCTTGACCAAGATCAGAGAGAGAGGCTTTTATTCCCAGCAGAGTTCATCCCCTGTCAGCTTCCGGAAGCCTGGCCTGACTAAACAGAAGGAACCTTCCTGCTGTTGCCCAAGTGAGGCAGAATCCGCCGCCCATTTGCCCCTCTGGTCTGGGGGAGCAAACCTGCCTGTGTTCTGTCACAAAAGAGAAAGGGCTTAGGTACACAACTGGTCCATACGCTGGCCAAAGCAGCCCTGGGTGCGCCTGAGAGGAGCCGTGTCAGGGACGGGATGGTTTTGCTACTGGTTCCGAGGTGCAGCCCAAGAGCCAGGTGTCCAGCGGGAGGTGTCCCTGAGGTTGCAAGCCTTCTGGATCACCCGCTTAAGCCCCCTCCGCTGGCAAAGTGGGCAGGGTTTCATGCATGAAGTTTGAGACATTTGGCCGCGTCTCTCCAGCACGGCATGGCCCAAAATTGCTTTTGGGCCATCCTCTGTGGATGATATTGTCAATAGCCATGGTCTTTTAAGTGGCTTAGCAAAAGGAGTGCTTCGTTCTGCTTCTGGCAATTCAGCACTGCATAGGTTTATGCTTATAAAATAGAGGTGGGAAGGTCACTCCTAGGGGTTCTGACCTTTCACAGGCTTTGCCTCTTGGCTTCTCCAGATAGTCATCATCCCAGTTTGGATAGTTCTGCAGATTGCCTCCCCCTCCCATCAACTCTGACAAGTTGGCAGGGTAGTTGCTGCCCCCTAGTGGAGAGTGCCTTGCTTGGCACACCCCTCTCTCCTCCCCCCCCCCAATCAATGTAGTTCAAATCCTGTGTTCAGATATAAGACCCACAGCTTACAGAATGAGGCATACATGGAGCTAAGTGTCCCACTGAACTCTTAAGAATATTTCATGAATGATGCTTTACCTCTGGGCATGCATAGCTTAAAAGAGGATCCAGTGTACAGCTTATAGGGGACAATAAAAAAAAAATAAGGCAGTGATTTGGTATCTTGAAATGGGTCATGGTGTTGTAACCGTTAGCTTCTCGACCTTACCAGGCTTGCTGTCTGGTCATTCTCATCTGCCCAGCTTGCTCTGATGCAAGTGGGCTTTGGGTTTCCTGCTGCTGAAGAAATGGCTCTGTGTAAGTACTTTAGCGTATCTGATTATCCAATACTTGGGGGGGGGCATTTAATCTTATTTTAATGATGGCCAATCTTTTTTTTTGAAGTGTTATGCTTATATTTGGGATTCACCACCACCACCAGTGTGTTCAAGGTGGACATACTGCTTTTGTCTGCACTTCCATTCTCACAGTCAGCCTCTGCAGCAGAGACCAGCCTGAGAGAGTCTGGCAGGCTCGAGGTCACCTAGTGAATTGGTTTGAACCTAGATCTCCTGAGTCATGCAACCCACACGTGCAGTTTTGTTCCATTTGGCTCAAAAAAAGGTGCTTCCCATTCCTCCACTCAGAGCTGCACTGCTCCAGGGCTAAAAGCAAATGCATACAGTATTTTATGATAAGCCCCTTCCTGCTTCTCTGTGTATCTCTTACAGTCCCCTCACCTCTGGGAACTGCTGCATAGCTCAGTGGCTTAGGTCTCTGGCTGTGGAATCAGAGGTTGGGAGTTCAATTCCCCACGGTGCCTTCTTGAGGGGAACTTGGGTTGATGATCCATAGGGTCTTTTCCAGCTCTGCAGTTCAAAGGTTATTATTATTTGCCAAACCACTAATAGGTCTGTTTCTCCCACCATACTGATATGCTCTCAGAGAAGGGCCTGTGCTTTCTGCTGCCCCCAGCAATTAAGTCTTTTGTCTGGTATAATTGCACCTAGTAATTAGTGAGGCTTGCAGCTTTCACCCTCCCCCCCCCCCAAATGTTAGTGGGGCTGGACATGACACCTTTGCCACCATTGCCAAATGGGGTGCATCTTTGCATTTAGCTGCTGGAGCCTGTTATTATGGCTCTGAACTGATGAAGTAATGATTAGTTGAGTGATTTGTTTAAGGGCCTAATGACTTAATTGATCAGACATTATGCACACCTATCAAGAATTCGGTAGAGGTTTTTCTTAAAGACATGGATAACAAAGAAATGGGCCGTTTTAGTAGGATAAAAATGATTGTGACACATTGATAGAATTACAGAGCCAGAAAGGGGCCCCAGGGTCATTAGCCCATCCTCTTTACCTGGAATCCAGAGTTAAAACATCTCAATAGAGTGCCAACTAGCCTCTGCCTTAACATCTCTGACAAAGTAAAGTCCATCGCCTTGCAAACTAATCTGCTTCATCACTGAACAAGAAGTTCTTCCTTTAGTTAAGATCTCCCGTCAACTCTTCCTCATTGGGGCTTGGTTCCCAGATCTTTCACCCATCTTGGCCCTCCTGGGCACAGTCCATCCTGTTGATATCCTTAAACTGGGGTCTGTGGTGAAAAGGACTGGCACAGTTACTCTCAGGGAGGTCTGCCGGTAGCTGAATGTCGTGGCTCTGTTATTTTGCTTACTTTAGACCTCACCATTCTATTGATGCAGCTGTGAGTGTTGCATTCCAATTTTTGTTCTGTTTTGTTCTTTCTTATGGGTGTCCAAGCCAGATGTTAACATGATATATTTGTACCTCTGGTCCTCCCCCCCTCCCCCACATACATATAGAACTTTCAACTTATCTCCTCTGAAATTCATTTTGCCAGTTTTAATCCAGTTCTTCAGTCTGTCAAGGTCATTTTGAACCCTGATTCTGTCTTCTGAGGGATTCAGACTCTCTCCTAGTATGGAGTAATCTTCAAATTTTGTGAGTGTCTCTTCTCTTTTGTCCAGATCATTCATAAAGATGTTGAATGACACTCCTCACTTCTCTTCCGGAGGAGGAGGGGAAACCTGTTGGTGAACACTCTGTGGGTACTGTCCACCAACCAACTATAAATCCACCTAACAGTAACATAGTCAAATGCAATATTTTACCAGGATGCCTGCAAGAATATAATGGTGATTTTTGTTGAAAACCATACTGAAATTCAGCTATTCACCATCGGTCAAAAAAGAAGAGGTTAGTTTGCCATGATGTTTCTGAGACACCCACTCAGTAGTCTTAGTAAACACAGCATTCTTTCCTAATCCTTCCAGACCAACTGTTTAATTATCTCTTCCAAAACTGCCCCTGGTACTGAGGTTGACTGCCTGGTTGGTGGTTGCACAGGTTTTCTCCTTCCCTTTAATCATTTGCCACCTCCCATCTCTGGGCTCCTCACCTGTTCTTAAAAAAAATGATCAGAGTTTGAATACCAAGGCTCTGAGTTTACCTGTGCAAGTTCCTTTCGTACATCACTGCATCTGTTAGGATTTCTCCATCTTTTCCTCTCAGCAAACCTACAATCTTCTTGTCTTTCCTCTTGCTCAGAACCCAAGAGGGGAAACTCCTTTTGGTTATTTTTAAGCTTTTGGAAGTTAAGCAGGGCAGAGGCTGGTTACTACCTGGATGGCCAACCTGCAGAGATGACCAGTGATCTCTTGGCAGGTTGAGGAGGGAATCCTGGAAACCCTGGAGAGCCATTGCTCCCTGTCAAGGGGTAACAGTATTGGTGTAGGTGGATCAAGCATCTTGAAGCAAATCTGCTTCCTGTATTCCTACGAACCCCTCTGAAATAGAACTTGAATCTTTGGGCTGAAGAAAGGCCTCACTCTGTCTTGTTTTAAAGGCTTGGTGCAGGGCTATTAGAACCCAGCAGGTGGCAGCACATTCCTGTCATTTCTCTACTTCTACACCTGTCTGGTCTGCTCCAGGAATTTTTCATTCCAACTTCACCTCTGCTGACAGAGAGCTTTCGTACCTGATCTGCTACAAATAATTCCTTCCTTCCTTTTCTGGTAGGTTCTTGAAGGGATGCTGGCCATCTCTGCTGGATCCTCGCTGTTACTGTGTGACTACTGGTGTGAACCTTTTTTTTTCAGCTTGAGGGATCTCCTTTGCCTGTTCCCTGCAACCCAAATCTCTGACAGGAGGAGCCAGCTGTAAACAAAGAGACTTGAGAAGGGCATGTAGAGTTGCCCAAGAAGGCGTATTTTTACTTGTGTCCTACTTTTCTCCTGGCATTGAGGTTCTAAGGGCTCTCACGGTGATGTCAAAACAGGTACAAATAAAGATGGACAAAAAGCGATAATGCAAAATACAGTATAGATTATAGTTGCATCAAAGATTTTTTAAAAAAAGAAATCCAGCATCCATCTTCCCCAGCCACACAATCTATAGACATGGATGATGGGAGCTACAGTCCTCTATCCTTCCTAGAAGGATCTTTAAAAGCTCTCCTCCCTTTCTGGGTTCCTGGACAAGACATAACATCTGAGATGCATCATGTGGCCATTTAATAGTAAACAAAAGGTACCTTTTCTTTATTTTGCAACAGAGAAAAAGCTGGGGACCCAATCAGTATCTCGAGATTGAGAATGATGTAGGGATAGAATTTGTAGCTTAATTAAGGATGTATTTATTTCCTTTAAATTTCTAGCCTGTCTTAACATTGGGATAGGAGGCAGATCGCCCTTCTTCCACCCAGCTCTTTCCGGAAAATGGAACAGTGCCACTCCTGAACTGGGGAAAATCTTGTGGCATGTTAAGCACTAATCATTTTTATTTGGCATTAGCTTTTGCTGAGGGCAGGGCAGATTTCCCTCTGGAAAACAAAATCAGCATGTATCTTTCTTTACGATTGCTCCACCCTTTCAGCTTTCAAATCCTAATCACCAACCCGGATTCCCTGTACCTGCTTCATGGCTGGGACTTGGAATATGAAGGCTGTGGGCTAAAAGAGGGTTCCTGAGCATGTGCATGTGAAGGCTCTGGAAAAGAAGGGAAATAGCTGGTGAAGGTGCTGTGGGGGACACGGAGAGCTATTTACAGCCCATCAGCCCTTAAAACTCTCCCCTGGGACATGGCAACATTGCTGATGCTCTTAGAATAGGATTAGATTCTACAGCCCTAACCATTAGAGACAGACAATAGGAATACCTGGGGCTCAGCTGTTGGACTTGACAGGTTAATCCTAGAGCTGCTTGATTAGCAGGTTTCCTCTCCACCACCTAAGCCTTGAAAGAGTTAACAAGGGTCAGACAGGTGTCAGCAGCTGGCAACGTCTGGAAACTGGCCTGTGGGCTATATGAGGCAGTGTGGAGAAGCCCCCTGCCCCGTGGGATCATCTGACATGGATTGGAAACAGCCTGATTGACAGCCGCGGCTCAGCTGGAGTCAAAAGGCCTTTCCCAGCTGAGCCACGGGTCAAATTTGGGCCTAGCCCCTTCGGGCGGCTCAGGGAGAGGAACCTCCTGGCGTAGAGCCCACGGCGTGTGCCCCCTCCCTCTGCAAGCACCATTGGCCTCACACCGCCCTTCCTTTCCTCTGATGCTGGATCTTGCATGCCACTGTTTATAAGAAGAAGAAACCTCTGGAAGGTTGTCGGAGCAGGGGAGCATGTGTGCGGCCCTCTTGAGATACGCCAACCAGCTTTGGATCATCACAAAACTTGGATTTTTTAAAGGGGGGGGGCTCAGGTGAAAAAGGATCTTTCAAAACTCATGCCTCTTTGGAAGCCACACCTTCAGCTGCATCAGAAAATGAAACAGGCAAGGAGTTCCACTGCTGTCCCCAAAAGGACAAGCAAAACAAGAAACTAGACCTCATGAGGCATCACACTCTCTTTGTGGCATACTCCTCATATGGCAACAGTGGGCGGAAGCAATGATTTTGGGCATGAGTGCACAGGGCTGATGGCGCCATGTGCTTGTGGAGGGTGCTTGGCGAAGAGCCCTTTGCCTTGGCACAATTGGAGCGAGCGCTTACGCAAGGTCAAGTGTACCCAAGTGTAGCTGCTCAACAGGATTTTAGCCATTTTATATTCCAGATCCCTTGCCCATAACTCGGGGCCCTTCTAGATGGAAATAATCCACACCTTCAAGAGTGATCAAAAAGCATGGCAAGTCACAGAGAATGACGGGAGAATGACAGTAATGTTGTTACAAACTTAGGTGTGTTAAAGAGAAGAAACCCTCCATTGTGGAAAAGTTCTGTGCCTTAGGAGGGACATTTGGAGGTTTTAGAATGGGGGCGAGGTCCCCGGTACAAGCCGGGAGACCATCAAGTGATGGAGATGTGGGCATGGCCCTCTGGAAAAGCCCAGACAGCTTCTATGTCAGGGTGTGATGCTCCCCACCCTTGAAGTCGACAAGGGTCCTTCTGACAGCCCTTTAGAAAGAGGACACAGATGCTCTCACCCTCTCCTATAAAGCACAGGTGCACAGGGTGACTTGCAAAGATGTTCCATGAGAAACAACACTGTCGTGGTCTTGGTCTACAGCACTCCCCTCCTCCCTGGAGGTAAAGGCCTGGCCGGAGAGCCTCTGGGCATCTTTGCAGCCCCTCTCCTGGCCAGGCACACCAGTTCCTTGCGTGGTCTTGCAGCCTGTTCTGAGAGAACGGCAGGTGCTGCCCTTGCACGTTGCGCCAGCAAAATCTCTTACTTTGCTCATTCCAGGAATTATGAAACCCAAGTGAGGTTAAATGCATCGGCCTCCCGTCCCCAAACGAGAAAATGACAGTACAATACGTACCTGTCAAGGTGAGGGGGTCAAGGACACCTTCAGGGAAACGGGGTGGGTGGGTTTGAAAAGCTGTCGTGTGCTGGTATTGAGAACCAAACGCCTGGGCAGCTTTTTCTGCCCTCGTCCCCTTAGCACACCATGCTCAGGCGCCTGGGCCCCCCGCTTGCTTTGCCCATGTGGGGTGCCGCCTGCCCCTCCCCACCCCACCCCTCACAGGCATCAATCTGTCAGTCAAGCACAGGGTGACACGTCCTTGGTCATTACCAATGACAGATGTCCATTATCTGCTAATCTCTCTGCATTAATGAGGCGCTTGCTGCCAATCATGTTTGCTGGAGGAAATGTGTATTTATTTGCATCTGTCAGGCCCAATTACTGCTGCGCAGAGAAAAGTGCGGCAGGCTTTTCTCTCCCTTCCTTTCTTGCTCATTTAATGTTCTCCTCTCACTTTCATCTGTAGGTGGGATTGCCAGAGTCTGATGGAATCTTTGGTCATGGCTGGTTTTTGATGAGGCCCCAGCGCCAGAGGAAAGGGGGTGATCCCGGTGGGTGGATGGGATGGCTTTTATTTGACAACAGCTTCATTGGCTGGAAAGCGGGTCTATCAACAAATCATGCCTCAAGAAGTTATAGTATTAAAATTCACTTGGATTTAGAAGAGAATTTTGCAAGCGCATTAAATAGTACAGTAATAGTTCAGCAGTATGGTTGTTTTGTTTAATCGTTTAGTCGTGTCCGACTCTTCGTGACCCCATGGACCAGAGCACGCCAGGCCCTCCTATCTTCCACTGCCTCCCGGAGTTGTGTCAAATTCATGTTGGTTGCCTCTCAGACACTGTCCAGCCATCTCACCCTCGGTCGTCCCCTTCTCCTCTTGCCGTCGCACTTTCCTAACATCAAGGTTTTTTCCAAGGAGTCTTCTCTTCTCACAGCAGTATGGTACCAGTTTGCTAAAAGTGCCAGCTTTATTGCCCTTAGGTTGCCAGATGCACCCACCTGATTATAAAGATCTTTGTCTACTGGTGGAAGGTGGCCAGGGTGGAGGTAAGTCTAGGCACGCAAATAAACCATATAAAACAAAAAGGCAATTCATTGCTTATTATTTGTTGCTAACTCATTGTTCTTCCTCAGTGCTTTTCAACCCGAGAGTCTCATCTTCCATCACTATCTCTTGTTTCAGTTTGGACTGTTTCATTATAGGGTTTTCAAGATAAGAAAGATTCACCAGTGGTTTACTATTGCCACCTTCTGTCTGGTACTAACAAAAGTTTGCCACAGCTGTTGTCTGTGAAAGATCCTACACCAGTGTCACCTTCAGCTGCTGCTGCTGTATCTGCCTTGTAGACGTTTCTCCACCCCCATCATTATTGGAACTATCTGTTCTCTTCTGCTGGTGCAGCCATGGCTCCTGAAGAGGGTAGACGCCTCTCAGCCTGGTGGCTCAGCTGTGACCATCCCGCCTTGGGTGACCCACTAGGAATCCATGCTCATCACGGGAGTCTGGCTTCTGGACAGCATTGCTTCTGGCTTCTCTGACACCCTCCCACCGTGTGCATCAAGGAAGGCGCTTTTGCTTACAAGTTTTAATAGGACGTTGAACTTTTTAAATACTGCAGTAGTTTATGGTTTCTGCTTTTAATGTTTCTTTTAACACTGTAGGTCATTTTTAGGAGAAAAGTTAACAGAAATATTTTGAACGAATGAACAAGTGATTTCTATTTTCCGTTGATTGTTGGAGGCCTCACACTGCCAGCCAACACTGTTTCGTTTCTTTTCGCTCAAGAGTGGAAGGGTGGCGTCTGAATCCTCTCTCTTAGGGTTCTTTCTAGCTGTTTTCCTAACTTCCAAGTCGATCCGCTTGTCATCTCTGCCCAGAGACCCTTTTCCCGTAAATCTTTTCCTACTAAGTTATGCTTTCCACATTGGTGGGTATGTAGGGAGGCTCACAAACAGAAGGCAGAACTTTTCAAGCCTGAACTTCTTACTTCTTCAAACATATTTTTGAGCATTCTGGAAGGAAAGTCCATTGCCTCTGGGTAGATTGGGGTCCTTATACTGTTATGTTTTAATATATACGTATATTATATATATAAAGTGGATTAATCCCCACGTGGAGACGAAAACAAGAAGTGACCGGAGAGACAGCCCCAAGGACCAAGAAGGACCCCGGTGACCATCCCAAGACCTGACAGAAACGGAAGGAAGACCCCGAGCCGATCGGTCTGGCGATATCGCTCGGGGCTCCATCTCTCCTGAAAAGACAGGTCCGGCCGGGGAAGGACAGGAACGCGCCAGCAAAACCAAGCGCTTTGTTCTTTCATGAGGCTTCTTTAGAAAAAGATGCGAGGCGAGACGGGAGCCGCGTGGCAAGTGGCGGTCGGGTCCAGGGCCAGCGGGAAACGCCGAGGCGCCGGAGCCGCCCTCGCGGGCTTGACCATGTGCAGAGTGCCCGCCGCCCGCTCCCCTTGGCTCCAGGCGGGTTGGGAGAGAGCGGGGGAAGGCGGGGGGGGGCGTCTGGCTCTCCCCAACCCCCAGCCCGCGGAAAGGCGGAGGAGGAGGAGGAAGAGGCGGGGGCGGCATCCAGGCAGCGCCTCGCCGCCGCGCCCGCTCATCACCATCTGAAAGGCAGCGGCGCCGGCGGTGCCTCCAGCCCCCGAGCCCGCGCCCCAGCGCTGGGGGGCCGGTGGAGGCTGGCTGCCTAGCCGGCCCGTCCCCGCGCCCCTGGAGGGCCCCGGTCGATGGCCGAAGAGCTCCGCCGGGCAGCGCCGAGGCCGCCGAGCATGGTCCGCGGCGGGGATCGGAGCCGGGGGCGCCGGCGGCGGGCGCCGGGAGGCGCGGAGGCGGCTGGGGCCGTGCGCGCTGGCGGAGGCAACCGCGGCGGCTGGGGGTGAGGCGCGGCGCGGGCCGAGGGGGTGCGCGCTTTAGGATCGGGCCCGCGGAGGGGGCGACACGTGTGGGCGGCCGGGCGGAGGAGGACGGGGAGCCGGCGCCCGAGTTTGGGCGCTTCGGGGGGTTTGGAGGGGGGACGCTTTAGGGAGCGCGTCCGGGTGGGGAAAGTTTGGGGGACGGCAAGGGGGGCGCTTGGGGGAGGGGTCGAGGGCAAGGGGGGACCTCGGACGGTCTTTCTGGAGGGAGAGACCCTTGTGCCGGGGGGGCAGCGTCCGAGGAGTGTTGGGGATCCCCCTGGGTTTTGAGTTTGGAGCAGGCAGATCGAGGGGTGTGGGTCTTGGGCGGGTTGGGGGGGGGAGAGGCATCGAGGAGCCTCGAAGGGCGGCCGGGGAGGACATCGGGGGGGGGGGGCGTGAGCTCGGGCAGAGGAGAACCGCGTGAATCGGAGTCCGAGGCGACGCGACCGGAGCAGGCGAGCGCCACTGCGAAGCTGAGAGGAAGCCCGGGCGGGGGTTTGGGCTTTGCCTTCACGGTTGGTGGCTGGCGGCGGGGGGGGGGGGAGAGGAGGAGGAGAGGGGGGCCTGCGCAGGAATTGGGGCGGCCGAGGGGAAGGTCTTGGGTGGCGGGGCTCCCGGAGGATGGAGATCTGAGAAGACGAACTTTGCAGGAGGCGAGAGGACGATTATGGCGGGGTTGCCCGCTCCGGAAGTTTGGGGGCTGGTGGGGGGGGGAGTATGGGAAGGGGGTGTCCGCTGGGATCATTTGGAGGGAAGACTTTGGAGGGGCGGGCGGGCGACGACGCACCGCTGAATCTGGGGTTGGACGGAGAAGCGGAGCATGTGCCCAGCGGCTGTGCCGGGTGAGCAGCCCTTTCTGCACGTGGAGGCGCGCGCGGGGGGTCCCTGATGCTGGCGGGGGGGGGTCTGCTTCGGAAGTGTGCGAGAATCCCCGAGGAATCTGGGGGTGGGTGACACGCGAGACGTTTTTCTCATCTGAATAGCGGTAGATTTCTGGGTACCAGGAGTCGGAGAAAGGAGCGGAAGCGAAGAGCCCCCAGCTGGGAAACAAAACAGAGCCACGGGCTGCCTTTTGCCTTTGTGGACCCCGCTTATATCGGGGCTGAAGTTCACTGGGGGTTTAGGGTGTGTGTCTGTGCATGTGTGTGTTGGTGTTTAGGTCATCGGGCTGGACGCGGAGGGGATTAGGCGAAGGGTGCAGTTACTGTGATTTTTGGTGCAGGTCTCTTTGTGGCTCGTGTGAATGCAGAGGGATAAAGGGTTGCAAGCAAGAGTCGCCAGCCTTAAGGTGAGGCGGCTGCTTCTGGCCACCGAGCATGGCACGCTGGAAGCCAGCAAGGGGAGGTTCGGCAGCCCTGAGGACTCCCCAGTCCAGCAGGAGAATTGCTCCGGACAGCTTTGGCGAAATGAGCCGGCAGGGGCCCAGTTCGGCCACCTCAGAGGGCAGCAGCCTTGAAACATCCCCCCACCCCCGCCCCGCTGTACCCCGTGCCTCAGGCAGGTATGGGACGGCCCACTATTAGAGACAGGATCCCCCAGTTGGGGGACGGCTGGTTCCTTAGATTCGCTGGGGCTGTGGATTCTGTCCACCCTGTTTCCCTCTGGGTTTCCTCTTGCTTTCTCTGGATTAGGATGCCAAACAGGTCTGATGGAGCAACTGGCACACACACACACACACACACACACACACACACACACACGCACGCAGGCACGCACTCACGCACACACCCAAAGCACATGTTGTCTACCCGGGAGACCCCAGCAATAAATGGCCCTGGGTATCTTAATTGATGCACAGGTGCCTGTTCAAGGATATCCAGTGTGGTGTAGTGGACAGAGTGGTGGACTCAAGAGGCCTGGGTTCGAATCCCTGTTCAGCCATGGAAGCTCACTTGGTGGCGTGGAAGTGGTAAAACCACTCCTTAAATATTTCTTGAAAGCCCTGTTAGGGTTGGTAGAAGTTGGTCCTGAGTTGATGGCACAGAACATCGCAGGCCCCTCCTGATTTAGGGGATGCAAAATTGGCTAACTCCAGGGAGAGTGGACTAGCCGACATTCTCGCCGCCCACCATTGCCCCTACGGTCACTTACAGTCATGGACCGATTGTGCCCCTGGCTTTACTTTGAACCAGAATGAGAGCAGGAAAATGGCAGTTTGGGGAGATATTTGACTGTAGAAGTAATGACTGTGGAAGATTTAACATCAATTAACTATCAGAGAATTAACTGAATGGGCAGCCAGGCAGCTGTCCTGAAATGGGTGGGTGGGTGGGGGCAACCAAGAAGCCTTCCCCTCCCTGATCCAAATCCTGATCCATAATATTCTCTTTGTAGTGTATGTATCCTTAGAGGAACTTCTGTATGTCACAAAGTCAAATATAAGGAAAGAGTGATGGAGGCTGAAGCGCCCGAGGGAGCCTGGAATGAATTCTCCTTTAAAGGCAGACGTCCCAGGCTTAGTAGGGTGTTCTGAATTCTGTGCCACGCTTGGCCATGGGCAAGCTTGTTTTATCCACACTATGCACAGAAGAGGTGGGCCAGCAAGGAGTGCTTTGCAGGTTTGTGTGTGTGTGTGTGTGTGTGTGTGTGTGTGTGTGTGTGAATTTACTGTGGCCAAAATGGAACTGCAGACACTCGAGACTTGAATAAAGAATCGGGAGGATCCATTGCTTGGCACAGATTGTGATTTTCCAACCGGAGATCTTTGCTGAAGGAGAGATTTGATTTCTCACGTTCTTTGGAGTGGGGCTGGGATGGTTGGACGCTGGGATGTGTCATTCTCCTTGCTCCTTCAAAGAGTACAATTGGGGGATGCAGTGGAGGGTCTTCCCGGTTATTCTTTCATTATTTATTTACTATTTAAACTATTTCCGACCCACGTCCCTCCTTCAAAAGGTCCCAAGGTGGCTTAAAAGGGGAGATCACGAGTCGGGTGTCATCTGCAGGCAGCAGTTCCTGGCACACAATCCGAGAATCATGAAGTTGGAAGGGGCCTCTTAAGGCCATCGAGCCCAACCATCGGCTCAAGGCAGGAATCCAAATTAAAGGGTATCTACCAGGTGGTTGTTCAAAGATTAGGTCGTCCATCAACCTCTCCAGGGCTACCTGGACCGTGAGAACTTCATTTCCGACATGAAAGGCTGGCTCACTCAAGCTGTTCTCTCTCCTATTGTTTCCCTGGGCTGTGTTTTGGGTGGTTGCCTGTGTTCAGTGCTGGAAGGAAGTGTGTGTGTGTGTGTTTCTGCTCTTCTTTCATATGTTTTGGACCCTGGTGTTGGCCTGATGGTGAAGCACAGCCTTGCATGTAGGAATTCCCAGATTTTGTTCTAAGGATCTCCCGTTTAAAAAGAGTCAGGGCGGGGATGATGGGGGAGTCATATTTTCTCCCTGGCCACTAGGCTAGCTACACAAGAATCTGGAGGAGTTCCTGTTTTTGAATTTCAACTCCCAGTAGTCCAGACTGACTAGTCTGAGCCCAGGTGGAGAAGTAGCCCAACCTGCTGGCACAAAGCATTCTGTTCTTTTACTCTCAGCAGGCAAGTGAAATATATATATATGGCTAGTAATCTTTATAAGGTTGTCCACAGATCTGGGCGTAAAACTCACATAGTTCAGCTGTCCTTCTCTAGGGTAGCCAGGAAAGCTGGGAATGCTCTTACCTGAGCTTGCTCCCTGCACCTAATATTTAAGGTAGAGTACCTCTGAACATGGAGGGTCCATTTATCCTAAGTTAGACTTCTGGGCACACAGAGGCTTCTGCTACTTACCTTTAAGTCCAATATGCTAACATCATACCCTTTTCTCTTTATGAGGGTCCTTATGTAGCCCAAGCAGCACCATTGAGGCACAAGAGGTGAGGGTCCCCTATGAGGAGAAAGGCAGCGTATAGATAATTTGAATAAATACATAAAATAAATAGCTGCCTTCCTATGGAAGCGAGGGGAGGGCTTAAGTTTTGCAGAAGTAGAATAAATATTCATGGGTAGCCTGGTCCAGCTTGGTGATGATAAAGCATGTTAATTGGCCACAGAACACCGAGTCTCCTATCGGGGGGGGGGGGGGGCAACAATGGGGAAACTGAGTCAAGAGCAGGGTGGAGACGAGGGAAGAGAATGTCCTGGAAAAGTGACATGGCTGGTTGGCTGGAATCTTAAATAGGAACCCTCTGTACAGCCAGACTCTTCCCGGGTGTTGCTTATGTAAAGCTCTCTGCTTGGCTTCTGCATTTTGCTTTGTAGAATCCTTTGTAGAACTGGAGAAATTCAGAGACCTCGTGGCTGCTTAAAAGGTTCATGCTTGCACTTAGAAATGTGATATTAGTGCTTTCAAAACCTTGATCCATTGGCTTGCACGGCAAATGACCTGCCAGTTTCACTCTTTTTACTACCTTGCAGTTGGTTCTGCCCTTATGGGTGTAATGACATGGTTGTCCCGTGAAGCCAATGATCCTAAGCAGATCCCAGCTTTTGAATCTTGTGCGTCCATGTGCGCAGGTCCCTGTGCATGGGCGTGCGTGCCTCCACCTCTCTTCCCTTTGTCTTCCTGAGGTTAATTCCCATCCCAGGGTGAATGGAGCCCTTTCCCACCTTCCCACAGTTCTCCTTCTGAAATTCCAGAGTTTATAGTTAGCCGTCTTCTCTTCTCTCTTGTCATTGCAGTTGATGTGCCAAATGGATGCACACTTTTCAAGATCTTTGTTTGGGGACTCAAAGTTTGAGGGGCTTGCAAGCCTAGACGGGGTGCTTTTTCCTTCCCACGGCATGCAAGCATCCTTGTGCTGCCCCCCCCTCTTTCCCTGCTGCCCACAGCTAGCAAAGGTGTGCACTGGGGGGTGGGGGGGGGTGGGGGGTGGGAAGGAGGACTGGAGGCTTCGTGTGGGTGGGCATTGGTATGCGCAAAGCAGCATGTCTATTGATGATCTCCATTTTATATGCGCGAGAGGTGTAGGTTTTGTATTGGTATGTGCGAGAGGGTGCGAGTGCAGTTGTGCGTGCCTCCGGATCGGTATGCGTGGGCGCTCGCGCGTTTCATGCGGGGAGTTTGGGAGCTGTGGGGGGGGAGAGAGAGGTGGATTTGGACGTGCAGCGCTTGGCTTGTGCATCTCCTGGCCTGGGTCTGCTTGCAGAACTGTTTCTGTTGGTGTTGAAAAAGCCGGGGTGCACACTTTTGTAATCGTAGTTTTCATGCACGGCAGACCGTATTTTCATCTCCTCTGCTTCATGTAAGGTGGTTGGAGGGCTCTGTATGCAGCCTTCCCCTTGGGGAAACTGCCCCCCCCTTTCTGCCAACCTGGAAAGAAGTTTATTGGCTATGGTATAAAGAGCTTGAAACGTCCACCTGGTGAGCCTTTTTAAAAGTTTCTTTCCGTGGTTCTCTCGAAGGGGGCTCTGCCGAGGATCAGCAGGAAAGGTTAAGCACCTTTGGATCCTTACAAATGTGGTGCAGCCGTATGAGACCGAGTTCCAGACTCTGTAGCTTAGAGTGACAAGCGGCCTTCCTCCAGGAAACCAAATTCAGGACACCACACCATGGCACCCACCTACCAACCCACCCTATTTACTCCCACTGCCTTAGATCCAGGAACAAGGTTTACCTCCATACGTAACTGGGGTTCTGCCCCAGGCAACCCTCCGTGACAAGATGCATCTAATTCTTCGTTAAAAGGAAGATAAAAGATGCTGTCTCCCACCCAGAAGCCTTAAAAACCTGACTAGTTCTTGGTCCTTTTGCCTTCTCCTTTATCTCGCGACCTAGGATCCATAATTCAATTGTGCCATCGTAATAGACAAAACAAGAGGTGTTTCCCCCCTTCCCAATTTGGCAGACTGGTTTATTGGAGAAAGCACTGAATGTATGTTTATGTCAAAGCTATTCTGATCCTGCTTTTGTAAGTGTAGTAGTGTAGATGTGTTTGGGTGGTTGCTATTTTTAAATGCACACCCCGTTTTAAAAAAAAATTACCTGTAAAATACAACCTTCTGTGTTTGTGTGGCTACTCTCCTCACTTATCCTTAGACACTGAAGCAGAAAATCAGTTTTTAAGAATTCGTTTATTTATTTTGAAAGCTGATGGTGCCTCTTCTTTCCCTTTGGAAAGGACAGCAAACAAACCAAAACAGCACTCTTTAAAACAACCTTTAAAATCCACATGGACATAAACAAGGATCAGTGCAGTTTGTAAGGAGAGCAATTAACCAACAAGGCTTCAACAACAGATACCCCCTCTGTCCATGAGTTACTAAAACTTTTAATCAAACTTTGGCTTAATATTGTATATTGTTGCTCCAGATGAATTTGTGGGCGACAGGCTCTCAGAGCCCCCCCCTTTGGCCAGCCTACCCCTTTTTGGCCATCCTCACATTCCCTCCTCCTGTCTAATTTCTTGCCCAGGAACAAGCCTTAGCCCCTCCCGGTGCTCCTTCATCTTCCTGAGAGGGCTTCTTTGCCCTCTGTCTTGTTCCCTCCAAGAGAGAGGAAGGGAGGGACGAGCGCAAAGGTTGCACGTAGTCTTGCCAAGAGGATGTGCAGAGGCAGGGTGCTTTGGCCACTGGGGGTCCCGGATGAGATGCGGACCCTTGATAGATGGCCACTGTTAGCAGAGCACCCACCCATCACCCCAAAGGAGGTCGTCCATCTGCATAAAGTGGCACGTGCTGATTTCTGTGTCCAGATGCAAAAACACAAATGATTTTTAAAAAGAGTTATTGAATAGAGTTACAACACATTTCACTTCCGTGGAAAGGCTGGGAGCGGGTGACTTCTCTGACTGTTCAGTATGCTAGCCAGATGTTGCTCTCCGTGACTGGTGGGCAATTTGCACCATGAGTTAAGTATCCTCAAGTTGCCTCTGACTTTTGGTGACCCTTCCGCCCTTGCTCAAGTTATTACTGAACTACATCTCCCATTGTCCTTAGCCAGCATGGTTGGTGGTGGGAGTCGCAGTCCCTCTGCATCTGGACGATATCAGCTACGCTATCCTTTCCTGGCACAATACAAGGAGCTGCCTTCTCCCGTCGGCTGAGCGCCATGTTGCCAATCTCTGACTGCCATGTTGCCAATCTCTGACCTGCTGGCTTTCTGGCCAGGTTTTTCAACCTTAGTCCTGCCGGGAGACCCTGAACCTTTCCTGTGGGTCACCCGTCGCAGGCCTGATGCTGTTTACTTTCAGAAATGAGAAATGAGGTTGGCCGGGGTTCTGGTAGTGTGGTGGGAACAGCAACATAGAATTATCATCAGCATCGGCATCTTAAAACGGCCGACCTGGAAGGGACCTTGTGGATCTCTAAGTCCAGCCTCTGTGCAGCAGGCCCAGGGGGGAATCGAACCCCCAACCTCTCTAGACCTGCAGAGCTGGAAGGGAACCCTGAGGCCATCAATCCCAGCCCTTGATGAAGTAGGAAAAGAACATCGTTTTCTCAGCAGTGATGGAAACTGCCTCTCGGCCGTGGGATATGCTTTTGGGGGGGGGGTGCTGACGGGATGCAGTGTCTCCTCCTGCTGCCCAGCCATGCATTTTGAACATCCTTTTTTCTATGTCTCCTCTTATTTTTGTATTCAGAGAAAAGAGACTTCAGTCCTATTGGGGCCATGGCGCATGCTGAAAGCACTCAACGATTCATCTGCGGTTCACCCCTTACCTCTTTTGATCCCAGAGAGGACAGCCAAAGTCCTCTGTATCGTGGCCGCCTCTCTCCTTTGATATTGCAACATCTCCTGCTCTTGAAGGCAGCTCAGAAAGGGCCCTGGGTAGAGGCAGCCGGTTAGAATAATATATTTTATACAGAGCTTAGCAAAAGACACACACACACACCACATCATGAGAAGGCTGGGTTCTCTGGAAAAGACAATCAGGCTGGGAAAGGTGGAAGGCAGCAGGAAAAGAGGAAGGCCCAATATGAGATGGACTGACACCCTAAAAGAAGCCAGAGGGTTGAGTTTGCAAGAGCTGAGAAGAGGGGATTATGGAGAGCTCTCATCCATGGGGTCACCGTAAGTCAGAGGCAACGTGAGGTCACACAACAACAACAACAACAAATATATACAACACAACTCAGAGAATCCTTAGGATGCCAAGAGTTCAGGAAAGGAGCTTCTCTAAGCCATTGAAACTGAGAAATTGAGAAACAGCGATTTGCCCAAGGATCTTAAGGCCGCCATTTGAACTCAGGGCTCAAGATGTGGTCTCCCCTGCCCCTTTATCACTGAGTCTGAAAGATGGATATGTGCCTCTTGGAGGGGATGTGTAGCTTTGGAATTTTTTATTTTTAGGAAGTTTTCTTATTTTCCTCTCCAGACTTCTACCGAGAGCTCTCTGGATTTTAATTATAACTCCAGCTAGGGAGTCAACGATAATTGAGCTAAATTTGTGTCATAGTTTATGCTAATATTTTTTTGCAATTAGTGGCTTTTTAGTAAGATTCCTCTCTGGAGCTAAGCTTCCCGTTTTGCTACCAATGTGCGTCCCCCCCCTTCCCTTCCCTTCCCTCTCCACCCTCCCCTTTCCATGTGTGGCAAATTTGGCTTCTTGGACAGAGATTTCAATGAAAACAGATGGCTATTCAAGGGGCATTTTCCTGACACCCCCCCCCCCCCCGCCGGTGCATATTTCATATGCTGTGTGATCTTTATATAGGATATTTCTTCTTACGCTATAGGACTGTATGTAGGTATGTGAATGCAAAACCCACTGTGTGCAAATTGCAGAATATCAGATTGTGTTTATAAGACAGGACAAGGTCAGAATTGGAAGTTGCCTTAAATTGATCAAAAATTAAAATTCCAGTGTTCCTCTTCCCAAAAAATGCCTTAGTATGGCATTCTGAGTATCTGATGGAACATCCCTTTCCATGTAACCTGCCAACATGCCTTGTGGGTCTGTGTGTAACAAATATTTCCATATATCTTTCCGTGGCATATGTCTTGACTTTATGGGAAATGAACTTTTTATGGGGTGTATGCAGACCTTAACGCAAGAGGCAGGATGGAGTTCCATCAGGAAATCGGCTTATAGGCTTTGTTGAGGCTTTCACACTCAGCACCGATGCTGGGAATGGTCCTGGAAGAAGCAGGCCCACTAGTAGAGATGCTTCTGGAGTAATGTTGTTGAGACCCCACTTAAAAATCTGTTCAATGTCTTTTGAACCAACCAGAGATCTTGATGGGTGAGGCCGCCCTAGGTGGAGCCTATAGTAGCAGTCAAGCTGGGAGATTACCCACACGTGGAGGGCTGGGAAGCATTCCCAGTCCTCAAGGGGTCAGTTCAGCAGTACAGGACCAGCTGAACATGGAAAGGACATTGCAGTGGTTACTTGAGAATCCAGATTCCCGAGAGTGGCCCCTGAAGGTGAAGCGGCTGATGCAGGAGCCAAATGCACCGATCCAGGGCAGGCTGCTCAACAGCTGCCACCGTCATGGATCAATTCAGCTCCAGTGTATTGGTCCTTATCCACCCTGTAGTTTCCCTACCTTCTTCTGGAGAATAGCCAAGTGTCACCAACATGCTGGCAATTCCAGACTCCAAACCCTCCCAGGAATTCCATGGCAGTTGATAATCACCTGCAGCAATGCTGGATGGGGGAAATCTCTGAGCTGTAGGCCAAAAAAAAGCAACTTTTACAAGCACAGCCTTGTGTTTGCCCAAGTAAGTGTTTAACTCCCTCCCTCCAGGGAAGCAGCAAGGAAGAGAGCATGGAGGCAAAAGTCCATTCGTTCCCCATGGTAGCTCCCTTCCTAGCAACTGGTATTCAGATAGAGTATCTCGGGATGTGGAGGTTTGGCTGTCGGAGACGTTGAATGGCTCTCCAGAGATCAATCTCTGTCTCTTCCTTTGCAGATCCCTCTGTTAGAGTCACATAAGCGAATTAGCTTCACCCCTTCTTGTGGGCAGTCAGTGGTGTAAAAGTATGGGCACCCTTTGTTTCTACACCTGCCGGGCTGCATCAACGGGAAGGGGCTGGCCTGAGGTTGGAAAGGCTAGTGCACAGGATGCAGCCTCCCAGAGACCTCCAGCCAGTACGGACAATGAGGGTTTCTGGGAACTGTAGTCTAAAAGAGTAACTCTACCAAGCTTCAAGGCGGAGGGCATGGCTCGACAGGAGCTTTGCCACCCCAGTGGGGGAATCCGAGTTGGGTCGTAAGCGAGGCATTTTATCTGCAGAGTGTTCAACAGGCAAGTCGCCGCGGTTTCCCGAGGCAGCCACGCTAGGCACTGAACGGCCGGGATTTATTAAGCCACGTACGGCTTGGAAACCTTTGGCACCGAGCAGATGCGGCCGTAGCAAAGAAGTAAGTAGATTTCATTGCCCCCAAGTCGGCTCTTAAATTGTATGGAAACTCAAGTGTGTTTTTTTAGTTTTCTGTTTAAAAAGCCTGATTCACCATCTGCTTTTTAACTAATTAACGAGTTGCTTAAATTTGTAAATTACCAAAATCTTGACATAGGTGGCTTTTTGAAGTAACTGGAGGAGGGGTGAGCAAGCTTGGAATTTAGTTTTTCCCCCTCCCCCCCTTAAGTTAGCAACTGCTGTTAGAATGTTTTGTAAAAAAAAAAAATTATGTGTGACGATAAATGTGTTAGAACCAGGACATGTTCGAACAGTAAATGTGAGTGCCCTGTGCCAAATGGAAGACTGAAGCTTTTATTCATTTATTGGTTATTTTTCAAAAGTATTTATTAATTGCTTTGCTGCCCATCAAAACCCCTGAAGTGATGTTCATTAAATATGTAAAACGTGTTTACAACTGATATGAGTCCATTTTAAAAGTCAGTTTTTGAAACCAGCTGGGGAAAGATTTGTCTGCTAATCTACTGATGAGGACTGGAAACTTGCGGGCTTGTTTTTGTTAACCAGAAAGCTATAATTTAAAACACCCAGGTTCTTGCCTACCAATCGCTCACCTTGGAGGTTTCACTGTATTATCTTCAGCATTCTCTCTGACTGACTGAGAGCAGTAGAAAAGATTGGGAGTCGAAATGGGGGGGGGAAGGGGAGAGAAACACCTTGATAGTTATAGCCATACCAAGTGTTCATTTTTGCCTTTCCTTATTGCTTGTGCAAAAGCTCATTTGCAGAAAGCATGTGGCTGTGGGAGAACTCTTATTAAGCTTATTAAACCGAATGCTAGTTGATCACGTGGCTTCTCATCCAGAGCTTTCTCCGTGGTTTCTCCGAGTCTGTGGAACTCCCTGCCGAGGGAGGACAGACTGCTCCCCCCCTCCCCCCCCTTGTTCGCCTCCTGGAATAACAAACAGTGCCTTTGGCAACTGGTGTCGCTTTGTGGCAGGCGGAATGTCGAACCAGAATATTGCTTTGTTTTTTCTTAACTCCTGTGGTTTTAATTTTGCGCGCGTGTGTGTTTTGAATTTTTAAATGTTTTCCTGTATTTTACAGATAGGATAAAAACGGAATAAATTGCTAAATTGATAAATACTTCTAGTTTCTTTCAACTTAGCAGTGATCTGGCTGTGCAGATATTCCTGACATGTGAGCCTGGCTGTAGAGAGATTAAAAAAAGAGAAAGAGAGAGAAAGTGTGTGTGTGTGTGTGTGTGTGTGTGTGTGTGTGTGTGTATGGGGGAAAGTGTTGCTTAGTGGTTAGAGTGTTTTCCCCTTAGGACTGGTGAAACTGAGTGCTGCAGTGGCCCCAGGATTAGGGAGATGCGACGGCTTTGCTTATCCACACCTTGCAACACGGGGATCCTGGGATTTCTTACTCTGAACACCGGCTTCTGTCTCTGCGTGGCCGCTCTCCATGGTTCCCGTGCAAAGGCCAGGACTGGCTGGAGAGAAATGTGGGTGAAAGGCGAGGGAATGAACAGCTTGTCAGAGTGACTGGAAAGGATGATGGGTTTAGGGGAGGGAGAGGAGATGCTCCCTCTTCATCGGAAGCTCCAGAGGCATCAGAATTAAGCCAAAGGGGCCCATGGCGGGCTCAGACAAGCCATGCGCTTAAAGCATGGCTCCCGTATTCTCTCTGAGACGTATGTGGCCCCGCTTTGTAAATTACGTCTAAGGTTACTCGTTCTCCATACCTTTTCCTCATTTCCATGAGCACGCAAGATATGTGTGAGTGCGTGTGTATGTTTTTATCTGAAAAAACAAACAACACTCTTCATTTGATCCGGTCTGTCACAGAATCTGGTGGATTTGTGAAAGCTTTTTAATTTTATTGCTTCACGGTGTCTTGCTAAGTTGTGGTTTACTCTTCTGGATTGTGGTTTCATTACCCTGTTTGTAAGCTCCTTGAGGAAAGAAGACTGAGGGGAGATAGGATAGCGCTTTTCAAAGACTTGGGAAGCTGTCCATTCAGAGGAAGGGCAGGGATGTGTTCTCGATCATCCCAGAATGCAGGACACGCAACCATGGGCTCCCTTGTTGAGAGGAAGCCAGATTTCGGCTGAATCTCAGGAATAATTCCTAACTGTTAGAGCAGTACGACAACGGATCCCATGACTTTGGGAGGTGGTGAGCGCTCCAACGCTGGAGGCCTTCAAGAGAAAAATGGACCACCCCCTGGCAGATCTCCTTGGAGTTGTATCCTTGCCTTGAGCAGGGGGGGTTGGACTAGATGGCTTTAGAGGCCCCTTCCCGCTCCATGATTCTGTGGTTTTACCTGGAGAGCTTTAGCTGACACCTGGTTCAGACGGACTCTAAAGAAATATGCCAATTCCTGGGGAGTCGGTTTTAAGAAGTATAAATGCTCAGTTCCGTGCCTGGGAGGAACCAACGAAGAATGGTTTGAAGAACAGGCAGCAAAAAGAAGAGGCGAGCCCTTAACCCTTTGCCTCTCTCCTTCCCCAGACGGCGGCCTTTTCTAAAGGGGACGGTGGTCTGAGGTCGCCTCTGCATCGGATGGTTCCCGCATCAAGATGGCAGCTCTGTACAGCAGCGAAGTGAAGTGTGTCAGCGTTGAGTGGGACTTCCTCCAAGGCCTCTTGGTGAAGAATCAACCAGTCCCTTGGTAAGATGGCACCCCCCCCCACAGAGGTTCCAGCTTGGTAAAGACCCTAAAGCTTGATGGGGCGATTCTGGGCCAGTCATTGTCAGCCTGTGGAGAGGTTGGAGGGTCAGATGGCACAAGTGTAAGCCTTCACAGGTTGCAGACTGTTTCTCCTGGTGTCCTTGGACTGCAGTTCCCAGAAGCCTTCACCACCAGCTGGGCTTGACCGGGGTTTCTGGGAGTTGCAGTCCAAGAACACCTGTGGGGGGGGGGACCCATGGTTACGAACCGCTGCTTAGAGTCAAGTGTACTATAGTTCTGTGAAAATACCTGATGAATGAACCTTGCTGAGCTTTTTTAAGGTGCCACAGAAACTCTGGGTCGTATTTTGTCACTGTGGCTGTGTCTTGCCTCCACAACGAGCCGTGCGATGCTTTTCAGTGGCAGCTTTTGGGGTGCCCAAGTAGGAAGCTGGCCTCCCGCTCCTTGCGGGCATCACCTCTCCTGTTTTCCTCTTCAGCTTGCAGGCCCTGCGGAAGGAGAAATCCCGCAACGCGGCCCGCTCCCGTCGGGGCAAAGAGAACTTTGAATTCTACGAGCTGGCGAAGATGTTGCCCCTGCCGGGCGCCATCACCAGCCAGCTCGACAAAGCCTCCATCGTCCGGCTCACCATCAGCTACCTCAAGATGCGAGACTTTGCCAACCATGGCGATCCTCCGTGGAGCTTGAGAGCAGAAGGGCCCGCCCCTATGGGCAAAGGTAGGTGCCGCTTGGTGGGAACGTCCCTTTTAGGGTTGTGTGGTTGTGCAATGATAAAATGGTTGAGTTGGGATGTAACTGGCTGGATCGCTCTGTGGGTCTGGTCTCTGGCTGTGGGGCTAGAGGTTTATCTTCCTCCTCCTCCTCTGGTTCTGCAGCCAGAGACAGAAATCCTTGAGCTATCCAGCAGTTCAGCACTTGGATTCCCTACTGCACCTCTAAGGAGAAGAGCCAGCCTGGGTAGCCTTGGGCAAGCTGTGCGGTCCCACGGTGCTTCCCGAAGAAAGGGATGGGAAACCACTTCTGAGTATTCTGTACCTGGAAAACCCTGGGAAGGGTCATCAAAAGTCAGAACTGACCTGAAAGCTTGCAGTGATTGTTCTTGGACTTGAAATTTCCCAAAGGTCATCTAGTTTAACTCCCTGAAATCTAGCACAAAAAGCATTCCTGAGAGACGGGCACCCAACTTATGCTAGGAAATCTCCCAAAGAACGAGGTCTCACGACTGTAAGAGTCTTGCCCCTTAGGAAGCCCTTCCTGATGCTTAATTCAAAGCTCAGAATTTGATTCTGTCGCTTCGGGCCCTCCGGGCTCAGCCAAAGTCAGACTTGTTCCATCTTCCCTGAGGCAGCCCATCCTCTCTCTCTCTCTCTCTGAAGATGGCCGCCAGGGCCACCTCTGGGTCATCTGTTCTAAAGGCTCAACAGAACCACCTTGCTGCCTTCCAACCCTGCCGTGACCCGGTCGGGTACAAAGGGGCAGAGATGGGGGCAAGACGTTTGGGTCCGTTGCTTCTAACTTTCATCCCAAATCTGTCCGTCCTGCTCGTGTTGTCCTAGTCCAACTCCCTGCAGCTGTAGAGGCTGAGACGTCCACTCCATTTTCTCTACGGTGATCCCTGAGATGTTTGGAGAGGGCAGCCAAGTCTGCCTGTGCCAAGAGGGGAGTGTGATTTATAATATGATAATTTCCCATGGTGGGGCCGGGGGAGGGTCTGGGGCCAAAACTACACGTGGTGCAAGTTTCCACGTCTCTTTTATGGGACTAACCAACCCCTGTCTTTCCCCCATCTTGCCTTGTCTCTCTTTCTCATCCTTGAACACCCGGACCCTTCTTGGCTTGCTCAGAAGGACGCCAAGAGCCAAGGACAACCGGTCCCTCTGAAAACTCTTCCCTGCACTCTTGACTCCCATTTTGCTAAATCCCTTCCTGCCTCTGACCCCCCTTTCACAACAAACCCTCCGAAAAAAGCCATTCCAGCACTTACACATGCAACGGCACACACACACACACAATACACACACAGGAACACTAGCCCAGATAAAATAGCATTGATTAGCATTGCAATAAATCACCATTTAAATAATGCAGCTTCAAAGTGTGTAATTAAATAAATTAACTGCCTTGGAAGAATACAGGCTTGCAGCAATTTCTGATTACTATCATTACCCGCAGGGTAATTATCAGCCCAATAACGAGTGTTCCATGAAATAGGGATAAACATCTGCCTATTGTTTGGGAAGAGGGGCAGAGGGCCTGTCTGTCTCTCCTCACCACCCGCCCGCCCTCTGCCCAGATTCCAGCACTGAGAAGAGGACATCTTGATATTTAGTACCCCTCTTCCTTTGAGATTCGCTCCCTCCCTGTGTCAGTCCCCCTCTTGTTTCAGGGGGGGAAAAAAGCCAAAATCTGTGCATGAGGAATGAATTCTATTAATGATTGGCTTTGGGGAAATGAGCCCAGAACTTTCTCAAACCCCGGGAGGGGTTTCCCGCTATTGTTTTGCCGCAGCTGGATCATAAGGGAGAAAGTTTTTAAAAAGAGGAAAGTTTAGAAAACAAAGGTGGTTGGGCCCGAGAACTCAATCCTTGGCTTCCCCAACTGGTGGGGCTGTGAATGTGCCCGGTGTTGCGTGTGCCAGCTTTTGGCAGTGAGGACTAGAAACGTAGGTGTTGTGGAAGAAGATCCTTCAGTCTGTCCTCTGTGTTTCAGAGGGGATGGCTGTTTGTAAAACTAGAACTCCAGAGGGTTTATGGCTAGCAGGAGGCAGAGAGCTTGGGAAAAGGTCTTCTTCTGGACTGTAGCATCCTCTTGCCAGCAAGGTGACCGGCTGCTCTCAGAGGTTCTGCTTTGATCAGCTGAAAAGATGTCCCTTCCCCCTAACATTTCATCTAAGCACCAGCTTTTTACAGAAACAGTGAATATTTCATCAAGTGAATACTTTTTACTGAAACACACAGACAGCAGCTGGCATGGCAAGGAGAGGACAATGGCCTCCTGTCCTTCCAAATTTGGAAGGAACAGTTTCCCCCGAGATGGTTTCTCAGACAAAGGAATGCATATCACGGATTGACCACCATTGCTTGATTTTGGGTTCCAGCTCAAGTTGGAACGATCTGAGTTAAAGGTTCATCCCTCATTTGGAGAGTGAACTGGGTACGAGGAGTCTTTGCCTCCAGGCCAACGAAGGTGGGGGAACTGTGGTCCCTCTGGGTGATGTTAGATTACTACAGATCCCATCATGTTTTGCCACTCATGGGCTGGGCTGGTGAAGGAGGATGGTCATTGTGATCCAGAATCACCTGAGGGTCCACATGCTCCCCACTCTGGATTCAAAGAGCGGTGGTTGATGCCTGAGGGCCCTTCCTCTTGGGTCACAGGAGGGCAAGGTAGACAACTTTTACCAGTCCTTGAGCTTGAGGTTTGCAAGCCAGTTGAGGGCAGAGACCTCTCTTTCCGGGCCTTAAGGGTGCAAAATAACAATTTCTATACCTCCTCCACCAATTCTTTCTTCTCACATCCCTGGAACCTGTTCATTTTTTTTCCAGACAAAACTAGAATTCCATGGCCCTGACATTACACTTTGCTTCCTTGGTAAATTATTCCCCACCCCTCGCTTCTCCCCACGAGGCTGTTGGCCACCGATGTCCCCTGTACTAATTACCATCTTTGACCTGGGGCCAGTTTCTTAATCAATCGCATTAGCGCAATTAGCAGCATTTTTTTTTCCTGCCGAAAGCAAGTCTCTTCCTGGGGCTTAGTTAGGGAAAAATATTAAGGTCATGTTGATTAATCAAGTGGCAGTTTATTAAACATCTGGAGGGAGACCAATTCTTCGCACTGACAAGCAAAATATTGGGAGGATGATTTTTGATTTTTTTTAAAAAAATATAATCTTGTTTCCCTGAGTCATTCAGCTCCTGTGGGAGAAACAGAGAGAAAGGCAGAACAGCACAGTGTGGGAAACAATGGCTGGAATCAGGACAGATGGGAAACTGAGGCTTTGACGCCGCAGCTGTTCACGATGAAGGTGATTTTATAGTGCCATCAAAGTGCCCAGGAGCAGTGCTCCCTCTGACCACTCTAAGAAATGATAACCAAAAGCAACAGCAAAACAGCAATCCATTAAAAAACCCCTCTCACACCACCAGTCATTAAGGACAAGCCTGCCTGAAGAGGAACGTATTTGCCTGCTGGCAGGAGAGCAAAGGTGAGGCCAGGCTGGCCTCCAGTGGGAGGGACTGCTGAAGAATTGATGCTTTTGAATTGTGGTGCTGGAGGAGACTCTTGAGAGTCCCCTGGACTGCAAAGAGAACAAACCTATCCATTAAGAAGGAAATCAACCCTGAGCGCTCCCTGGAAGGACAGATCCTGAAGCTGAGGCTCCAATACTTGGGCCATCTCATGAGAAGGGAAGACTCCTAGGAAAAGACGCTGATGTTGGGAAAGTGTGAAGGCGGAGGAGAAGGGGGACGACAGAGGACGAGATGGATGGAGAGAGTCACCGAAGTGGCCAACATGAATTTGACCCAACTCTGGGAGGCAGTGGAAGACAGGAGGGCCTGGCGTGCTCTGGTCCATGGGGTCACAAAGAGTCGGACACGACTTAATGACTAAACAACAACAAAAATATTCCATCATTCCACTTCAAAAATGATAGCACTCGAGGTAGCTGGCAAACATAATTAAAAGCAAAGTAAAATAATTAAAAGTCCAATGAAGTAAATTAAACGCTGAATGAAAACAAATTAGACAATAAAGCCCTCAAGTGACTCACTAGCAGCATCAATGCTAGATTCAGTAAAACCGTTTAAAAGGCCAGCTTGAAAACAGGCATCTTCCTACCCGTCCTAAAACCAGCAAGACTGGGAACTGGCTGGACCTTGGGGGAGATCCCACCCAAATACTTGGGAGCATTACAGGGCCAAGCCCATCCCCTGTTTTCATTTATTTATTTATGTTTTTATTTCATTTTTACACCGCCTGTCTGGCCGAAGCCACTCTGGGTGGTTTACAAGCATATGAATATCCCAAAAATAGAAATAATAAAATACAAATAAGCAATACACTTGAAACGTAAAAAATCATCAGTCAGGTGCGGACATTTGAAGAGCGTTCAGGACTGGGCATGTAAGAGACGGATGTACCGAGACACGGATCAGGCAGGGTTGTGGCATGATCTGCCCCCTCTCCTTTTCTGACCCAGCTTTTGGCAGCCTGCCCTGTTTCTTTTGGCCCTTGAATGGTCAGTGAATTCTCCTAAATCCCGCAGAGAGCCGTTGCCCGGCCTCATGGAACCCATCCTCGTCTGTCCCTCTTCCTCCTCACCCATCTGACATTGTCGGCCTGTTTTTGACACTTCCAAAGGCGAAACGGCCCCGCGTTGGCCTTCGTCCAGATGCCGCTTGCCCTGGCGGCTCCCACGTCATGAATCCAGCTTGACTGGGAGAAGCATCTTGTTTGGAAAGGGGCTTCGGCTGCTTCTGTCGCCCGAGTGCTCCAATGTGGTCACTTTTGGGTTAGCCTTCCCGGGGCCCTGAAACTGACTTCTCTTTCCTGGTTTTGGACACTAAGCTGGGTCTGGTCTGGTCAGGACATGGATGGGAGACCAGGAGGGAACACAGAGGATCTCCAGGGAGGATTGGGGAAGAATCCAGCCCCAAACCCCAGAGAGAAACTGGTGGTGCCAGTCTGACTGGAAGAGAGAGGTGGAGGACCAGAGACCACTTCTTAGGGTTTCTGCCTGTTCTGAAGAGCCCAGTGGCACTGCCTTCTTCTTCTTCTTCTTCTTCTTCTTCTTCTTCTTCTTCTTCTTCTTCTTCTTCATCATCATCATCATCATCATCATCATCATCATCATCATCATCGATATCTGTCAATATTTTGGACTTTTTCGCCCTCCAAGAAGCTCAAAACAATATACCTGGTTCTCCACTTTGGCTCTCATTTGACCTTCTCCACAACCCTGTGAGGTAGGCCAGGCTGCGAGACAGGGACTGGCTCAAGTTCACCTGGTCACTTTCACAGCTCATTGAAGGGGGGGGGATACCTGGCTGTTCCAAGCCCAACTCTGGCTCCCTAACCACTCCACGGCCCTGTCCTTAGTTCAGATCTCGCTGTGCCAGAGTTCCACGCAGTCGCTTTAGAGGGTTTCCCCTCTTTCAGCCTCTCCTCTGTACTAGTCCACGGGCACTCAATGTGGGCCTATCTGGCTGGCTTGTTGTAAAGATAAAGGATTTGGAAGATTCTCCTGCTGATGATAGTGCTACTCGTTTTCTCCTGAGGGCAACTCTCCTTCTCGGCCCCGGGGGGGGCGGGACATGCCCACGAGCAAGTGTTTCTTGTCAATGATCAGAAGGGGGCTTCCAACAGGCAGGACGGCACTGGATTTCCCCCCCCCCCGCTTCATCCCCATCTCTGAATGACACTTCTTTCATCCTGCCCCCCCCCCCCTTGGCTCAAGGCTTTTTCCTCCTTACTTTGCCAGCCCGGAGCCAAGAGATTGCTTGCACTTTGCCGTTCAGCTGCAGCTCATTCCGCCGTGGCGCTGCCATGCAGCCGAGATGCCGCAGCTGCGCCGCGGCCGGAATCTGCAGCAGTCCCACCAGCTTTATTCTTCCACATAATTACACAGTACGGGAAGAACGGGAGTGATTGCTCTGGGCCTGGGCAAGGCACCGCTCACAATCCCAACAGATTTTGACGTTAACCCCTCAAAGCTTTGCGTTTGTCTTTGCATTTTACAGTTTTTTTTTTAAAATTCTCTCCCCCACTTTCCTTTTCTCCTTCACCTTGCCTAGAAGGATGAGGTCCCTAGACTGTGACAAGATCCTCTCTATCTCAGCTGGCTCCCTGAGTCTGATTTTTCAGCCTTGGTGAAATATTTTGGCCCTCCCCGTCGGCCCATTTCGTTTACATTTTTTCCTGCTTTTCCTGATGCAGCAGAATGTTATTATTATTATTTTTTAAAAAGCAACCACGGAGATAGGCAGTTGCTGGGTCTTGAATGACAGAAGGAAATTGGTGAAACTCTGCAGAGTCTTATAGCTGTTGTTGATCTGCATTTCAAGTGAGTTTCTGTCTATGGGGTGTGGCAAGAACTGCTTAAAGATATTCTGGCAGCGTTTGAAGTGGGAGAGGGGAAGGTAAGAGCTAATTTATCTTCCGTGATTCTGCAGGATTCTGCTTGGAATCTGTAAAATAGGTTCAGAACTGGTGCCTTCTTATTAAAAAAAATAGTAATCATCCATAAATAGTCCCACGGCCACACATCTTCTAAAGGAAGATTCTAGCCCTCATGGGGGAAGGGATAAATGTCACCACGAGTCATGGGATAAAAGTAGCACAAATATGTAATATGCTGTTCATCTCTGTTTGTTTGCTTTTAAGACAAACAGGCCCCAGAGAGGTTCATTCCCCCCCCCCCCGGATTCTGACAGAAGGTGGGGCTATGCAGATGAAAGGGTGGGAGTATGCAAATTAGAGGACCTTGGATTCTCAGTTCCCAGAGGCACCCTTACTGTAACCCTAATTGTATGTCATTTATATTTATATTTATTTATTTATTTATTGGACTTATATACCGCCCCATAGCGCTACAAGCACTCTCCGGGCGGTTTACAATTTTAATTATAAAGGCTACACATTGCCCCCCCCAGCAAGCTGGGTACTCATTTTACCGACCTCGGAAGGATGGAAGGCTGAGTCAACCTTGAGCCGGCTACCTGGGATTTGAACCCCAGGTCGTGAGCACAGTTTTAGCTGCAGTACAGCCTTTTAACCACTGCGCCACGAGTTCTGATGTATGGAGGCCCTTTTCAGAGTTTTAATATAATAACGTAATAATTATGTGCCATCAAGTCAATTGTGAGTTATGGCAACCCCTTTCCAGGGTTTCCCAGGTAGAGAATACACAGAAGTGGTTTTGCCATTCCCTTCCTCTAGGGGGAGCCCTAGGACAGTGCAGCTTGCCCAAGGCTACCCAGGCTGGCTGCTTTTATCAGGAGGCCCAGTGGGGGGAATCGAACTCCCAATCGCTGGTTCTGCATCCAAGGTGCCTAAACCACTGAGCTTCCAGCCCACTGTCCTTACTATATAAGCCCTTTAATTTTTCTCCCGCAGGTTTCCTGCTCATGCCTGCGTGGGGATACCAACTGCCCCATCTTGCAGAGTCTAAAAGCTGGTAGGCATCCTCAAATGGCCTTATTCCTGCTGGAAAAATTAAACAATTTAAACAAAGCCCCCTTCCCACCACGAAAATAATAAGTTTTAAGAGACCAGAAATCATTGTTCATCGGAGGGTGAAATATTATGATTTTTGCGCGGTGACAGGACAGAATTATTACATGGGCTGTCATGTGATGGTTGGTGTTCTGTCCGCCCACATCTCCCTCTCCCCTCAGTGCGCTTTGTGTTTGCACGACACTAGCAAACACGATTTTTATTTTTGGGCTACTCTTTTCTCTTTGGTACATCTGTAGGGTTTCTGGAACTATTGTTCCATTACTTAGAGCATATGAATGTGCACTTCATTTCTTCCCAAACTTCACAATTTTCCCTTTCCCTCCCCCAATGATAACCCCCCCCACCCCCAGCAAGTTTCTAAACCTCATGGTTCTGCAGAGACATTTATAAATTACGTGTGTGTGAAGTTGACCCCAGGCTCGTAGACCTCATGATTGTGTAGAGATATTTGTCAGTTATTTGGACATAACGCAATGAGCAAGTTGCTAGATCTCATGGCTCTGTAGATTTATGTCCATTGCATCACTTTGTGCTTGACTTCAGCCTATAACCTGCTTTATCCACCAACAGGAAAACAACGGACACTAGAAACCAAATTCCAGCTGGCAGAGTCGGTGCTATGCCCCTCATGACAAAATCATAACAAATGAATTGTATAAAACAAAAAGCTTGTGCAAGTTAGATCTTGAGAAGCTGTTGAGAACAAAGTAGGTTATGCACAGCTTCCTAAAACATGCTCAGACCCTTGGTCTAGATGGGCGGGATAGAAATCTAATAAATAAATAAACAAATGCACTTTGTGCCTTGTGGGAGAAGAGCCAGCCTGGGTGCCCTTGGGCCAGCTGCACACTGACCCAGCGCCCCCCCCCCCCGAAAAGAAGGGAATGGGAAACCCCATCTGTACTTGGAAAACTCTTTAAAGGGTCACCCAAAGTCAGAATCGCCTTGAGAGCACATGATCATTATTTAATAAAGGCATCATCACCTGCTCTTGCATCTGCATCATGCAAGGACCACGCTGCCTTTTCCAAAAAAGAAATTCTGAATAGTTGGGAGTTAGTTCTCCAAAATGACTTCCAAGAGTTAGGGTACTTCTGTCAATCGTTTAAACCAAAGGCGATTGGGTGTCTTGACCTGCAAAACCCTGAAAACGGTTGCCACAAGTCAGCATTGCTTTGATGACACATGATTATTATTTAACAAAGGTATTGCCTGCTCCTGCATCTGCATCATGTAAGGACTACACAGCCTTTTCTAAATTTTTTTTCCTGAAGAGTGGCAGCTAGTTCACTAAATGGCTTCCAAGAGTTACAGTGCTTTTGTCTACAGTTTAAACCAAGGGCAGCCGATTTCCAGAGGTCTGGAGATGGCATTTCCCTCTCTCTGGCTTTAGAGGGGTCCACCCATTCCAGCGGTCAATGATTGTAATTGCTTGTTAAAAAGGATTATTAAAAGACTTGTCACACGCTGGCCACCATTAACATTACAAAGCTATTAAAAGCACAAATTATAGTTGTCTGCTAAAAATACAATTAAAGAAGTACAAAGAATCACCACTCCATTGTTCACTGAAAGCTGTGGGAAATAGATGTGGTTCTGATGCGCGCTTGAATGGCAGGTGTGTTGGGGGACAGCCTCTGCTCTGGTGGAAGGGAGTGCCCCAACTTGGTGGCCACCACTAAGAAGAACCTGCCGAGGGTGGGCTCATCCTATGGGCCACTGTGTCCTCGGGCCTCCCAGGAGCTACTTCCCAGGTTAATATCAAGATGCCTGAAGTGTGGAGGAATCCCAGGTGGCTGTGTGAATGTACATGTCATACAGGTCAAGGATCTCAGAGGGCACACAAATTTCAACAGTTCAAATGTTCTTACCTTGCCCTCCCTCTTTCAGAAGTTTTAGGCTGTGTTGAAAAAGGATGCTTGTGTTTTCAAACTTCTTATCTTTCTCTTTTTTTGGGGGGTGGTGGCTGCTTTATGGGTTTAAAAGTGGGAAACTTGCAAAGTTTTGGGGAGGGGGAGATTATATCCCCCCCCCCACTTCTCTCCCTCCTCCCACCCCCGTTTCCTTTCCCAGTAATCCTGGCAGCTTTCTAATTCTTACATTAAATGCTTTTAATTATAGGAGCATTCTGTCTGACCTGTGGGGTTATTTCAAGAGAGGAAAAATGAAGGAATTAAAGGAAATGACAGAGCAAATTGCCGCAATTAGCAGAGCTGGTATTGTTCTGAGTGTCTGTCAAGGGGATTCTCTGTTTGTTAGTTACAAGTAAATTCATACAGATAACGGAGACAGCTATTATAAATGCCATCTCTGAGGCTGCCTGGCACTGCAGCGATTTTTCCTTTTATAAAAATGAAAAAAGAAAAAGAAAAAAAACATTCTTTATATAAAAAAAAGATGTTCGTTCTCCTTGAAAGTGAGATCTGGAAAGAGAAGAAGGTTCTTCTGTGGTCCAACTCTGCAAATGCGTCCAGGGTGCTCAGAGCTTCCTGGTCAGCGACATTGCGGTGCGGTGCATCCGCTTGGGGTTTCCACGTGAACTTTAAAGGCAGCCTCCAAGTGGCTCAGCTTGTTTTGTGGGACAGGACCCACCACCTTTGAAAGTCGGAGCTAAATTCCAGAGGAGGTTCACTGACTTGGAGAAACCGCTTGGAGGATTTTGGCCCGGGCATCCGAAAAAAAATCCTCACCTTGACCCTGAATGGCCCCAACATGCACAGGAACGGACGTGTGGCGGTACCCAAAGAGGGCTTGGCAGAGGTGCTGCTCGGCTGCCTTGCTCCAGGAGCTGTACATGTGTGCCACCCCTACTGAAAAAGAAAGGAAAGATTTTTTTAAAAAGAGAATGAGAGAGAGAGAGAGAGAGAGAGGGAGAGAGAGAGAGAGGCAAGCCTTCCGCGACCTTGGTGCAAATTTCTCCAGGGCTTCCCGCCTTGCTGCCTCCCTTCTCTCCGCCCGGCCGGACCCCCTCCTTCCTCTTCCTCTCAGCCAGGGAACGTCTGGGCCGTGAGGAGCCACAATGAGCCAAAGGGGCCTGAAAGAAAGGTTAAGCCGAGGTCTTGTGAGCTTTTCAGCTTTTGCGAGGGAGCAGTGAATGGAGAGCTGATAAGTATTCTGGGGCCATCTCCCTAGAATGGGTAGAACACAATGACACGTCCTGTGTCCTTTGATTCTCCCTCCTTCCCCCAACCCTCCCTGTCCCCCCCCCGCTTCACCCATCCCTCCCCCAACTCTCTCCTGGTCTTCCCCACAAACGGAGTGAGCGCCTTGTGCAGATTTTTGTGACGCTGCACCACACACACTTGGTGTATCTGCGTTTTTGAGCCACTTCATGTTTGGAGCAGTTGCATATAGATAGTTGCAGAGATAGATACGCAAACAGCTCCCAACGTTCGTGGGGAAGATTTGCTTCTTACTCATCTTATACTTCTGCTATATTCCCCCCCCCCCTGAAAACTGAGGGGCAAGTGCTCCATGGGGTAATAGCTTTCATTGGACCAAATGACACTGCGTACACACACACACACACACACACACACACACACACACACACACACACACACACACACACATCTACAGTTACATCTTCAAAGAGCAGGACTGAGGTCCAACTTTTCAGTTCAGGAGCCACTGCATGCTACACGAGCAAAGGATGAAATCCCCCCCCAACCCAGTCAAAAATCAGAGATCACTGAAAATGAATGTTTTTAAGGAGCAGAAAATGCATCTTGTTGTGGTTGCTAAAACTGGAGATCAAGCAGTCCGGGCAGGATCCATGCTTTTTGGAGCCTATGTTTCTTGTAGAGAGCCCCTTTTCTCTGCCTGGATAAGACCATCTGGAGCTTTGAAACGTTGTTCTCCTCCAACCTCTTCAGTCTGTATACACAACATACAGTATATAGAAGGCCAGACTGGATTCAGATGAAGGAGGATTGAAAACTGGTCAATAAGCATCAGTAATTTAAGATATGCAGATGACTCCATCTTACTAGCTGAAAGTGGCAATGAAGTGAAACGACTTTTGGTGAAAGTGAAAGAAGAAAATGCCAAAGCAGGGCTGCAGTTGAACATGGAGAAGTCAACAATGATTCAGTTGAAATGTGGTGCTGAAGGAGAGCTTTCCGGATGCCCTGGGCTGCCAGAAGGACAAACAAGTGGGTCCCGGATCAAATCAAGCCTGAACAGTCTCTGGAGTCAAAAAATGCTGAAACTAAGGCTGTTCTCCTTTAGGCCCATCGTAAGAAAGCAGGATTTTCCGGAAAAGACAAGAATGCTGGGAAAGGCGGAAAGCAGCAGGAAAAGAGGAAGGCCCAATGCTAGATGGACTGGCTCCCTAAAGGAAGCCACAGGCTTGAGTTTGCAAGAGCTGAGCAGGGCAGGACATTTGGGCAATGGCTCATTCATGGAGTCACTCGTATAAGTTCATGCTCATAAGCGCTGCTCCTCCTGCTGACAAGGATGAGGAGTCCAAGCGACTGCCGACAATGAAGATGAGGTCAGAGAACATGAGCTGGTTCGAATTGGAGGGGTCCGGCATTGAAACTCTCTCTCTCTCTCCTTCAGGTCAATTTCTCCCTTGAAGAAAGCGGGAGCTTCATTTCCCCCCAACCCCTGGAGCACCAAGGCATGGGTCTGGGGTGTGGGGTGGGGAGAGGGCTGCTCTCTCATCGGGTCCCCAGGACGGGGGCATCTCTGATGATCGCTCTCTTCGTTTCTTGACAGCTTCCGGCCAGAGAAATGGGACGCCGCTCCTGACCGAGCTCTTTGAACAGCATTTAGGCGGCCACATCCTGCAGGTGAGTCCTCCCAGCCACCAACGCCATTGCCACTGAAGCTGCTCACCAGTCAGTCCGTGGCACGGTGGGAGGGGGGCAGGTTGGTTTGTGGCCTGAGGTGGAACAGAAAACAGTGCCCCCCCCTCTCTCAAGGCCAGAACCGGCGTACCCAAGAGTGAACAGGTAATTTGGGCACCTGAGCTGGAAAAGACCACAAACGCCTCTCCTTGGCAGTGAAGATGCAGTAAATCAGAGGCTTAGGGGGGGGTCATTCTTTTAGCCTTTGTGTGAAGATCAAGTGTAGCATCAAGTGTGCGTAGATGCTTAAAACTTCACTTATTCGGTGCCCTCCCGTGACACCTGACATCGGCTTCCTCAGGTGACAACCTCACTCTGCCTAACAGGAGGGCTGGACCACATTTTCTGGTCTGCCCCCCCTTTAGGCTCTGCCCCAAATCCTCACATGCCATCCTGGCTCCCCCACAAACAAAAGCGACCACATTCCATCCTCGTTCTGCCTCCACTTGGGTCTCATTTATTTTACTCCCTTTATTTCATTTTTAATGCACGTCTTCCCCTCCCTTAGATAGGTTCTGTGTTTCCACAGAAGAGGGCTGGATTTCTGGTTTAGCCCTACGTGGAAACACCCGGCGTTCTATCCGGGACCTGCTGACATGCGACACAGATGTTCAACAACTTGCATTTAGCAAAAAGTAACTTGGCTAAGTTCTGCTGATGTGGGGACTTTTCTCTTTTTTAACCTGAAACGTTGGCCATGGTCTGAGGGGTGATTCGGAAAAGCAGAAAAGGAAAAGGTGCGATCATTTTGAAAGGGGGGTGGGCGGAATTATTCAGTCGCACGCTTTTCTGGGGCAGGAATATGTTCTGTTCGTCTAGCGCCTGATTCCCCACCTAAAAGTCTTTTTATAGAACTGCTGAAATACCCTCTCTTGATGGTGATGATGCAGGACATAGGGCGGCACCTGGGGGGGGGAGAAAAAAGGACGCCGTGCTGCCCACTCCGATTTGGGGCCTGAACGCACCACCCCTCCGTGCTACAAGTCTTGTGGACAAGCAGGAAAGGAGAGTGGAGTTTTGGGGAGGGGACAGTGTTGGGAGGAAAGTGGGCAGCGGGTCCGGCTGGAGGAAAAGAACCCGCTTGAGAGTCTGCTTGTGATTAAGAACTGGGCCGAACGGAGAGCTGAGAGGGGTGCCCGTCATGGGCGGCTGAGACAGTGAAGGATCTTGATGTATTGTTTATAAAGCGAGATGGGTCATCATCATGCTCTGACTCAAAGCGACCGACCAAGTCTGAAGCTGGGTGTGTTTCTAGCAGCATCCCTCACCTGCCTTGGCCTCCCTCCGTTCCTGTGAGCCACAGGTGCGCGCTTGTCGAAGGGAGGGAGGGAGGGCAAATGGCACCAAGGGGCCTTTTCTGCTCCAGAGCCCCCCCCCCCCGGGTGCTCCTGCCGTGGCTGCAAGTACAGCTCGGGAAGCCTTGACATTTGAGGGCCGAGTGCCGACGAAGCCCACGGATTGGGCTAATTATTTCTTGAGAGGTCTCATTAGAGCTGTCTCCCGGGGCTGTCGGCTAATTATCAAAAGTGGCATATGGTAATATTTTAAACAGCAATCTATCACTCCCCAGCCAACGCCCACCCCTTTTTGCTGTGGCGGAGGGGGAACGGACCCACTGATGCCCCCTGCGGGCATGGCAGCAAGGAAAACCTCCGGAAAACCCATTCGATTCAGTGCATTTCTCGATGGTTTCTCCACTCTTAAAATCGTGGTTGCATCCTGTTCTCTGAAAATGGAGCTGGGCAATTCTGGCTGGCTTGGTGTGTGTGTGTGTGTGGGGGGGCATTGTTAGATTCTTGCCCCCAGCACTTGTCTCCAGCTTCATGAAGTGTCTGGAAAGAACAACAAAAAAAATCAAAACCAGGAGAGGATGGATGGATGTCTGATTCTGGAATCAGTTTGGAGGGGTCTCAGGTCTCGGTGTGGGGGGGACACCCTTGACTTGTCCAAAGCAAAAATGGTACAGTGGTTCCTGCAGGCATCCAAGAATGGCAGGAGTCAAATCCCACCCCCTAGTTTTTGGCACCAAACCTCTGGGAATTTGAACCCCCCCCCCCCCCGTGAGCTCAGTGTGTCTCTTTAAAACATTTTCTATCAATGTGAGAAACACAGTCTTCTTTTTGAGAGCCCATGAAGGCAAGATGGGAGCATGAGTCCCTCCGTATTGTATTGTGTTGTGAATCGTCCAGAGGGTGATAACACTAAAGACCAGTATAGATGTGCAAATGAAATGAAATGAAATGAAATAAAATATCCCTGTGTAGTCGTTTGAGTCAACAGGCCATGTGGCTGATTAGAAATTGGCTGGCGAGATGCATGGCTACTTGGAATCAAAGGATCTTTGGATCCTGGCCACACAGAGCTGAGTTGAGGGTGATGTCCATAACTCTACTGGCCAGCGGCTGCCCAGCTCATGTCTGTCACCCTTCCTTCCTTCCTTCCTTCCTTCCTTATTTATTTATTTATTTATTTATTTATTTATTTATTTGGTATTTTTGGAAACTCAGGAAGCCCCCCCCCCCCAAGAAAGGATGAGAAAAAGTTGGCAATTATAACTTTTATGCATGACCACTGCCCATGACTTTACTAGCTGGTAGAAATATACCGTAGCTGTTTTTTTTTTTTCCTGAAAACAAACCTTTGCAAGCTGTTGGAACCAGGAGGAGGAAGTGAGACATAAGGACAAATGTCCTCTGAGGACGTACAGAGTGTTCTTTCTAGAGTCAGGGAAAGAGAGGCAGGAGGCTGGGAGAAGCAACAAGGTCTGGCCCAGACTGATTCCTTGGATAATCTCTGTGTTCCCATTTGGGGATGGGGGAAATTCTGGGGACCCCCCTCCCAAATGTTTCTGGCTTCTGGAAATCAGTCTGCTGTTGTGCTGGGGCATGTGTGACGGTTGTTGGCTTTGCCAAGACCCGGCGGCTCAAAGCGAACCTGATTTTGCTGGCGACGGGAACAGCACAGCCGTGAGGCGAGACCTTAATGTGATTGGGCGGCTCGGCCAGGTGGGACCGTTTTCTTTCCAAAATATATTCCCTCTCGCTTTCCTCAGAAGCTTTCGCCTGCTCCTGGCCTGTTTCCTGGGGACTAATTCAGGTTTATTGGGAAACAATCCGATTTGGTGAGTTGCGCAGGACAATAAATAGGGGAGCGGGTGGTGGCGATTGTGTCAACAGCTGGGAGGCAGAACAGGAGGCTGTGAATGTGTTTGGGGGGGGGGGAGCTGCTTTTTGTATGAAAGGAAGAGGAAACACCCCCCCTCCATCCTCTAAATGCAGTGAAAGTGTTTGCTGGACTCCATTTGGAAGCAGTCCGGGCCAAAGATTACAGAGAAGTTACTTCTGCCCTGTTCCTTTTGAAACGAACTCAGACATAACTAAGTTGCATAAGGAGGTAACTTGACCTGCTTCACTTTTTTCAGTGCAATTGAATTTGTTTTTGTTTCTGACAGGGTGTGCTTCATTGCTTAAGTGTATTCTGAAGCAGCTTGTAGGCTTCTGGGTTTTTTTAAAAAGTAGCAAGATGTAACTGTTTTAGTTACCTTTGCATTGCAAAACATCCCCACAGCATTGCTGTGTAAAAACTGTAAGTGCAGTAGTAACTAACTTTGAGGTGATGTCTCTGCTTTTTAAGATGCTGTCTAGTAACTAATTTTCAATGATTTCAACATGATTGGAAAGCTAACACTTCAGAGTTCGTAGCAAAGCAAAGAAGGGTTTGTTGCTTGCTACCTGTGATTAACAAAATATTTTTGCTTCTTAGTAACATGTTGCTAACATGTAACTCTAAAAGTGTTAGTACACTTTAAATGTGATTTTAAAACCCTCGCCAGATCCTCCAAAATGACGTCCCAAAATATTTTGGAGTAGCAAAAATTAACAAAAATAGCAAGTGAACACTACTCTGACTCGAGATTTTATCCGTCAAAGTAATGTTGTTCTCCATCTTTACACACCTCCTGCCCAGTAATGTGTGGTGTGTTTTTTTTATTTGCAGTGAGTTCCTGAGCAATAAGTGGGTCCTAGATCAAATCAAGCCTGAACTCTCTCTAGAAGCAAAAATGTTGAAATGGAGGCTGTCCTGCTACATTTGGGCACATACTGATAAGGCAGGATGCTCTGGAAAAGACAAAAATGGCAGGGGGGAGGCCATGCATTCATAGAGCCAGAGAGAAGTTAGAAGTAGTTTGATGGTGCCATGAGAACAACAAAAGCAAGAAATGAGTGACTCAAGAGTTCTCCAAGTAAATTACGCACTGTGGGAAGACCGGCTTCTCTCTTATCCGTCTAAATCTAGGTCCAATTAATTCTTGCAGGTGGCCCAAATTCTAGTATTTTAAGAGGGGGAGGCTGGCTGGCTGGCTGGCTGTGTCACTCACTACAGAGCCAGAGGTTGGGAGTTTGATTCCCCACTGGGCCTTTAGGGAGAAAAGCCAGCCTGGGTGGCTTTGGGCAAACTGCAAAGTCCCAGGGCTCCACCCCAGAAGATGGGAAGGAGAAACCACCTCTGAATGCTCTCCACCTAGAAAACCCTGAACCCGCAGGACTAACTTGATGGCTTGCAATTCTTCCTCTTATTCTCAGAGAGAGGTCTGTTCCCCTTCTCTTTCTCCACATCATGCCCTGTGGGTGGTGGGTGTCCTTTTTAATGTGGTCCTGCTTTTCCTTTGCTTTCTTAATTTAACCTGTCCCAAGCATGCCGCAGGGAAGGCAACCCAAATAAACAAATGTTGGGAGGCTTCCATTTCCCTGCCTCCCTCATCCCCATCGAGACATCCCTGTCATGTGGTGTCAACCGTTTAATTGTCTCAGCGGTGACCTCTGAGCATCTCGTTGAAACCGCTTGAAAATTATTATTTTTTTAAAAAGCAATTTTATCTGTCAGCAGTAATTAACATGCCCAAAACGTTAAAGTGGTGGTCGGTTCTGTTAATCTCTGATGAGTTCCCTCCCCTTCCCCTCCGTCGCTTTTGAACGTCCTAATTGGGCAACTACACACCAGCAGTAGAAAAAGAATTTTCAGACAAGCCGAGGGTGTGCAGGAGAGGGAAGGGAAAGCTGTGGGGAGACCCTGTGTCTTTCTGTGGGGAGGCAAATGGCTACAGAGAGCTTTGGGTTTTTGGGGGGGGGGAGTTTGGACTGAAGAGTGTCCTTCATGGTTCCTTTCCTCTGAGTGAGTTGGGCCATCATGACAGCAGGAAGGAGAAACCTTTTGCCTTTCTGGCTATGGAATAAGGATGGCTGGACCTTCACACCCCCTGCAAATGCGTTGACATAAGAGCCAAAGGGCCATGAGATGAAAAGGCCTATTCACACCTGGCCTAATCCTGTCCAGATCCTGGAAAAATAACTTCACTGCAACACAGTGCCTAGAATCTGCAAGCTAGCGTGTTCACAGAGAGTTGGAATCCCAGAAATCAGGCAATGCCTCTTTACGTATTTATTTTCTGAAGCTGCGGGGTCCCCTCCTGCATTGTACAGTAGCAACACACACACACACACAAAATTCTGAAGGGGAAAAACAAGAGCAGAAAATGAGAGCGACAGCTTTCGGTCTCCAATGGTACGGAGAGGTGCCATGCTTTGGAACATGGAGGTTTTCAGCTCATCATCACCTCTTGCTAAAGCTCTTCTTAAGATGCGAAGCCCCTGTGGTGTCCGGCCTTCCTTGCCGGGAGCCAACAGGAATTTGTGCCCAGCTTTTGCAAAAAAACACAACACCCCACAGGACGTTCACTTTGGGGTCGTGGCAGGACGCCGGAGCCCCTGCAGCCAGACAAGCATCCTCTCCTCCCCTCCTCCGCTGCTCTGCATCTGATTTCATAACTTCTCCAAAGCTGCTTTCCGAGGAGGGGAGAGCGCCGTCCCCCCAGCTGAAGCAATCTGGCTTGGCACCGAAAGCCGGCATTTCTTGGCACTCAATACGCTTTGCCATGGTAGGATTCAAAAGGACATCCCAGGTTTCCATCCTGCATCTCCCCCTCTCCTCCCCATCAGAAAAACGGCTTCCTGTTTCCTGGAACGGTTTTCGGACGGAGAGTTTGGCTGTGGCTCCTCAGCCTCCTTCTCCTGCTTCATCCTTACCTCGGTCTCCTCGAGAAATAGCTGGAAGTCTGCCCTCTTTCCCTACCTGTCTGTTCCCATACCTGCAAGCAGGTCTTTTCTGGGAACATATTTCTCCTTTTCTCTTTCCATTTTTGGATGTTTCCAGAGGCTCCAGCCTTTCAGAGCAGATGCTTCCTGGAGCCCTTTCCAGAGCGGCTTTCAGACATTGTCCAAAGCCAGCCTCTTGAAATCCGGCTTTGAACAGGAGAAATCTTGTTAGGAAGAAGGGCAAGGCAGAGCCCGGCTGCAAGGATCTTTCTGTCACCAAAGGCTGATGTTTGGAATGGGAGATGCTCATGGATTTACCTTAAACGAGGGGTCGAGGGGCACTCTCCCTGTCACAAAACTCTGTCTCAAAATTCTGCTGAATTTCTGACCAGCCACAGTGGTGCACAATGCTGTTTTGGAATCCTTCTTTTGGAAATTAGGTTAAGATTTTGTTTTTTAAAGGAATTCACATAAATATTTGGAAAAATCAGGACAAGACTGCATGGTCAAGACAAATAATTTGCAACTGTTCCCATCTAAGAAGCTAAACATGACCTTTCCATTGGCCCTCAGCTTCTGGGACTTTAATAAAAGGATATAATTTTGGAGCTACTCATGGGAAGTGGATGCAATAAGGAAGATGAATTATCACCGAAACCTTGCTTTATTTTTATTTTATTTTTTTCTTGATGGTTTTAATAAAGGTATTATCTGCTCCTGCGTTTGTGCATACATTTTGTTTTCTTCCTGTTAGTCGTGGCAGCGGCCTCAAAGGTGTGCAAAAAGCTGAACCGCCATTCCTTCCCACCGGTGAACAAGAGGCCGTGTGACTTGGCCTCTGGCTTCAGGATTTCGTCTGCGGTCATTTGTCTATCTTTTGTTCAAGCATATCTTTGCCACCCTGAGGTCTAGAAACATGCATGCTGTTTTAGACAGAAGCTGAAATTTGTGAGAAGCTGATCTCCAGTACTATCTTCTGTAGTTTCTCATGGTTTAGAAACTTAGGTTTCCTGGCAAACACTTCCTGTCAAAATGTCCTTTAAATGTAACTTTTAAAACTGACTAGGGATTATTATTCACACACCAATAAAGTGACTTGGTTCTTATTCTCTGGGTTGACAGAGAAAACGGAGTATAAATGTGCATAGATTAAGAACAATGAATTTCCATGTACATTATTCCTTGATTTCCCCCCTCCCCCAATTCTAGTGTGGAAATGGGATAAAGTGTGTTTTGAAATAAAGTAAAATAAATAAATAAATAAATAAATAAATAAATAAAATAAGAGAGACAGATTGATACTTCTCTAGTTTCCAGGGCATGTATTTAAATATATATATATGAGAATGTTAATCAATTTAATTGGGGGGTGAAAGAGAGAGATAAAGGCTTTCTGCTTTAGTTCCATTGATCTAAACTTAATAAATAAATCTGTATGTTGTACAACTCTAGAGACAGGATTTTCTTGTCCTTTAAATGTGAAAATGGATAACCATTCAATCAGCCAAAGTAATTCCTTCCTGGATGGAAACAAAGACTGGCTTGTGCACGTCTTGGTGGGACAGAAGGAGGTGATAGGCATCAGGCACCAATGAGACGTTAAGGGTGATTCAAAGGATGATGGGAGTGTGTGATGATGCTACCCCTCAGCCCCTCCAATTCAGGAACCAGACGGTTGTGCTAAACTTGCTGTGAATGCTTGTGTTCAGTAACTCGTTTAAAGCTTCTTGACCTGTCTTGTGGGTGCTTTCGGACTTTGGGGGCAGACGTAGGTCTCCCTCGGTTTGATTTGGGACAGGTTTTCTCTTCGTGACAAAACAACCCGCACATTTTGAAGTAAGACTTTGCTGTCTTTCTATGACTCCCTTCTTTGTCTCCTCTCCCCCTTGCTTGGCAGAAGAAATGACCTGTGTTATTTGAAATATGTATATATATTTTTCTTTGTTTCTGTTCTTTTCTCTCCTCAGTCCCTGGACGGGTTTGTTTTCGCACTGAACCAAGAGGGAAAATTCCTTTACATCTCCGAGACGGTGTCTATTTACCTTGGGCTCTCGCAGGTAGGAATTGTGTGAGCTGTGTACTAAAATGTGAATAATGCATGCACAGCCCAGACCAAAGAGAGAGAGAGAGAGAGAGAGAGAGAGAGAGAGAGCTCCCCACTCATCCAGCCAGATGCACAGCGCATCCGTAATGCATCCAGCGCGGGCTGCGCTGAGCCCAAGCGAGAGGATGGGCTGCCGCGTTTGCAAAGGAGAAGCAGGGTGATCTAGAGATTGCTTCACGACCTGCAGCCCCTGTAGCCTCTACGGGCAGGAAGGTGTGGGGCTTGGCTTGCGGTTGGCTTCAGATCACCTCCCAGTGCCTCTCCGGCAGCTTCGGCAGGTTTCCCAGAACGAAGGTGTGTCGTCCTCATGAGGAAGGGGACCTGTCTTTGTCCAGCTCTGCCAGGCAGCTGACTTTCTTCCCCAGCTTAGAGATCTGAGATCAGAGGTTAGAAATCTGTTTGGTAGGGGATTTGCTGCAAAAGAAGGGAGCCAGCGTGGATGAAAGACAGGCAGAACCTACCGTTGACTGCTGGAACAGCGGCAGATCCTCGTCCACTCCCTCTTGGTACCACACTCTCATTTGGGAGAGCAAAGGATGGTCTTATTGCGATCTTCAGGGCCTCTTTCCTTCCACTGTTGCCCCAAACACACAGCTTCCCAGCATGTTGGGATTCCTTATCCCATCATCCACTGCAGGCAGGTTGGGGGAAAGCTGCTTGGTGGAATTGCTAGCTGTGAGCACAGGCAGGATTAGAGCCCACGTGCCTCTATTCCTTAGGCTACCAGGTTGGGTGTTATTTCCCCCCATCCACCTACTTTTTTAAAAATTGGTTTTAAAAAAAAAATCGGTTACCAGTGCGAATTGAACGATCCGATATGCAGACACTCTCAGGCTTCCCTTGGGACCAAGATGTGGCCAAGATTTAGTCTTATAAATAAACAAATGGATAATAATTGTCAACTTTCTGTGGAACCTCCCCACACCCAAACTGGGCGTGAGTGGCCTGTGGGTGGATTCGGGTGTCTCTGTCTTGCAACAAACTGCCTCGATAAAAATGGCAGCGGGAGGACTTGGAGGTTGATGGGTAAGCAGCTGCCTCTCCAGAAATATCTTTTAGAGGTCACATGTCTTTTTATTTATTTATTTAATTAATATATCTCTACATTACCTTCTGGGCAGCCCCTTGCAATGTGGTTAACTGGGACCCCAGGAGAGGGTATGCTTCTGAGGAGTGGCAAGTGTATCCTGGACCCCTTCTTGGAAAAAGGAAAAAGACCTGAGTTAAACTGAAGGGCGCAAGCTTCTGAATTCCACAGGATTCTTCTTTCCTTTTGGCTGCAAAAGCATGTTTCAGGAAACTTTCCAGCAGTTAATCTCTGACAAGCCATGATTTTCCGTGCCCAGTGAGGAAGGCTCACTGTGCTTCATCTCTCCTGCCCACACTTGCTGGGGGAGAGCACCATCATCGTCATCCTCGTTGTCGGCCTTATTTTCAGCACGCCTGTTCTTCCTCTCGCTTGAGGCCCTTGCTGGCATGAATAATTAATTGTGGCAATTATCTCCGCTACAAATGAAGACCTTGAGCATGCTTTGTCTGATAATTGATGATCGGCCTTCTTCCTTTGGAGCTGCGGGTCGATGGATGGGAGCGAAGAGCGAGGGGTGGGGAAGGGGAGCGGTATCTGGATTCCAGTTTTCCTCCCCACCCCCTCCGCAGGCAGGAAAATTAGAGGGCCCGGAGTTGTTCAGAGGCAAGTTGCAGAGTCCAAAGGATGCTTCAGCTCCTGGTTGCCTCCTTCCTGGCAGAGCACGGCAGCAAGAGTGTCAGCCTTTGAGAAGACCAGCTGTGGCTGTTCTAGCTGCTTTCCCTGGAAAGTAGTCCCCTAGTATTTGATTTTATGAGTCCAAATCAAATCTACCCACGGCAGGTTTTTCTGGTTTCCAGTAGGTCTTCTCTGGATTAAGCCTCCCCTTTCATCCTGCCTGCAAGATCTAGGGAGGATTTGCAGGGTGGTTCT